>NC_045668.1:90481-390481 GCF_009829145.1 Chiroxiphia lanceolata
TCTTCCACACTTCCTCGATTAAAGCCCCCTTAAGTTTTGAATTTACAGTTGCTGAGAGAGAGAGAGTTTGGTCTGTCTCATAACTCCTCCTCTTTAACAAACATTGCAGTTTCTTCCAACTGAGACAAATCCCTCTAGCCTCGCTCTGGAACATGTCACAGAACAAAGGGAGCTGCAAGGAAACGTCCCGAAAGGCAGGAATGGGACTCAGGGAATTGTTGCAGCTGCTTCTCGACGACTCCACGAGCAGAGGGCCGCGAGCAGAGCTGAATCCTCCTGTGCTGGGCTGCAGAGAACTTCCCAGGAGAAGCTGTGTGGAGGTGACACAGCCCAGAGCGGGAGAGCTGCAGGCACGGAGCATTCCCTGGTTGTTTTTGCTCTATATTGCAAGGTTGGAGCAGGGATCACTGCAGGGAGCAATCCTGAGGCTCCTCCAAGGATGTCGCTGCTGACCTGTGAGGGACGTGAGGAGGGACAGCTGTGAGTTGTACCTGTGTTTGGATGATGCCAAACATTTCCAAATGGGGGGACATTGGGGACATTGGGGACATTGGGGGATATTGGGGACATTGGGGGACATTGGGGACATTGGGGACATTGGGGGGACATTGGGGGGACATTGGGGGACATTGGGGGGACATTGGGGGGACATTGGGAGGACATTGGGGACATTGGGAGGACATTGGGGGACATTGGGGACATTGGGGGGACATTGGGGGGACACTGGGACAGACTGGGGGAACATTGGAGGGATATTGGGGACATTGGGGGAACATTGGGGACAGTGGGAGAACATTGGGGACATTGTGGGGACATTGGGGACATTGGGAGGACATTGGGGACATTGGAGGGACATTGGGGACATTGGGGGGACATTTGGGACATTGTGGGGACATTGTGGGGACATTGGGGACATTAGGGGGACATTGGGGACATTGGGGGACATTGGGGACATTGGGAGGACATTGGGGGGACATTGGAGGGATATTGGGGACATTGGGGGGACATTGGGGACACATTGGGGGACATTGGGGATATTGGGGGGACATTGAGGACATTGGGGGGACATTGGGGGACATTGGAGAACATTGGGGATATTGGGGGGACATTGAGGACATTGAGGGGACATTGGGGGGACATTGGGGACATTGGGGACATTGGAGGGACATTGGGGGGACATTGGAAAGATATTGGGGGACATTGGGGGACATTGGAGGGACATTGGGGGGACATTGGGGGGACATTGGGGGGACATTGGGGGGACATTGGGGACATTGGGGGACATTGGGGACATTGGGGGGACATTTGGGGGACATTGGGGACATTGGGGGACATTGGGGACATTGGGGGGACATTTGGGGGACATTGGGGACATTGGGAGGACATTGGGGCAGATTGGGGACATTGAGGGGCTATTGGAGACATTGAGGGACATGGGGGGACATTGGGGGGACTTTGGGGGGACATTGGGGGGACATTGGGGGGACATTGGGGCAGACTGGGGGGACATTGGAGGGATATTGGGGACATTGGGGGGACACTGGGGACATTGGGGGATATTGGGGAGACATTGGGGGGACATTGGAGACATTGGGGGGCACATTGGGGACATTGGGGGACATTGGGGACATTGGGGGACATTGGGGACATTGGGGACATTGGGGGACATTGGGGGGACATTGGGGGGACATTGGGGGGACATTGGAGACATTGGGGACATTGGGGGGACATTGGGGGGACATTGGGGACATTGGGGGGACATTGGGGACATTGGGGGACATTGGGGACATTGGGGCAGATTGGGGGGACATTGGGAAGACATTGGGGGGACATTGGGGACATTGGGGGACATTGGGGACATTGGGGCAGATTGGGGGGACATTGGGAAGACATTGGGGGGACATTGGGGGGACATTTGGGACATTGGGGGGACATTGTGAGGACACTGGGGATATTGGAGGGACATTGGGGGGACATTGAGGGGTTATTAAGGACATTGAGGGACATTGGGGGGACATTGGGGGACATTGGAACGATATTGGGGGACATTGGGGACATTGGAGGGACATTGGGGGGTGAGGGGTCATTTTCAGGGGGTCAAAGGTCACCTGCTGGTAGGTGTTGGTGGAGATGATTGGCTGCAGGATGGGGGGCGGGGCCAGCGGGTCCCCAGGGGCGGGGCCTGGAGCCCCCAAAACCTCCTGCTCGAACCTGGGGGGGAAAGGGCACCTGTGACACCCCCCCAGTGACACCAGTGACCCTCCCAGTGCTCCCAGTAACACCCCAGTGACCCCCCAGCACCCTCCCAGTGCTCCCAGTAACACCCAGGGCCCTCCCAATAACACCCACATCACCAAGCCCCTGGCCCCGCCCACATGGCCATGGGGAACCCAAGCCCCGCCCACCCCAACCCCTTAGACCCCGTCCCTGTTGCCATAGGAACCCAAACTCCTCCCACTGCCCCAAACCCCACCCCATTGCCATGGACACCCTTAAACCCCGCCCACTGCCCCAAGTCCCACCCACTATCGCCATTAACCTCCAAGCCCCGCCCACAATCATTAACACCCCAAAGCTCCTCCTGCCTCTAAGCCCCACCCACCAGAGCGACCCCGCCTCTGTTGCCATGGCCACCCTCAGGCTCCACCCAACACCCCCAAGCCCCACCCCCGTTGCCATGGCCACAAAGCCCCGCCCCTTCCCCGATCCTCACAGCGCCATCTCGGCCTCCATCTCCTTCAGCCGCTCCTCGCCGCTCTTCGCCGCCGCTCCGCCTCCCCCCGCGCCAAATCCTCTTCAAAGGGAGCCTCGTCCTCTGGGGAACCGCGGGGCTGAACACCCGGGCAGCAGCAGCAGCAAAGGGAGTGGGGGAACTGCTGGGACAGGGGGGTTAGGGGGTCATTGCAGGCCACAGTGGGAAGAAACCCCACACTTGCTCTAATCTGACACACCTAAAAATAGACCTGGGAGGATTTATGGACTTTCAAACCCACAAGAGGATTTCGAAGGAGCAGCATCTTCCCTGGCAGGGCCTGCACAGTACCAGGGCTGTGCCCACCCCTGCCCCTGATGGGGATCAGCCATCTCCATCATGGCCCAGCAAATAGAACTCACAAAGACCACGAGAGCAAATAAAAAGGCAGTTTAGTTATCTGATGGTTAATAGCCTTCCTTCCCTCTGCCTTGTCTTTACCTCTCATTTTTAAAGAGTGTTTTAAACTCAGTTAACTACACACAACTGTCAGACAAAGCCAACTCCTTAACCCAAGGGAAATAAATCACGTGGCACCAGAATATCTACAAAATTATTCTGAAGTTTTGCATCTGTGGTAGAAATTTTTCATGAGCTCAGCCCTGCTTTCTGGATGTCCCTGATGGGGTAACACGGGAGTGAATTTGAAATCAAAGAACTGGTAATCCAAATAAAAAAAGACTTGGATAGCAACAAGAAACACTTTCCCGCATGAGGAGGTGCAAGTTTGAGAACCAAGGAGGGCTCTGTCACCAGTTGTTTGGTGCCTGCCAGTGCTGCTGTTCCTCCCTCTCCAACAACGCTCCTCAGCCAAGGGCTGAAAATCAGCACGCAGGAATCAAACCCTGGAGGGATTAACACTGGAAATACAACTCAGGTCACCCCAGGGAAGGGTGGCTGCGGTCTCAGAGACCACCCACCCCAGAGGGCTCGTGCCACACCACAGCCAAAGGTGTCCTGTGGCTCAGGGAACAGGACACGGCACCACTCGCCTCCTCCCACCACACCGAAGACACACTTGCCCTCCTCGGACACCCCTGGTGAGCTCAGGTGAGAGGCTGAGGAGCTCCAGGCCCCACTGTTACCCCGTGGAAAGTCAGGCTTTGAAGGGTTGCATCATCCCATCACCTTTGCCACCAGGCTGCTCGCAAAGGTGAGCTGCCCTCCCGCTGTCATTCACATTCCCAACACACCTCCTGTCACCGCGCACAACAGCACAGGCTGAAAATTCTGGGGACGCTGGATGGGCTACAGAGAGCTCAACTCACTGCAGAAGGTATGGATGGGAGAACTTCCAGCTCCCCAGAGTTTAGCCAGGATCATTCAACTCCAGCTACCTGCAGGCACACCCTGGCTCCCTGCAGCCCTCACCACACAAGTGCTGCCTCCAGGCTATGGGCACGTGGGGCAGGAGACCCTGGCAGCCTCCCAAGAAGTGGTATTTACAAATACACACTAAACACTGTCTGCTCTGGCTTCCTGAGAAGGGTTCGTTCACTTGACCCTTCCTGAAAGGAAGTAAAATCTTGTCAGAGGGATTCAGCTCTGCCCAGAGTCCAGCACAGGAGGGAGAGGTTGCTGCACACCGCTGGAAGCCCTTGTCTAGAGCAGCCTGCTTGGGGAAAATTAGCAGTGTGCACACCTCTAAATGAGGCTGTACAGCAAGTAAAAGAGGGATTAGCCATGTAAAGTAAGTCCTTTTGGTAGTAGATTAAAGAGGGGAGGTGACTTTGAAGGATTATTCGAGAGCCATTTCAGCAGTTTTCAGGGACTTACAAACGCGGGGTAAAAATGCAGCTCCTCGGGTCCAGAGAAGAATAAAAACCAGTGTCCTGGCCAGGGAAGCAGCAGAAAAGGCTTCTGGAGGGACCACCTGGCTGGCCCCAAGTGCAGACCCCCCCCCCCGCTGCCCACGATGGGTACCGGGCACGGTGCGGCTGGAGCATCACCTGCACACCCGGGCTGGAGCTGCTGCAGGGAGCCAGAGGGACTGGGGAAGGGGCTCCCACAGCCACGATGCCACTGGGATGGGTCACAGCACCTCCAGCCCCACGGCGGGTGGGAGGGCAGCTCTGCCCACCGTGCTGGACACCGTGCCGGGAAGGACCTTGGGAGCAGCACGAGCGTTAGAACCGGAGCCTTACACCAGTCCCTGCTCTCACCTCAGGCATTTATCGGCTGGGATGCAGGTCCTGAACTGAGCCGCGGAAACGGGAGGATATGCCAGCACAAACACAAAAACTGACTTCTCTCCCCAGCCCAACGTTCCCCTGCTTCCCTGCACCTCCGGGTGCCTCATCAACATGCTGGCTCTTAATCCTTTGCCCACATTAATCCAGCCGGTGGAAATGAAGACGTGGCTACAAGACACCAGGCGGCTTTATCGAACCCTCCTTGCAAAAAACCCACAAACCCTCTTTTGCTGAGCCTAAAAGGTGACGGATAATTCGTAGGGAAGATACCAACTATTCCCACTTGTTATGCAAGCGGCATCCTTTAAGTTGTAGTTTTTAGAGAGCAAGTCATTCCTGTCTGGGATAAATAAAACAAGACGCTGCAGTATGTTGCTCACGACACGGGAGCAGCATCAGCCTGGGGAAGGCGAAAGGAGCTTCAACTCCAGCCGCGTTAGCCAGCCAAAAGTTCTGCGTGCGTCTGTGCCAGCCTGGCGGGAGCATCCCTGCGCGTGCAGGGAGGGAGGGATGGAGGGAGCGAAGGATGCTGCCGGTCCCGCCGCTGCCGCTCCCCGTGCCCGGGGGCAACGCAGCGACCCCCGCCCGGGCCGACTCTGCGGACCCCGCACACAGCCCCGCACAGAGCTCCGCCCGGCCAGGAGCCGCGGGGGCACTGCGGGGAGCCCGGCGGGGCAGGCACCGCGTCCGCCCGGCCCCGCATCCCCGCCGGCTCCCGCAGCGCGGCCGCGCTCTCCTTCCCCCGAACCGCAGCCTTTCATAATTTCCTTCTTTATTCCTATTTTTTTTCCCCTTTCTAACCCCCCCTGCCTGCTCCCGGTGCCGAGCCGCGCTCACCTGTGCGGGTCGGGGGGGACATGCCCTGCCCTGCCCTGCCCTGCCCGGCACGGCTCCCGCAGCCCCGCGGTGCTCCCGGTGTTCCCGCAGCTCCCGCAGCCCCGCGGTGCTCCCGGCGCTCCCGGCGTTCCCGCAGCCCCGCGGTGCTCCCGGTGTTCCCGCAGCTCCCGCAGCCCCGCGGTGCTCCCGGTGTTCCCGCAGCTCCCGCAGCCCCGCGGCCGCAGCATTGAGCGGCAGCGGCAGGGGCCGGGCGGGCTCCGCGCAGACCCCACTCCCGGCCCCGCCGTGCGCGGGGGGCGGGCGGCGGAGCGGCGGCGGCGCGGCCGCGCTTAACCCTTCGCTGCCCCTTCGCTGTCCCTTCGCTGCCCCTTCGCTGTCCCTTTGCTGCCCCTTCGATGCCCCGCCGGAGCCCCGCCGGGCCCCGGGGCAGCGCTCGCTGCCCGCCCCCTGCCCCCTTCGCGCTCCTGCAGCCCAGGTGCTGCTCCTCCCGCACCTGCGGGATCCTCCGCGGCAGCCCCGAGCCTCTTCCCGTCCCGCTCCCCGCCTTTCCCGCATCCTCGCCCGGGCCCGGGCCCGCTGACGGCAGACCTTGCAGTCCCCAATTACCGCTCGCGGCCAAAAAGGCCCTCCGCTTTTAATCCCAAATTTGCCCTAATTGTCTCGCTCTTCCAAAGGAGCCTTTCTCCTCACCCGCCTGCTCGCTCAGCCCTTTGCATCCCCCTGCTGCTTTCCTCCCCTTCCTCATCCTCCTCGGCCGAGAAAGGAGTGTCTCGTGCAGGGAGACGAGGAGCCGGAGAGCGGAGCACACCTGGGGACCAGCTCTGCCGCTTCCCAGCCCTTTGGGCACCCCTGTGCCCAGAGATGCTCCCAAACCTTCCGCAGGATCCCTCCTCAGTGTCTTTACTTGCTACCACAACGCAACTGAGGAGCCGCCAACTGCTTTCAGAGTCCTGAGTTTAGGCTGAATCAGCAGCACAGTGGAAAGGCACAAAGAAAAGAAAAAGAAACGTATTCAGAAGGGAGGCTGGGACCTACCTGGTGTTGTTGGGACCGACTACGAAGCAGCAGCAGCAGCCACCAGCTGCACTTTACAGCCTCTTAAATACAGCTCTTCAGGCACACCTATACCACACAGATAGGTCCATTTAAACACACAAACTCCAATTCTTACAGCCAATAGGTGGATTTTAGTTGCACTTTCTCAGTTCTCCTTTCTCACAACATTTCTGTGCACCTGTCCCTGTTTTCCTTTGATGTTTATATTTTTCTCAGTCACTCTGTTCAAAACAAGTCCTCGTTCCCATGAGACACTATCCTTGTTCTCACAGAAATAGTGGCCTTGTTCTCTGGATGTTTTTCTCCTCTTCTCAGGCTGCCTGCTGTCAGCACTAAGGCCTTTCTTCTCAGTCAGTTTTTCGTTCTATACCAGGGGTCCCAGCCCAGCCGGGATTCCCCACACCTACCTGTGCCCCTGTCCCAAAATTCTGTCCTGGGAAATGCTTTTAAATGCCTGTGCAAAAAAAAATGCCTTCCAGTGCAAAGAGGGTATTCAGTCTTAACTGTGCCTCCCCTGTTGCAGCTCTTCCCTGAGGACCTGAGGTGTCCTGGGCCCAGTGAGCCAGGAATAATTCCCCCTTGTGTTGCCAGTCCAGCTCTACCTGAGACACTTTCATCTGCTCAGTCCCATCCACCTGTCCATTGTTGGATGTCACTCAGGAGCCCAACTCTTGGCTCCCTGTGCATCTCCAGGATGGACTTTCACAGCCAACCTCTCGACCCGGGTGGCAGGAGGGCCCACCCTGAGAAGGCCTAAAATGCCATCAGACAATGCCAACAGTGCCAGCTCTCCTGCAAGCTGTCTGTGAGATCTGCCAGTTACTGGTGCCACCATGGGAATGGCTTTGGTGTTGGATGATGCTCAGACCAGCCTGGTTCACCCAACTGCAAACACACATCCTGCTTTTGGAAGTTGGGTGGGACAGAGAAGCTGGTAACTGGCCTGTCCATTTGTGAGGAGCAGTCAGTCACTTTATACTAGAGAAGTCCAGTCCCCTTTCATCCAGGCAGCTTCTTCTAACACAGCCCTTCTTGGGGTAGATGTGTGGAGATTCCTGCCTTGGCTGGGGATGCCCTCCAAGGACACTCCTCAAGGCTGAGCAAAAGAAATCTCCCAGTGACCGTTGGTCTGGGTGAGTTCCATCAGATCTCTACGTAATAATTATTTCTTTGGGCTAGCTTTAATTTAATTGTTTCAATAATTGCTTCAATATAGGGCACTATCCTATCTTATACTGTACTACTAGTAGTTTTAACCTTTGTATTGTCTAGTAAATAATTCTGATTAAGATTTTTGTCTGATCTTTTGTAAGAATAAATGATTCATTTTATATCAATATTTCATTTGGCCAATCATTAAAACCTGTGGGACAAAAGGGGTTCAATCCCACTTCTGTAATTCCTTAAATTTAATTTGTTGACAAAATCTGAGGCAAAGATTGGATCCCTTATTCCTTGAGGCTCTGCAGTGGGACAGTGGCTCCTTGATTCCATGAGGCTGCACTGTTTCCCAGTGTTCTTTGGCTCCAGAAGGCCCTGCAGTGCACTGCAGTGCCCACAATGGCCCACTGATTCCATCATTTTCCCCACTGTCACAATGGACCCTCGATTCCATGAGATTCCACAAAGTCCCATTGGTTCCCTTTGGTTCCCAAAGGTTCTGGGATGTCCCACTGGCCCCTTGATTCCCTGACGTTCCACAAAGTCCCGGGGTCCTTTTGATTCCATGAGGTTCCGCAGTGTCCCATGTTCCCTTTGGTTCCAGGAGGCCCCAGTGTATTCCAATGGCCCCTGGATTCCAGGAGATTCCACAGTGTCCTGGGGTTCCCTTGTCTCCCTGAGTTTGGGCAGTGTCCAGGGTCCCTTTGTTCCCAGGAGGTTCCTTCATTTCCATCAGGCCCTGCCACGTCCCAGACTCCCTTTGGTTCTGTGAGGTGCTGCAGGGTCACAATGTCCCCTTGATTCCATGAGGTTCTGCCATGTCCCAGGGTTCCTTTGGTTCCATGGGGTTCCACAGGGCCAAAACTCCCTGCTTCTTATCCTTCCAAAATTCTTGGGCCCATCCTACCCCTGCCTGGGATGCAGCCCCATTGTGTTTGTGCAGGAATGGATCCATGGCCATCCTGCCACTGCGCCAATTGAATGCTGCACAAACGTCACTGCAGGCCCGACCCTGGCTGCAGGAACAGTCTGGGAACTCCAGGCCTGCTCCCATTCAGCAGAGCCAGTCGGGGTCCCAAAGAGCACAAGGGATTGACTGCAACCCCTGCAGTTCTCTGGCATTGCTGGGGACAAATGCATGAACTGCCAGGAGCTCTGCAGAGCCCTGACAGTGCCCCTGCAATCCCAAGCTGCATTGCCCGGCTCAACCCTCAGCACAGCCAAGGCCACAACCCTTCCTGAAAGGTGTCCCTTCTGGGCAGGGCCAGGGGGACAAACCCCTCCATCTGTCCCTGCACATGTTGGGTCCAATTCTCATCCCCCACTTAGGGACAAGGTCAGGCTCCATTGTGTGTTTAGCTTTGCATTTCCTTCACTCTTTGTGCTTCCAACACACACACACCCCCCAGTCTGGGCAGAGTCTGGCCCCCCAAAGAACACAAGACCTGACTCGTTGTGGCTCCCGCTGCAGGGGCTGGAACTTGGGCCACAGTCTGTGCCAGGAGCAGAGAGGTTCCTCCCCACAGAAACTTCTTGGCAATGGAGTTCGTAAGAAACCGGGACAGGCTGTGGGGATCACTTGCAGGGCACAGCCAAGGACGTGTCTTGACCAGCCTCCTGTTTAACAGCACCAGCTTTTTCAGCCTCTTTGCTCTCTGGTTCCTCATGCTTATTCCTCCAGTGACCACTGGGATCCTACCCTTGCTTTAGTTCCTTCCTAGACATCCCAGGACAAGTCTTGCCCAGTCCCCAAATCCCTTTCTGGCTGCCCATCATGAGGCTCAGAGCACATCCACTTCTCTTGGAACCTGCTGCAGTTCTTGCCAGCCCCACTGGTAAATATTTCTTCATTTTATCCAATATAAAGCTCCCCTAGGTCAGTTTAAATCAATTGCCCCATGTTCTGCCACTCCAGGCCTTGGTAAAATGAATCCCTGGGACTATCTCAGACTAGGAGCACAATGTTTTCATCTGCAAAAACCTTGGAGAGTGCTCAGAAATGTCCCTACAAAAAGTTTGTCCCCCTTGCAGGTGTTTCATTATCTCCAATTTCTCAAGGTTTTTCTTACTATAAACATATTATGTTCTCAAACCTTATAATTAGACCCCCAGCTAACAAGTTAAACATCACATATTTTCACCCAGTCTGTGAGTATAAACCACACACACTTGTCACTTCCATGGCAAGCAAGGCCTACAGAGGGCAGGAAAAATTGTGCAGAGAAATCTCTCTGTTCCAGCGACAATGCACCAAAACTGGGGATGTTAAAACAAAAGCTCTTGTGTCAAATCTGCTTGTAATCTAAATACAAATGAGGTTCACATTCCTTATGAACCATGACAGGAGTATTTTATACACTGAACAGGGTGTTGTATTTGGGAAATAACTTCATTCTTTGCCATTCCCTAGATACAATCATTTTATCTTAATCTACAGGATAAAAAAATCTGCTTCGACATGACACCAAGAAAGGGAAAGATTTTGTTGGGGTGTTTTTAATTGCTGGGTTAAATCAATGAAAATCAAGCCCTCAGAACAACGAGGTCAAAGTATTTGGAAAACAATGCAGTGAGTGTCACGTGCAGAGTTCAGCTTTAGGAAGGCAGAGCAAAAGGAGCAGGTTTTGCCTCCTTCCTGCAAAGGAAATTGGGATTTTTGCTTAGGTACATAATTACAGCACAGATGTACCAGCACGTGGCCTCCAGTGAGGGAACTGATACACTCACTGCATTATTCAAAACAAACTGTTGTGGGGACCCAAAAAAAGAATCTACAACCATTTCATTTTTAAAATTACAGGGATTATTTTTTTTAATTGACTGAAGGAACTCAAGGTTTCAAAAATGAGGTTCTACCACATTTGTTTCTTCTATTAATTCTTCCCTAAGCTCCCAGTTGATCAGCAGTTGATCCTCTATCACTTGAAGGTTTTGCTGGAGGTGTCTCAGATGTGGCCAAACATCTTTTAATGAATAAAAATGTGGATATATCCAGTCCCAAGCTCTCCTGAGATATATTTACTACACATTAGAAGTGCCAGGATGGTACTTCAGCACCTTTCCTCCTCTTTGGTTTTCCAGTGGTTTCAGTGAGACTCAGTGGCCACAACTGTTATTAACCCCCACATTTGGGCTTTCCCCATCCGTGTTTGCTGAGCCAAGATGGGGTTGGAAGACCCAACTTTTAGGCTTGGCTTCCTCCAGATTTTCAGGAGAACAGTTCATCCTGAGCTGCTTTTAACTCCAGACTGATTTACTTTGCCAGCAGTTCTCTCAGTGTAAGAACTTTGTCAGACAAAATCTGACATCCCTCCTACCGGAGCATCCCCTAGCCAGGAGCACCCACAGCCAGCCCCAGAGTGCTGGGAGCACCCTGCTCTGGGAGCTGGGACAGAGCCAGGGCCAGCTTGCAGGCTTTTAGCTGGATTTTGTTCCTCTAACCCCAGTCACCATTTTGACAGTCGGATTTTCTCAGCATTCCTAATTTTGAGGGATCGCCACAGAAATGCCTCAATTTTCTCCCTGGCACGTTCCTCTCTTTGGTGTCAGGATTCTCTGTTGTGCCCCACAAAGCCGTTCTTCTGCTCAGTGTAGCCCTCATTCCCCCTCATTCCACCCAGAGTTATCCGTCTCTCCTTGCAGCCCTGGATGCAGCAGGTCCTCCCACATTTTGGCTGGCAGGGACAGTTTTTGTGGCTGTGCCAGCGTTCCCCTCTCCCTGCTCCTCCCCAGCTCCCTTGGTTTCCACCCGGGATGATCCAGAGAACAAGGGATTCCTCTGTTGGATTGAGCACGGTCCGAGTGGCTGATAAAAAGCAGCAATTATTGCTGAGGACTGACTTTAAACTTCGCAGGGCTCCGTGTCCAGGAGCAGTGAGGGCACAGCCTGGGCAGGGAAGTTTTCCTGGAGGTTGCCCCAGTAACCGACTGTTAAAGGCTGCGGAGCTACTTCTGTGTGAGCGACGAGGGGGCATCGGCAGCGGAAAGTGGGGGGTCCGGCCCCTCCCCCACCCCCGGGGGAGATCCTCGAGGCCCCTCCCCCACCCCGAGGGGACCCTCCCCAGCTTTTGGGGGGCCCATGACCCTCCCCCCCTGCGATGACCCTCCCCAGCCCCTCCCCCACCCCAAGGGAGACCCACCCAGCCCTTCCCCCACCCTCCCCTGCCTCTCCCCCACTTTTCCCCCCTGCAGGGGCAGCGATGGTCGAGAAAGGTGGGGGGGCCCCTCCCCCACCCAGGGGCACCAGGGGGGGAGAGGCCTGGGGGTGTCATTGGGGGTCATTAGAGGGGTCATGGGGGTCAACTGGAGGGCATTTGGAGGATCCCAGGGGTCATGGGGTCAATGGGGGGTCATTTGGGGGGTCCCAGGGGTCATGGAGGTCAATTGGGGGTCATTTGGGGTCAGGGAGGTCAGGGGTCCCTGAGGCGGTCCCTGGGGGGTCATGGGGGGTCACAGGGGTTATGAGGGGTCACGAAGGGTGGGGGAGGTGGGGGGGGGTCTGGGGGGTCATTTGTGGTCATTGAGGGTCATTTGGGGTCAGGGAGGGTCATTGAGGGTCATTTGGGGTCAGGGAGGGTCATTGGGGGTCATTTGGGGTCAAGGGGGCTGGAGGGTTGTCAGTGTAGAGTCGTGGCGGCCGATAAAGGTACAAGGAGTCGGTTGTGTGCAGGAAAGATGTCTCTTTTTCTTATTTTCTCATCTGCTTTTTTATCCCCCTTGCTAGCAGCAAGCAGTGTCCTTATTTTAGGGAAGCAAGCAGCAGCCTTTTCATTGCCTGGGTTCTATGGGCGATACATTTGGCAAAGCTCAAGGCCTTATTGCAGTTCCCACATCCTGGGCCCAGCAACTTTACAGCCTGCCTTTGTTTTCTCCATTAGGGCTGTGCACTGACTTCCTTATCACCAAGGGTACCCCCGAAAGCTTTCCCAGTCGATATCTCCGTCCTGGGAGCTGACAGACCCACTGCTAACCCCTTCAGCTGACCACGGCTGCTCACGGGAAGCAGAGAATAAACCCAGCTGTCTTTCGCTTCTGCCGCAAGATTCGCTTCACTTTTTGCTGTAAATAAACTGCTTTATCCCAACCCACGAGTTCTTTGTTTTCTTCCACCTCACTCTCTCCCCTGTCCTGCTGGGAAGGGGAGTGAGAGAGCGGCTGGGTGGGCACCTGGTGTCCAGCCAAGCTCAACCCACCCCAGTCCTTTCTGGGGCCCAAGCTGGGGCCAGATAAAGGCAGTTATATATAACTATTGCATGCTCTAGTAATAGCAGCTATGGAATAGCAAGCTCCGGTGTGGGACACGGAGTTTGCTGGCTGCACTGCTTCTCACTATATCTTGCTCAGCTTTGGGAACATACTAATCTAAACAAGGGCTCCGTGCTTTGCTTTTACACCAATGGCCTTGTTATGCTGGGGGAGTTATCTTTTGGGGGGCTTTCTGGAATGAAGGAGAAATACACCCTTCCCCCCCTCCCTGGCATTGCTACCAATGGCTTTATAATGATGTCTCCTGCACTCCTTGCTAACCCTTATGTGAGCTGGTTGGCAATATTACTGTTACTAACTAATACTGTCAGCACAATGCAGAGTTCTTGGAACCTGGGGTTATCCTGGTGGAGGAGAAAACAAACTTTAGGTGATGATATATTGGGATGCACCCTGAGGTGCCCAGTTCCTGGGTGCCAGGGTGTGTGGAAGGATCTGGGCAGGTTTCTAGTGCTTTTGACCCCTCCCATGACCTGGGACTTCACACCTGAACAGGTACTAGACCCCGGCAAACTGACACGTCACCTGATGGAAGGGGGCCTTGCCCACCCCAGTCAGAACCAGCAGCTTCTTGCCCTGTCCTGGGGCCTGGCCTGTGCTTATGGAGCCACAGTTCAACATTCTCAGAAGACTGTAGTGGAGGCAAGGACCCCAACTGCAATGGAGGACACTCTGGCTGAGACAGGGACTCAAACCACAGCAACTACAGTCATTGCCCCAGTAGTGAAACGAAGAAATGGATAAGGCAAGCGACAGGGAATGATGAGGGCCCCCAGACTGCTCCCCAGGAGGGGCCCAGCTCTGCCAGCAGCGTGGGCACAGAGGTGGCAGCAGAGACAGCCCGTGACCTGCCCAGTCCAGCTCCTGTCCCGGTGAGTGCCACAGACGCCGAGCCGGCAGCTGCTGCCCCGGCCAGAGCTGCTGAAGAGGAGGAGTCCCAGGGGCCTCTGGCTCCTGTTGAGGAAGAGGCAGAAGGTTCTCCAGCCTTCGGAGAGCAGGTGCCATGGGCAGGGACACAGAGCCCGGTCCCTGCCCCACGCAGCCCCTGCTGCCCCCCAGCCCCTCGCCTCCCCAGCTGGAGGCCCAGGCCCTCATCAAGCAGCTGCCTGTCCCCACCAAACGTCTCTCCCGCTTCAGGCGGGCGCTCGGGGCTCTGCGCAGGTTGTTCCGCTCCTGCACGGCGGGACAGCCCCAGGATTAGGCCCCGCTCCAGTGCCAGGCCAGGCCCGGACACCTCTTAACTGCTTCCAACAGAGATCCTGACTCCACCACCCACCTGAGACACTGATACCAATGCCTGACAACTCCTGCAGGGAATGAGCAAAGACAGGACCTCTTGCTCCCAGAAACTCCCTGCAGGACGACAACACATACAATGATTTGAAAACAAACCAAAGATTGGTTAAGTTGGTTAACTAATTTAAGTAAGTAATTAGGTTAGTTACATAATAATTTAATTATAATTTTTATAATATGTCTTTATAATATTTAGGAAGATTTACTGTTAAGATAGACTTACATAGGATACATAATACTATATTTACATATTATAAAAATTATATTTATAGGGCATATAGATAGGTTCTTTCAGTTAGATGATAAGAATTATAGAATAGAAGAGAGAAGATTAGGAAGATTTATTGTTAAATAAAATCTGTATTAAATAAAATCTGCCTGTTGTGGGCAAATGGTCTCATTTACACCTTAATTTGGGCTGAGGCATCTCTCCCTAATGGGATCAGAACACCTGGGCAGGGACACCTTCCACCACACCAGCTGGCTCCAACCCCGTCCAACCCGGCCTTGGACACTTCCCACGGTGGGGCAGCCACAGCTTCTCTGGGCAACCTGGGCCAGGGCCTCACCTCCCTCCCAGGGAACAAATTCTTCGTAAAAGTCTCATCTCCCAGAGAGTCTCGGGTGCCATTGCCAAGTGCAGCTCCAGACATTGCAGCCCCGAGCACAGCAGTTGCAGCTGCTTTCCCAAGGGATTTGGAACTTAGCGGACGTTCTGGAGCAGCAATGTCTGGGCTCTTTCTCAGTTTCTCTCCTCTCTGGCCGGAGCGGCGCCGGCGGGAGCCGCTCTCCCCTCAGAGCGCCCTGAGGGCGCAGCAATGGCGGCCCCGCGCTCCCTCAGCGCCGCCCCGGGAGGGAGCGGGCGCCCTTTGGTGCCGAGACGGGAGCGCGGTTCCTGCGGGCTCCGCTCGGCCACGGCCGCCCCGCCGAGCCCGGCCACACGCCCGGCTTCAAGAAGCCGCCGCCGATGCTGCGGCTGAAGCGCCGAGGAGTGCAGCCGCCGCTGCCGCCGCTGCCCCGGCCCCGCGGGGCCCCTCAGCGCCCGCCCGCCCCAACCCCTTCTACAGCCTCAACAAGGCGCCTCAGCGGGCGGCGGCCCCTCAGCCCCCGCCACCAGCCCCGGCGGGCGGGCGTCCATCGGCAGCGCCCTTCTGGCAGCTGGTACCAAGCCCCGGCACCGGGCTCTGTGCGTGTGGCGCCGGAGAGGCGACGGGAGACACGGGGAGGAGGACGTGGATTCTAAGCATTCAGTGTCCAGTTATGAAGACTGAGACTGTTTTACAGCCTAGGACTGAACAGAACTGTTAACTTGCTCTACCGACTGAGCTAGCCGGGCCACCTGGGTGAAAAACAGGAATCCTATAGCTAAACCACCAGGGAACCTGCCTGTCAACCAACGAAAAGTTTATTTATCAGCAAACGAAGTCCATCATTTTACAGCAAGGCCACGAGATAGGCAAATCATCTCTAAAAGCTCTTTCCAAGGGGCTGGATGAACATAATGACTTCACCTTTGAAATATCAACTTGCAAGGAATGGGATAACCTTGGTTTATAGTTGTGGCAAGCGAAAGAAAGGGGGGACAAGAGAGCAGCAGACTCTCTTGTCGCTTGGAGACTTGTTCGGATGGTGCTACAGCCCCAGATGAAGAAAAAGAAATCAGGTCTCCAAGCCCCCTGAGGGGAGAAGAATAACCCGCAAGATGGTCCCCCGAGGAAACCGCACGAAATCTGACAACTCTGCAGAAAATGGCGGCACTGAGAAGGGCGGGAGGCAGAAAGCGTGGGAACATCGAGCGTGCAAAAGGGAAGGGCATAACACAGCATCGGCTCCACCCCCTCGTTGCACAAACCCGCCTCCCTGCTCAAACTCCACCTCCTCCCTTGCGGCTTTGCACAAGGGGGAGGAGAGGGACAACCAACATGGCGGCACCCAAGGAGCTTCCCGCTCCCATGGCAACAACAACCGCCAAAATGGCGCCGCCCATAGCCGGCGTCAGACCCCCGTGCTGGCAAGGGCTTACCCCTCGCCCAGCATGAAGAAGCCTGGCCAACACTAAGAACAAAGGCTGAGGAAGCAGGGGATCTGGATTTTGTTAAAGCATTTCCTATCTATGTTGATGAAGGGGAAACCCCACAATGGAGACCTATCTCATATCCTGTATTAAAAGACATTAAAAGAGCAATAACGGATTAGCTGCGCCTTTTACTATGGGCCTCCCAGAATCCTGCTTCCAGGCATACACACTGATTCCACACGATATTAGATCTATAACTCAAGCATTACTGACAACAATACAATACTGTCTTTGAGACAGAATGGAAAAAAATAATTACTAAACATGACAAAGAGAAGATGTCAGGGAAAGGCATTTCCATTCCTAATACTATTGATCGGTTGTTTGGAGCAGGACATTATCCTAATTAAAAAGATCAAATTAATATCAATATTGAACATCTAGATGTATCAAAAAACTTAGCCCTTCAGGTGCTGAAGGCGGTGGCAGAAGCCTCTGCCCACTCACCATCATTCACTCTAATCCAACAAGGAACCAAAGAGTCGTTTACTGATTTTGTTACCAGGCTGAGAGAAGCCATCAATAAACAAATAGCTCAGAAAGAATCACAGGAAATCTTATTTAAAAATTAGCAATTGAAAAGGCAAATGAAGATTGCCAAAAGGCTTTACGCCACCTGAAAGACCCTACTCTAGTGGACATGCTTGAGGCATGCAAAAACATGGGCTCAGGAGCACACAGAGCCAAGCTGTTAGCAAGCAGCTCCTTCAGAACCACAAAAGTGTCATCAGTGAGGAAAGACAGGACATTTATACAAACAATGCCCTAATAAGCCTAAAGCTAATCCACCTTCATATCCTTGTGAGAGATGTGGGAAGGGATGTCCTTGGACGGCAGATTGCCACTCCAAAGAAGATATCAATGGTCGCCCCTTACCCACAAAATCTCCCAAATGGAAAAGATGCTCATATTGCCATTCACAAGAGAACGTAGCGCCTCAACACCTGCAGGGAAACGGGAAGTCGAGTGCCTGGGGGGTGCCACGACAACAAATACCTTCCCTCAGCTTCGCCTCCACTGCAGCAGGTCCCTGCCACAGTTCCAATCCTGAACAGCAGAGACCGATCTCTAAAGATAAACTGGACTGAACTCACCCCAGTCCCACCAGCTGTAATCTTAAAAGAACACCAACAGATGATGGATGTCGACCCGTCCAAGCCAGTTAAATCTTAAGACACTTACCTCATAACATCTTGTATGTCTGCAGCAAGAAAGGGAGTCTTTATAGTACCATGTCTGTTAAAAAACCTTAAAACTGATATTCTTGTCATTAATGTTTATGTCTCTTTTCCTTCTGTTGAGGTCACGGACGAACAACCTATCGCCAGAATGATTTCTTTAAATCAATTAGCGGCAATCCAGCAAACCCATACAGAAGATGTCAACTGGACCCAAACTGTTTCACAATCCAAACTACTACTAACACGTTCGGTATTTTCTCCATCTAACAGAGAAACCATCAGAATAACAGGCTTGATTGATACTGGCACCGACGTCACCATCTTGCCATCAAAAGACTGACCTCCCACCTGGGCGACCATGGCAACAGCCATCACTGTAACTGGAGTGGGAGGGGCTCAAAGCCCCACTCAAAGCGTAGACATTCTTACCATAAGGGGACCGGAAGGCAGATCTGCATCCCTTCAACCCTTTATTTTAGACTTACCTCTTACTTTATGGGACAGGAACTCACTGATGCAGTGGGGCATTGGGCTCAACACAAATTTTTAATTTGGGCCACTGGTGAGCAGCAGCTTCCCCCACTGGTTTGGAAAACCAACAGCCCCGTGTGGGTGAACCAGTGGCCCATGCCAAGACAAAAACTGCTTGTACTGCACCAGTTGGTGCAAGAACAATTAGACAAAAATCATATTGAGCCCTCAGTGAGTCCCTGGAACACCCCAGTCTTTGTTATTCAAAAGTCCTCTGGTGTGAAGGACCAGGAATCAGAATGGGGAAAATTTCAGAAGTGGAAAAAGAGGTACATTGATTGAAAGGACTTTATGATACAGACTTTACAGTTATTATGCATATACACATTGTATGCTTCCCCAGAATTTGTATTTCCCGGGCGTGTTCAGGCTTGTCTGCTTCCCTGCTTTCCTGCGGATTGGCTGGAGAAGCTGCAGAGAGGAGACAGCCTCCATTCGCCCCTTCTCTCCCCGGTTCCTCCCACATTCCTCCCTCTTTCGCCTGTGCCCCTATCCTGATTTGCTCCCCCGTTTGTCTGTCTCATACCCCACCCTATGTTCTGGTCCTTTCCCTGCCTGAACTGATAAAGAATCAGTTAATGATGTCCTCGAGTCCATGGGGCCCCTCCAGCAAGGCATGCCATCGCCTGCGATGCTACCAAGGGAGTGGCCCCTGGCCATCGTGGACATCAAAGATTGTTTCTTTCCTATTTATTTAAATCCAACTGATTCCCTTAAATTTGCTTTTTCTGTTCCAGCTTTGAACAACAGTGAACCCCATCACCAGTTCCAATGGAAGGTGCTTCCCCAGGGGATGAAAAATTCGCCTACATTATATCAGTTATATGTCTCCAACATATTGTCCTCAATTTGGCTACAATTTCCTCAAACAATCATCCTACAGGGATGTTCGTCTATGACTCCAGTAGGAGGGCCCTGCACAAGAGGAAAACTGTCGCTTTTTAACCCACTGAAGATTAAATTGCCAGGCCAAAAAGAGATTGTGCAAACCCAACTCCCTCAAAATAGAGTTAAAAGACACTGGATAGTTCTCTATCTTGCCCTTAGGTTTCCTCCTTCCAAGGAATTGGAACCAGCGGTCGTAAAACCAAAAAAGACGAGTCCTCCAAATCTCAAACCTTCGGTTTCGAAAATCCAAACACCTACTCCAATAATGCCCCAAAAAGAAATATCAGGAAAAAAGGTCACCCCTCCATCACCTTTGCCTTTCCCCAAAAATTGTGACTCAACAATAGATATATGGCCACGCATAAAAGATTTCTGGGCATCATTCCCTATTTTGGGCATAGGCACAGCCCACGCCTTATCCCTCTTGACCCACCTCGGCTGTTGGCTCACCAAAGAGGCCAAGGCCACCACAGCAGCCCTAGAGGGGTTGCTCGCTGACACGCAAAAACTGAAAGAGGTCAGTTTACAAAACTGTGCAGCCATAGACTTCCTACTCTTGGCACACGGCCATGGGTGCCAAGAGTTCGAGGGACTGTGCTGCAGGAACTTCTCCGACCACGCACAATCCATCCGTAAAAGTATCAGTACATTAAAGATCCCCACGCCTCACAGGATAAAGGCCTCAATGGCATTTTCGATTGGTTCCATTTTCCTGGCCTGCCCAATTGGACGAACAAGATGATAACCATAACTGTTGTTTCTTTATTTACTTTTATTTCAATTTTGACATTTCTTCCTTGCATAATTATCTGCATTCAAAATTTGTTATTAAGGAGTGTCTCAGTTAGTATCATCAAAGAAAACAAAAAAGGGGGTGATGCGGGGAGCATGGAGGAGGAAAGGGAGAAGTTTGCAAGGTGGAAAAGGCAGCTGCGAGAGACCATAGCTGAAGAGGCGACAGAGGAGGACATGGATTCTGGGCATTCAGTGTCCAGTTATGAAGACTGAGACTGTTTTACAGACTAGGACTGAACAGAATTGTTAACAAAAGTTATGAATGTATTGTACCCCAGTTTATATCAAATGTTTTCACAGTTTTCTCCTCATGTTTATTACCTATTTTCTGATTGGCTGCAATCTACTGCATTGCAGATGTTTTCCTTATTGGCTCCTATTTCTCCCTTATTCCCTCCTTTCCCTTCTGATTGGTCCATGTCCCTGCCTGTCCTATGCTCCTCCTTGGTTTCCGGAACCTTCTCCTGCCACCCTATAAATAGGGGTGGCACACCCTAATAAAGTTGCAATAGCTTTGAGCTACCACTCTGCATGAACTCCCGGCTGTCGCGTCTTCTTTCCCCTGTGACTGTGACAGATGGTGCCCAACTAGCAGGGCAGAGTGGTGGTTCTCTTACTCTAAGGGAACTCCTCTGCCTGCGCAGGGCACAGGCACCCTTGTAAGACAGGTGTTGCCCCAGCCTCAGGAGGAACATGCTAATTCTACACTTGTCCTGATACACATTAACTAAAAACAGAAGCAGGAAAGAAGACAGGTAATGCGAGTGTAGTAAACATGTCACAGAAAAATCAGGATTGCAACTGAACACTTCATTCTCCAGGTGAAATGGTTCCCCCACTGCTGTACATCCCAGATTCTTCACACACACAAAATGTTAAAATCCAGGATTCCCAGGACTCTGCCCTGAGATTTTGTGTAGAGTTCGCTGGGTAATTCAGCTGCTCTGCTCTGGGTTGCACTTTGGCTGCTGTTGCTTTCACTTGTTGAAACCGGGCAGTGGATGGATCTGCCCTGGCACAGCAGGAACCAGCTCACAGAAGAGAGAAAAGCCCTAACAATTGTCTCAGTCTTCTGGCAGCACGAGCACTTCCCAACACAGCGAGCCCAGGGAGTGCAGGGGGTGGGGAGCCAAGCTCAAGAGAAATGTAATGAGTGCCAGACTTCAATTTTGTTGATCAATGCTTCACCAGCTCAGCAGTTGTCTATGCATCTGTATCAAAGCCCTCGTCTTCTGATGCACTTTCTATCAGCACACCTGCAAAAGATTAAAGAGCCAAGAGGAAGTGAAAATTAAACACACACAGGAATTGGGTAGAGATCCAGCTACATCTGACTTTGTAGATTCTGAAAGTTGTGGTTTCAGATGTCTTGTGCCCTGTACAGAATCACAGAAACACAGACAAGGAGAAGGTTGCAAGGGACCTCCAGAGATCATCTGGTCCAACCCAGATGGGACACCTGGAGCTGGGTGGCCAGAACCTCCTCCAGGGGCTTTTGAATATCTCCAAAGAAGGAGACTCCACAATCTCTCTAGGAACTGGTCCCAGTGCTGAGTCACCCTCACAGAAATGAAGTTCTACCTCATGTTCAGGTGGAAATTGCTTTGTTTCCCTTTCTGCCCATTGCCTCCCATCCTATTACTCAGCACCACCCAAAAGAGACTGGCTCCATCCTCCTGACCCTTCAAACACTTGTGTCCACTGATGATGTCCCCTCTCAGACTTCTCTTCTCCAGACTAAACAGGCCCAGCTCCCTCAGCCTCTCCAGCCCCTGATCATCTCTGCAGCCTCAGCTGGACCTGCTGCAGGAGCTCCGTGTTTCCCTTGTACTGAGGAACCCAGCACTGGACACAGCACTCCAGATGTGCCTCACCAGGGCTGCTCCTCCCTTGGCCTGCTGGCAAAGCTCTTCCGAAGGCAGCCCAGGCAGCCTTGGGCCTTCTTGGCCATTGCTCACCCTTGGCCAACTCTCTGTCCACCAGAACCCCCAGGGCCTTCTCTGCACAGCTACTTGCCAGAGGGGCAGCCCTGAGCCTGGACTGGTGCCTGCCCTTATTCCTGACCAGGTTCCTTGAATTGCTTGGATGGGTTGACTGCAGCAGGGCTGGGGAAAGAGCCCAGGCCCTGTGAGCCTTCCTGAGGCCTTGGCAAAGGCCTGGGGGGCAGGATGGGGGGTAGGGATCATCCCCCTCCACGTCTGCAGACAGCATCCGTGGGCCATGGGAGACAACCCTCTGTCATGAGGAAGGTGAGTGCGTGGGAGGACTGGGAGGTGGACACCTTTAGCACCCATCGGGTCAGAGCTGTCCTCACTGCCCTCAAAGACAAGGCTGAGAAGAGGGGCCTTGACCCCTGCAGGGAACACTTCAGCATGGAGCTGTTTCAGTGTCACAGATCACAAAAGCTGTTTGTTCCCCGTGTGCAGAGGCCCAGACAAGTGGCCTTTAGTCACAGGATGGATTGTGGTGGTGATTCCCAGGACTGAAGGCGGCTTCTCTGGGCCTCTCCCCATGTCAGGGCCATCCTTCTCCCTCCCCTTTGAGGAGCTGTGCAGGACGAGCTCACAGGGTGGTTTGCCTGTAGAGCAGCTTTGGTGTTCAGAGAGATGGAAGTGCTTGGGAATGGCCCTGCTCACCGTGTTCCATCTCCGTTTCTGCTCCAAGGAGCTGAAGGCTGTGTTGTTTGGACCCCTGCCTCCCGTATAATTCTTGTTCCAGAGTTTGAATTCTTTGGCAGAGCTGCTGAAATTTCTTGTCCATCTTGGATTCCTGGGCCTTCGCCATTTTCTTCATATTCCTGACTGCAAAGAAAGAACAATGATCCTGGGTCACTGACTGTGATGGCTTTGCACAGGTACTGGTGGATTGAGGTTGTAAACAAGTCACTCCCCTTTTGTTTCAACCTCTCCCTACTCCTCTCTGATAATGAAGGGACATAATATAATATGTCTTTTCCAAATAATTAAGAGATAAAAGTACAAAAATAACAATTTAAAAAAAAAATAGCAGAAACTCAAAAAAACCAAGGGAAAATAGTTTAAGCCAAAAAGGCAGAAATTGTTTCCTAGTCCCCCCAACCCAGGACAGAAAAGCCCCAAATGGCAGCTGCCACATGGTTTCCCCAAGCAAAGACAAAACATTGGGAGGCTCCCCTGCCCTCTGGACCATGGAGGGGAAGAGAAAAAAATTAAAACAAACCATAGCAAACAGGTTCTCAAAGACCCACCCTCCAGGATGAGGGGATGAAGTGAATATTCATCACAAAGCTCCACGCCCTGTCTTTGGAACCATAACACTCATGTTTCCTCCTCAAGGGCCACATCAGTTCTCTGACACAAGGATGCCCAAAGGCTCTGATTTAAGCTCCCTGCCAGAGGGTCTCTTCTCAGGGCTCTCCTCTGGGTGTATATTTTCCTTGCTCACTCCCCCTCAGAAATCCTCAGCTCACAGGAATTCAATTTTGTGATGGACGTACAATCTGCAAGTGGTTTTCCCTTTGCCCTCTGTTCTTTAGCAGGGAGGGAACAAGAAACTCAGAGCACAATTTCCTCCCTTTGCAATCCCTCATTGGTGCTTTCTGTAGCTCAATTAAATATGGCTTCAGCTTTGAAAAGGGGGCCACAGGCTTCATTCTAAGCCCACAGTGGCCTGAGCCATCAGGAAGTCAAGGGGTTGCCCTGGACTGTTCTGGGCTGCTCACTGCCAGAGTTTTGCTCCTGCAGCAAGAACAGGACCCACAGGCAGGTGAGGCCCAGCTTGTCTCACCTTTCCCTGCCCGGGGTGCAACAGGCTGTGCCCCAACACACACTGTGTCCTCCCTGAGCCAGGCCCAGGAGCACCATCTGGGGCTCAGCAGGCCCACTGGGGTGTCTGTGCCCCAGCTGACTCCTTCCCAGCACCAGCTCCTTCAGGGAGAGCTGTTCTCCACAGGCCCCTGTGCTCAGAGACACCTGCAGTGCTCATGGAGCTGGGTCTCCTTGTGGATCTTCAATAGGAAGACAAGGCTGGGATCACATGTGCCCCAACACGGTCCCAGGAGTGGGGAGTGGGAGAAGGGGAGTGGGGAAAGGGAGAGAGACGCTGACAGGACTGCGAGGGGGGAACCTTAACAAGGATCAGGGGATCAGAGAACTCCCAGCACACACTCTCTGCACAGATGAGGGAGACAAGTGTGGCCATGACCACCTGCAGAGAACACTTCAGCAGGGAGCTGTTTCAGGGTCAGGCAGCACAAAAGCTGTGCCCCATGTCAGGGCCATCCTTCTCCATCCCCTTTGAGGAGCTGTGCAGGACGAGCTCTCAGAGTGGTTTGCCTGCAGAGCAGCATTGGTGTTGAGAGAGATGGAAGTGGCTGGGAAGGGCCCTGCTCACCTAGTTCCTTGTTCAGGTCTTTGAGCAGCTGAATATCCCCCTTTGTGGATTCCTGCCCTTTCTGGAGATCTTCACACATAGTTTTCATTTGTTTGCAGAACTGCAGAAGGGTCTCTTCCATCCCAGATCCCTGAGCCTCTGGGGTATTTCTCTTCTCTGTCTTTCCTGTGAAGAAATAGACAGGTGTCAGTGGGAGACTGACACTGCCCCCTTGAAAGGGAGACCACCCATCTGCCCTGAGGATGCTCAAATCCTCTGTTTCAAGTCTCTTCTTTAGGATCTCTCCTTAGGCCTTCCTGCAGGTTGTCTTTTTAATTCCTCTCTTCTCTTGAGAAATACTCACTTCAGAGGAATTAAACCTTGCACTCAAGGTGCAACCTGGAAATGGGCTTTTTGGCCTTATTTCTTCATGCAGGGAGGGAACAAGAAACTCAGACTCAGGTCCCTCATGTCCAGCCTGTTTACTAATTTGTGTGCTCCACACTTCCTTTTCTTCTGAGAATCCTTCCTAATTCTGCAGCCTTGGAAAAGAACTCATTCATCCCTGAAAAACAGGGCTGAGGAATTCCCAAGCTGATGCACTCTGGGCACCATCAGTGATCTCTTCCCCAGCTTTCAAATCCTTTCCCACCAGGAGTTTTCTCCAGGAAGGAGCCTCAATCTGTCTCCTGCAGCTCCAGTCTTCCTTGGGACATGGAGCCTGTTTTCTGTTCCAGCTTTTGTCTCTGGAAAGGAGTCTCAGCACCACTGTGAGCCCTCAGAAACATGGGCTTGGAGCTCCTGTGCTGCTGGGGAGGAGCACTGACAGGAAGCCCCCTGCCCCTCACTCCCCAAGGGCCTGGCCACGGGGGAGAGCCCAGGCCCTGCTGATTTCCAAGTGTTCCTTGAGGGAAGAACATTGCCCTGCCCCCATGCCAGCTGCAAAGAGCAGGGACAGACAAACAGCTGCCTTAGAACCTGGGCAGGATGGGAGCCAGCAGAGCCCAGGCTGTGCTGGGCAAAGCCACTGCCGGGGCAGCTCTGCACCCTGGGGGCCTGGACACCTGCCCGGGGCTGGGAAATACAGCAAAGCACTTCTGGAGGGCCTTGGAAGTGGGAATTTATGGACAGATGGGACTATGTGACCTCACTGTGCTGGGCCCTCATGCACAACAGGCCTCTGTCTCTTCTCTTTGTTTGGCAGGGTTTAGTTTCCAGGTAGTGTGGGCAAGTCCTGGCCCTCACCTGCACGGAAAGGCTTCTCCCTTTTGGGCCTGGAGGAAAGCCCAGGAGGAGATTCCTCCTTTAGTGCTCAAGGGAAGGAAAGGAAATCCTTTCCTTGTTATGTCTTTCAATCGTTACCAATTGTGAGGGACACCCTCTGCATGAGCAGGACGTGTCTCTGGTCAGAGAGGGACATCCCTCTGACCAAACTCACCCCACCCCAAAGGCCTCCTGCTGTGCACTGAAAGGGTTCTGCAGGTAACGTGCTCGGGGGAGAGACCTAGACTGGCTTTGCCTCTGCCAGGGATAACACACAATGCAGCAGCTGGGACTCACAGGGGCTCCTGCTGCCAAGGTCCCTCAGTGCAGTCTGGGCAGTGGCAGCCCCAACAGCGACTGTGACCTGCAGCCAGGCTGGAGAAAAGTGGCTGCCTCTCCCTCCAGTGCCCATGGGGAAGAGGATGGCCACCCTTCCCCTTCTGGTCCTCCGAATTTTCCTGTCAAGCCCTTTCCCCTCAGGATGAGGGGATGGGTTGAATATTCATCACAAAGCTCCATGCCCTGGCTTTGGAACCATAACACTGATGCTTCCTCCTTGAGAGGCAGACAAATTCTCTGACACAAGGATGCCCAAAGGCTCTGATTTAAGCTCCCTGCCAGAGGGTCTCTTCTCAGGGCTCTCCTCTGGGTGTGTATTTTCCTTCCTCACTCCCTCTCAGAAATCCTCAGCTCACAGGAATTCAATTTTGTGATGGACGTACAATCTGCAAGTGGTTTTCCCTTTGCCCTCTGTCCTTTAGCAGGGAGGGAACAAGAAACTCAGAGCACAATTTCCTCCCTTTGCAATCCCTCATTGGTGCTTTCTGTAGCTCAATTAAATATGGCTTCAGCTTTGAAAAGGGGGCCACAGGCTTCATTCTAAGCCCACAATGGCCTGAGCCATCGGGAAGTCAAGGGGTTGCCCTGGATTGTTCTGGGCTGCTCACTGCCAGAGTTTTGCTCCTGCAGCTGCTGCCCGAACCTGCAATGCTGGGGCCTGAAGAACTGGCCCTGAGCCAAAGTTAACCCATAAGATGAGCTCTCCTACCTAGTATTGTATTTCGCCCTATATTTGCTTATTAACCAAGATGCTATATAATCCTTAGTACTGCCTGAAGAACACACAGTTATGCTTGTTAGCCCAGCATGTTATCAATAATTAGTAAGGCCTGTTATAAATATATGTGTTATAAATATGCCTTTTCTTTCCAGCCAAGGTCTGGAAAAATAGTAGGGCCTCACATGGTCGCAGCTGGTTCAATTTGATTTCAATGTAGCTGTAAGTTCTGTATTTAGTGACCAGTCAAGGCCATGAAGCATTTAATAGTAGATGCTCCAAATCTAATCCCTTGGTCTCCCTCTGGGCCCTGGCCAGGCCGAAGGGGAACACCAACGCAGGTAGAAAGGCAGATTGTTTTTCTGCCCCAATCGAGTGACTCAGCTGGTTTGTTTAACACTGTATAAGCTGGACACTCTCACAGTGAGGATGGAGGCCCCACCTATGAGTGGACTCACTGCACAGGATTCCCAGTTACCGGGAAGGGCTTCTCCAGGCCTTCGCTGCCACGGGGCTCCCCAGCTTAAGGGCAGTCTGGATGAGGACGATTCCTTAGGGGAACTGGTGATGTATCTGTCTCTTAATCACTACAAGACTTTCTCTGCAGTAATGATTAGATGCATTGCTAAGCGTATCCTTTGATAAGCCACTGCTTCTTTTGTAATTCTTTACTGTCTTGCACTAAATTATACACTTATTCTTTAAAGTTGGTGTCTGTGCTCTTCAATCTATCCTGGTTACCAGGGGAGGGAGAGGGCAAAACAGAATAGGACCCACAGGCAGGTGAGGCCCAGCTTGTCTCACCTTTCCCTGCCCGGGGTGCAACAGGCTGTGCCCCAACACACACTGTGTCCTGCCTGAGCCAGGCCCAGGAGCACCATCTGGGGCTCAGCAGGCCCACTGGGGTGTCTGTGCCCCAGCTGACTCCTTCCCAGCACCAGCTCCTTCAGGGAGAGCTGTTCTCCACAGGCCCCTGTGCTCAGAGACACCTGCAGTGCTCATGGAGCTGGGTCTCCTTGTGGATCTTCAACAGGAAGACAAGGCTGGGATCACATGTGCCCCAACACGGTCCCAGGAGTGGGGAGTGGGAGAAGGGGAGTGGGGAAAGGGAGAGAGACGCTGACAGGACTGCGAGGGGGGAACCTTAACAAGGATCAGGGGATCAGAGAACTCCCAGCACACACTCTCTGCACAGATGAGGGAGACAAGTGTGGCCATGACCACCTGCAGAGAACACTTCAGCAGGGAGCTGTTCAGGGTCAGGCAGTACAAAAGCTGTGCCCCATGTCAGGGCCATCCTTCTCCATCCCCTTTGAGGAGCTGTGCAGGATGAGCTCTCAGAGTGGTTTGCCTGCAGAGCAGCATTGGTGTTGAGAGAGATGGAAGTCTGCTTGGGAATGGCCCTGCTCACCTTGTTCCTTGTTCTGGTCTGCTCTGAGGTGCTGAATATCCTGCTTTGTGGATGCCAGCCCTTCCTGGAAATCTTCACGCATAGCTTTCATTTCTTTGCAGAACTGCTGAAGGGTCTCCTCCATCCCGGATCCCTGAGCCTTTGGGGGATTTCCCTCCTCTGTCTTTCCTGTGAAAAAAGACAGGTGTCAGTGAGAGACTGACACTGCCCCCTTGAAGGGGAGACCACCCGTCAGGGACATGGAGCCTGTTTTCTGTTCCAGCTTTTGTCTCTGGAAAGGAGTCTTCAGCACCACTGTGAGCCCTCAGAAACATGGGCTTGGAGCTCCTGTGCTGCTGGGGAGGAGCACTGACAGGAAGCCCCCTGCCCCTCACTCCCCAAGGGCCTGGCCACGGGGGAGAGCCCAGGCCCTGCTGATTTCCAAGTGTTCCTTGAGGGAAGAACATTGCCCTGCCCCCATGCCAGCTGCAAAGAGCAGGGACAGACAAACAGCTGCCTTAGAACCTGGGCAGGATGGGAGCCAGCAGAGCCCAGGCTGTGCTGGGCAAAGCCACTGCCGGGGCAGCTCTGCACCCTGGGGGCCTGGACACCTGCCCGGGGCTGGGAAATACAGCAAAGCACTTCTGGAGGGCCTTGGAAGTGGGAATTTATGGACAGATGGGACTATGTGACCTCACTGTGCTGGGCCCTCATGCACAACAGGCCTCTGTCTCTTCTCTTTGTTTGGCAGGGTTTAGTTTCCAGGTAGTGTGGGCAAGTCCTGGCCCTCACCTGCACGGAAAGGCTTCTCCCTTTTGGGCCTGGAGGAAAGCCCAGGAGGAGATTCCTCCTTTAGTGCTCAAGGGAAAGAAAGGAAATCCCAGAAGTGCTGTGTTATGTCTTTCAATCGCTACCAATTGTGAGGGACACCCTCTGCATGAGCAGGACGTGTCTCTGGTCAGAGAGGGACGTCTCTCTGACCAAACTCACCCCACCCCAAAGGCCAGGCCTTCTGCTGTGCACTGAAAGGGTTCTGCAGGTAACGTGCTCAGGGGAGAGACCTAGACTGGCTTTGCCTCTGCCAGGGATAACACACAATGCAGCAGCTGGGACTCACAGGGGCTCCTGCTGCCAAGGTCCCTCAGTGCAGTCTGGGCAGTGGCAGCCCCAACAGCGACTGTGACCTGCAGCCAGGCTGGAGAAAAGTGGCTGCCTCTCCCTCCAGTGCCCATGGGGAAGAGGATGGCCACCCTTCCCCTTCTGGTCCTCCGAATTTTCCTGTCAAGCCCTTTCCCCCCAGGATGAGGGGATGGGTTGAATATTCATCACAAAGCTCCATGCCCTGGCTTTGGAACCATAACACTGATGCTTCCTCCTTGAGAAGCAGACAAATTCTCTGACACAAGGATGCCCAAAGGCTCTGATTTAAGCTCCCTGCCAGAGGGTCTCTTCTCAGGGCTCTCCTCTGGGTGTATATTTTCCTTGCTCACTCCCCCTCAGAAATCCTCAGCTCACAGGAATTCAATTCTGTGATGGAGGTACAATCTGCAAGTGGTTTTCCCTTTGCCCTCTGTCCTTTAGCAGGGAGGGAACAAGAAACTCAGAGCACATTTTCCTCCCTTTGCAATCCCTCATTGGTGCTTTCTGTAGCTCAATTAAATATGGCTTCAGCTTTGAAAAGGGGGCCACAGGCTTCATTCTAAGGCCACAGTGGCCTGAGCCATCGGGAAGTCAAGGGGTTGCCCTGGACTGTTCTGGGCTGCTCACTGCCAGAGTTTTGCTCCTGCAGCAAGAACAGGACCCACAGGCAGGTGAGGCCCAGCTTGTCTCACCTTTCCCTGCCCGGGGTGCAACAGGCTGTGCCCCAACACACACTGTGTCCTCCCTGAGCCAGGCCCAGGAGCACCATCTGGGGCTCAGCAGGCCCACTGGGGTGTCTGTGCCCCAGCTGACTCCTTCCCAGCACCAGCTCCTTCAGGGAGAGCTGTTCTCCACAGGCCCCTGTGCTCAGAGACACCTGCAGTGCTCATGGAGCTGGGTCTCCTTGTGGATCTTCAACAGGAAGACAAGGCTGGGATCACATGTGCCCCAACACGGTCCCAGGAGTGGGGAGTGGGAGAAGGGGAGTGGGGAAAGGGAGAGAGACGCTGACAGGACTGCGAGGGGGGAACCTTAACAAGGATCAGGGGATCAGAGAACTCCCAGCACACACTCTCTGCAGAGATGAGGGAGACAAGTGTGGCCATGACCACCTGCAGAGAACACTTCAGCAGGGAGCTGTTTCAGGGTCAGGCAGCACAAAAGCTGTGCCCCATGTCAGGGCCATCCTTCTCCATCCCCTTTGAGGAGCTGTGCAGGACGAGCTCTCAGAGTGGTTTGCCTGTAGAGCAGCATTGGTGTTGAGAGAGATGGAAGTGGCTGGGAATGGCCCTGCTCACCTAGTTCCTTGTTCAGGCCTTCTATGAGCAGCTGAATATCACACTTACTGGATTCCTGCCCTTTCTGGAGATCTTCACGCATAGCTTTCACTTGTTGGATGAGCTCCTTGAAGTCCTCCTTCATCAAAGATTCCTGAGGCTTTGTGGCCTCTGCCTCCCGTCCTTTTTCTGTGAAAAAAGACAGGTGTCAGTGGGAGACTGACACTGCCCCCTTGAAAGGGAGACCACCCATCTGCCCTGAGGATGCTCAAATCCTCTGTTTCAAGTCTCTTCTTTAGGATCTCTCCTTAGGCCTTTCTGCAGGTTGTCTTTTTAATTCCTCTCTTCTCTTGAGAAATACTCACTTCAGAGAAATTAAAGCTTGCACTCAAGGTCCAACCTGGAAATGGGCTTTTTGGCCTTATTTCTTCATGCAGGGAGGGAACAAGAAACTCAGACTCAGGTCCCTCATGTCCAGCCTGTTTACTAATTTGTGTGCTCCACACTTCCTTTTCTTCTGAGAATCCTTCCTAATTCTGCAGCCTTGGAAAAGAACTCATTCATCCCTGAAAAACAGGGCTGAGGAATTCCCAAGCTGATGCACTCTGGGCACCATCAGTGATCTCTTCCCCAGCTTTCAAATCCTTTCCCACCAGGAGTTTTCTCCAGGAAGGAGCCTCAATCTGTCTCCTGCAGCTCCAGTCTTCCTTGGGACATGGAGCCTGTTTTCTGTTCCAGCTTTTGTCTCTGGAAAGCAGTCTCAGCACCACTGTGAGCCCTCAGAAACATGGGCTTGGAGCTCCTGTGCTGCTGGGGAGGAGCACTGACAGGAAGCCCCCTGCCCCTCACTCCCCAAGGGCCTGGCCACGGGGGAGAGCCCAGGCCCTGCTGATTTCCAAGTGTTCCTTGAGGGAAGAACATTGCCCTGCCCCCATGCCAGCTGCAAAGAGCAGGGACAGACAAACAGCTGCCTTAGAACCTGGGCAGGATGGGAGCCAGCAGAGCCCAGGCTGTGCTGGGCAAAGCCACTGCCGGGGCAGCTCTGCACCCTGGGGGCCTGGACACCTGCCCGGGGCTGGGAAATACAGCAAAGCACTTCTGGAGGGCCTTGGAAGTGGGAATTTATGGACAGATGGGACTATGTGACCTCACTGTGCTGGGCCCTCATGCACAACAGGCCTTCGTCTCTTCTCTTTGTTTGGCAGGGTTTAGTTTCCAGGTAGTGTGGGCAAGTCCTGGCCCTCACCTGCACGGAAAGGCTTCTCCCTTTTGGGCCTGGAGGAAAGCCCAGGAGAAGATTCCTCCTTTAGTGCTCAAGGGAAGGAAAGGAAATCCCAGAAGTGCTGTGTTATGTCTTTCAATCGTTACCAATTGCAAGGGACACCCTCTGCATGAGCAGGACTTGTCTCTGTTCAAAGAGGGACGTCCCTCTGACCAAACTCACCCCACCCCAAAGGCCTCCTGCTGTGCACTGAAGGGGTTCTGCAGGTAATGTGCTCAAACCTTGACTGTCTTTGCTTCTCTCAGGGATAACACCTCACATCCCAGAGATTCCCAAGGATGAGCACAGATAAGAGGAATAGGATGAGCACTCTTACTTATTAGCTCGTACACATCCTCTGTGAATTTCTCAACCAGCGTCATACCAACCGCAGTAGCTGGGCATCAGGGCCACATGGAAATAAAACAAAAAGAAAAAGAGGACATTTAACAAGGACTTTTCCCTGAGGATCTCCTGGAATGCATTGAGCAGGTTCTGGGGCAGAACACACCACCCAGCTGGCCCTGGAACCACAAGGTCCTGTGCACCAGGAGCCCGACAGCAGTGCTGGGGGGGCTCTGACCTTCGAGGCCACTCAGGCTCTCCTGGCCAAGAAGCTGCCTCTGCTGCCACAGTATTCAGGCACCACACAGGTGCCCAGCACAGTCCCACCAGAACAGAGTCACCCCCAAAGTGTGAGACACTCCTCCTCCACACACTGCACGAGTGGAGAGGGACCAACCAGGGCCCTTCACTGTCCCTTGGCCTTTTCATTTGGGCCTGTCTTCTCAAAGACTTTCAGATGACCACAGGCAAGAGGAATGGGATCCAGCACACCTACTTAGGAACCCAAATTCGTCTCTTAGGACACTGCCACCAGCTCTCCATTTCTGCCCACTGGGTTCACATGGAAAGAAAAAGAAAAAAAGGAAACTTCACTAGGACTTTTCCCTCCAGATTTCAAGAATGCATGAAGGAGCTTTTTTGGGACACACATATCCCTTATACTGTTCAAACCTATGATGTACTTGGGGTTTTTAAATCACTTATTTCCCCTTCTATCACTGTCTAAACAGAAGAAACTCAGTTCTTACCAACTGTTGCAAAGACTCCCATGCTTCTTCTCTTCCAGGTCCTTTTCTCAAGGTTCACTCTGCAATGCAAGGGAAAAGGGGAGCAAAATCTATGGGGTGGGCACAGGACTAGAGAAGAGGAGGCAGTTGAGAAGATCTGGGGGGGCAGCCAAGAGAGACAGGAGACTGTGAACTGCCAACCCTTTGCCTTCCCTGGGTTTGCTGGAACAAGGGCTGAACCCTGCTGCTGCCCTGTGATCCACCCCAGGGCCTTTGCTGGGCTTTATGACAGCCAGGGACGAGCCTGCCTGGTGTGATTTTAGGATGAAAATAACATTGATGACACACCCGTGTTTCGGCTGTGCCTCAGTCGTGCTCACCCCAAGTCAAGGACCTTTCAGTTGCCCATGATCTGCCCGGGAGGAGCTGCACAAGAAACCAGGAGGGAGCACGGCCAGGACAGGTGACCTGAACGGGTCAGAGGGATATTCCAGAGCCCAGAACGTCATGCCCAGTACATGAACTGGGGGAGTTGACTGGGAGGTGCCTTCCAGGGACGGGCTGGGCATCGGTCAGTGGGTGCTGAGCAGTTCCCTTGTGCATCACTGGTTTTTCATGGCATTTATTCCTCTCAATACTTTTCTTTTTCATTCCTGTTATTGCTATTACTATTGTTATGACTATTATTATTGTTATTATATTTTACTTTATTTCAATTATTAAACTGTTCTTATCTCAATCCACCAGTTTTACCTCCTGATTCTCCTCTCCCATCACAGGGGTGGGGATGATGGGAGGGAGGAGCAGTTGTGTGGGAGGGAGGAGCAGTTGTGTGGTCCTTAGTTGTTGGATGGGCTTAAACCACAGCAGTCCTTTTTGGTGCCCAGTGTGTGCTCCACCAGCGCTCAGGCACAGCCTTCCAAACCATTCCACAGTGCCATGAAAACCCCTCACTCCCAAGAGCTCCCACCTCCCATCCAGCTCTTGGGCTGCTCCAGAGTATTTGATCACAGAAGCTGCTGCAACCAAGGACACCTCCCGCCTGGAGCTGCCCTGCCGAGGCTCCCCGGGCATGTCACGACCCAGGACCTTCACCTGGAGAAGAGAAAAATGGGAAGAGCTGAAGGAAAATCACAAAGCTCCAGAGCTGAGAGCTCAAAGGGCTGGGCAGAGTCTTCTCCTGCCCCCACCCCCTTAGAGATGAGCTCCAAAATCCAGGCCCTGGCGTGGGAAACTCCTCTATGGTGCTCCAGAGGAGACTTGGGAGTGGAAAGAGGAGGGTTGGTGTGTGATACTGGGAGCACTGGGGGGGAAATGAGAGCGCTGGGGGGGACCAGTGAGCGATACTGGGAGCTCTGGGGTTGCACTGGAATTTTTAGCCCCTGAACCCCACAATCTGATGGCAAACAGGGCATGTGGCTTAAGTTAGGGGGATTCAAGGCTCTGGAACATTAATTTTGGGAGCTGCAAGGCTCAGAAAGACAAATTTTGGGAGCTCTGGGGCTCAGAAAGAATGATTTAGGGGGTTTTGGGGCTAAGAAACTGATTTGAGGGACTTTGGGGCTCTGGAACACTGATTTCAGGAGCTTCTGGGCCTAAAAAGCCCTTATTGAGGGATCTTTTAAGCTCTGAATCAGCAATGGAGGGAGTATTTCGGCTCAGAAACACCCATTTAGAAACATTTTTTGGTCCAGAACACCAATTTAGGGAGCTTTGGAGCTGAGAAACACTTTTCTGGGAGATTCTGGGCTCAGGAATATCCATTCAAGAAATTTTTGGGCTTCCAAAAAAACTTGTTTAGAGAGGGTCTTGTTCAGGAACCCTGCTTTAGGAAGCTTTGGGCCTAAGAAACACACGTTTAGGGAGCTTTTCCAGTCAGAACCAGTGATTTTGGGAGCTTTTGGGGTTCAAAGCATTGATTTTGGGAGCATCTGGACACAGAAAGACCAATTCAGGGAGGTCTGAAGCTCCAAAACACCCTGTGTTGGGTTTGCGTGGCCAGATTTTGATAGTGGGAGGGCTCCAGGGGTGGGTTCTGTGAGCAGCTTCCAGAAGGTTCCCCCATGTCTGGCACAGCCAATTCCAGTGGCTCCAGGACGGACCCACCGCTGGCCAAGGCCAAGCCCATCAGGAATGATAGTAATGCCTCTGGAGTAGCATATTGAAGAAGGAGAGGCAAGTTATTGTGCAGAGGTAATTGCAGCCAGAGAAGAGCGGTGTGAGAGCCTGTGAACAGCTCTGCAGACACCAAGGGGAGTGGAGAAGGAGGGCGAGGAGGTGCTGCAGGGGCCGGAGCTGAGGCTCTCCTGCAGCCTGTGGGGAAGCCCATGGGGAAGCAGCTGGAACACACTGGAACGTTGCTCCAGTGTCCCGGTGTTCCCTTAGTTCCATGAGTTTCTGCAATGTTCCAGTGTGTAACAGCTGCTCCACCAGGGGCTTCCCCACAGGCTGCAGAGACTGCCCTGCAGCCCGAGCAGGGGATGCCCGAAGGAGGCAGGGACCCCGTGGGGAGAGGAGCCCACACTGGAGTAGGATTTCCTGGGAGGACTTGTGGCCCTGTGGGTGACCCACCTTGGAGCAGGGGAAGGATTCCTTTCCCTGAGCAGCAGCAGGAACAATCTGTGATGTTGTGACCCCCATTCCCACCTCCCTGCACTGCCGAGCAGGAGGAGGGAGAGCCCAGGAAGGAGGGGTGGAAAGGTGGGGGGAAAAGAGTTCGGAAGGTTTGTTTTACTTCTCATTATCCCTCTCTGATTTGGTTGCTAATAAATTCAACTCATTTCCCCAATTCGAGTCTGCTTTTCCTGTGATAGCAATCGATGAGGGATCTCTCCCAGTCCTTATTATAAGGAAAAATAGAATGTTCTTGCAAAACTTGGAATAAAGTCATAATTAACTCAGTAGCAGAGAGTGGAAAGTTAGTGTATGCAACCTTTGACCATGGGAAAATAGAGTTTGCTTGGGAACAGGAGAAGCAATCTGCTGCAGGGAGAGGATGGCCCCATTTTGAAGGATGTGTGTGACAGCTCCTATTTTGAAGTCTGTGTGTGACAGCCCCTATTTTGAAGGATGTGACAGCCCCCTTTTTGAAGTAGATGTGTGACAGCCCCCATTTTGAAGGATGTGTGTGACAGCCTCCATTTTGAAGGATGTGTGTGACAGTCCCCATTTTGAAGGATGTGTGTGACAGCCCCCATTTTGAAGTAGATGTGTGACAGTCCCCATTTTGAAGTCTGTGTGTGACAGTCCCCATTTTGAAGTAGATGTGTGACAGCCCCCATTTTGAAGGATGTGTGTGACAGCCCCCATTTTGAAGTCTGTGTGTGACAGTCCCCATTTTGAAGGATGTGTGTGACAGCCCCCATTTTGAAGTAGATGTGTGACAGTCCCCATTTTGAAGTACGTGACAGCCCCCCCAGTGAAAGGCACAGTTTGGATACAACATAGGCCAAAAGGGAGGGGGAGGCCAGCGTGCAGTGGGGAGGGTGTAGCCGGGGCGTGGGGGAGTCTGTAACCCCGGAGTACCTTGGCCAAAGGAGAAACAGGGAGGGACCTGCATTTCGGGTGAGATGGGATAAAAGGGGGGGGGGGGTCCCCTGCCCAGTGGAGCGACCTCACTGGGGTTTGTCTGGTGAACTCTCCCTTTTATTCCAATACAAGTTTTTCTTTAGTTCGCTGCTCTGTCCCCAGGTTAACCATGAGGCTCCCAACACCAGAATTTGGGGAATATTATCTCAGCCCATGAAGCTTTTGCTGTATTTTCCCTCCCCTGTCCAGGTGTGGAGGGCAGTGATGAAGTGGTTTTGGTGGGTGCCTGGCACCCAGTCAGGGTCAACTCACCACACACCCACCTGGGGAGCTTTTGGGCTGAGTGACAACAATTTATGGAGCTCCTGCATTCAGAAATACCCATTATGGGATCTTTGAGGCTCAGAAAAAAAAAAAGGTGTAGGGAACTTCTGGGCTCAAACCCCACAATTTCTGGTTTTTTGGGGGTTCAAAAACCCCTACTCAGGAGCTTTTGGTCTCAGATTCTGCAAGTTTGGGAGCTTTTGGGCTCAGGACCATCCATTTAGGGAGCTTTTGGGGTCCCAAACACTGATTTAGTGAGATTTTGGGCCCAGAAACAGCACACTAGGGAACTTTGGGGTTGAGAAACACCAATTTAGGGAGCATTTGGCTCCAAAACAGTCATTTACAGAGCCTGTGGCCTTAGAATGTCCCCTTAAGGCAGCTTTTGAGCTCAGAAATTCCAATTTAGGGAGCTCTTGGGCTCTGATTTAGGGAATCTCGGGCCTAAGAAACCCTGATTTGGGGAGCTTGAGGCTCGGAAAACCCAATATCAGGAGCTTCGGGTCAGGAAGAGCGATTTGGGGATATTTGCAGCTCAGAAAGAGTGAATTAAAAAGCTTTTGGGGTGTAAAAGATCAATTGAAGCAGATTTGGGACTCAGCAGCTTTGGAGCTCCAAACCAGTGATTTAGGGAGCTTGTGGGCTCAGAAACATTAATTTCGGGAGCAGAAGCAGCCCTGTAATAGCCAATAAAGACCAAAGAAGAGATAATTTGCTTATCAACTTATATTTGCAATACTGTAATTACAAACCGTAACGTTATGTTACAATAATGAGTGATGTTTTGTTATGTTACCCGTAGATCTTAGAGATGTATATATAAAATGATATCTAAAGCAATAGGGGAGGGAACTAATTACGTCAAAAAGAAGAAAAGAAACAGAACAGTCTGCTTTTCAGCAACATGACAGCACATGCGCAGAGGGAACTAATTACGTCAAAGGATGAAACGAAAACAAGCCGAGCTTGTTTCCTAGCAACAGGGCATGCGCAGAAACCCTGGCAACAGAGCGGAGCAGGCGCAGATAGAACTGATGACGTAAAAAAGGAGAAACGAAAGATTGGGAGGGGACTTTAAGAAATGAGCAGTTACAAACCTATAAAAGACAGACTCAAACTTATTGAAGTCGTGTGCCTTGAAGGAGAGGGGGTCTCCTCAAGCGCGCTGATTTGCTTATTTGATTTTTATATAAATCTTTAATAAATTTTTACTACTATATTAAAGCCTAATGCTGATTTACTTATAACAGCTACACGGGGGGAAAGGTGGGAGTGAGGGGCTGCACTTACCTGGGAAGAAGGTCGGGATGAAGCGGCTCCGCTGCGAGGGTGGGAGCACCGGAGAGCTCCTGACGCTTATATTCCTCCTGCCCTACCCCACTCCAACAGGATCCACCCCTGCCCTTTATCCCCTGGCACCTCAGTTCTCGGATTTACACCAGTTTCTCGGAAATCCCTGGAAACCGAAAGCGAAAATGCTCCGAGCAGGGAGCGGCTCCTGGGACGGGAGAGGAAAGGCAGAGCCCCGGGGTCCCTGCTGGGGGCGAGGGGGGCACAGCCAGTGGCCCCTGCCTGCTCCTGGGGCCTCCCAGGGCACCAGGAATGGCACTGGGAGGGAACTGGGAGCACTGGCAGCGAACCCCATGGTCTGATGGCAAATGGGGCATGTGGCACGAGTTAGGGCGTTTGGGTGACATAAAGACAAAATAAAATAAAATAAAAGTCTAACCATGTTAGTTGAAAGCATGAAATGTGACTTTGCAGATTTTAACTGCTCGCAAGTAGGGGGTCTGCCCAATTGTGGGCAGTTAGGATAAAGGGGAACTATGGCTTGCCTGAATGGATAAGATCAGAGACTGATAGGGAAAGACAGAAAAGAAGGGCTTTTAGCACGTAGCAAAAGTAATCAATAACATTGCAAGGGAGACAGGAGATGGGTGGGAGAACACAGTTGCTTGAAATGATAAAACTTTATGTAATTACTCTATAATAATTACTCTATAGTAATAAAAATAGGGATAGGTAACCGAATGTGTATTTAGATAAGGCAGATTTCATACCAATTCTCAAAGAATGTATATGACAGATAATTTTTGAAACTTACTCCTTCCAAATGTATAAAAGCTGTTGTTTTTCGTTACTTGGTGGACATGCACTTGGAGGGGAAACCACCTGTGTGGCCCCGGCCATAATAGAAATGTTTTAAATATTGTTTAAGGATTTCTTCGAATCATGAGACTCTGGAACCCCAATTTCAGGAACTTCGCAGCTTAGACACTCCTCTTTTGGAGGTTTGGGGTAATAACAGCAATTTCAGGAGTTTTGAGGCTGAGAAAGAGCAATCTGGGGGGCTCAGAAACACCCATTTAGGGACATTTTGGGATCCAAAACACTGCTTTAGGGAGCTTTGGGGCTGAAAAACACTCATTTTGTGAAGATTTAGACTCAGAAATATCAAACTAAGGAGTGTTTGGACATCCCAAAAAACCTGTTTAGAGAGGGGTTTGCTCACCATGGCTGAAATATAAGTATGGGGAGGCCTGGCAGATTGTCTGTATCCCACTGCCCCAAACCCCTCACAGCAATGCGATGTGCTTGCAATGGGGGAATCAACACTGGATGGCTGGAAACATCTCCTGTGTCCCAAGGCACTGCCTGGAACACTGTCCTGGGCCTGGAGAAGCAAGTTTTATGGTGACATGAAATCCCTGAAAGAACTGAATCAGACAGTGGAACTCATTTCTGAAACAGCCTCAGAGACACTTGGGCCAAAGAACCTGGCACTGAGCGGGTGAATCACATCCCCTGTCATGCACCAGCCTCTGGGGAGATCCAAGGATGCAATGGACAGGTGAAGAGGACACTGAGGGCAAAGGGTGGTGGGGCCTGCAAACACTGGGTTACACATTTACCAAAGGTTCCTCAACAGCAGAGGATCTACCAGTCGGGCTGGCCCTGCCCTGTCAACATATTTACGTGCTGTGGAAGGGGACAAAGTTCCTGCAGTACACATTAAAAACATGGTGGGGAAATGTGGTGGGTTTCTGTGGCTGGGTTTTGGTAGCGCTGGGGGGGTGGCTACAGGGGTGGCTTCTCTTAGAAGCTGCCAGAAGCTTCCCCTGTCCTGTGGAGCCAACACCAGCTGGCTCCAGGACGGACTCCCTGCTGCTGGCCAAGACCAAGCCAATCAGGAGTGACAGTAACACCTCTGGGATAACATATGTAAGAACAGAAGGCTGTGGGACAGAAAGAATTCCAGCCAGGGAAGAGCGGAGTGAGAACATGGGAACAACAAAGTAGACACCGAGGTCAGTGCAGAAGGAGGGGGAGGAGGAGCTCCAGGTGCTGGAGCTGAGGCCCTGCAGCCTGTGGGGCAGAGCAGGGTGGGGCAACTGTGCCCCTGCAGCCCATGGGGGAACATCGGGGTGCAGAGACCCCCCTGCAGCCCCTGGGGGAGAATTGGGGTGCAGAGACCCCCCTGCAGCCCATGGGGGACCATCGGGGTGCAGAGACCCCCCTGCAGCCCCTGGGGGAGAATTGGGGTGCAGAGACCCCCCTGCAGCCCATGGGGGAGCATCGGGGTGCAGAGACCCCCCTGCAGCCCCTGGGGAAGCATCGGGGTGCAGAGACCCCCCTGCAGCCCCTGGGGGAGCATCGGGGTGCAGAGACCCCCCTGCAGCCCCTGGGGGAGAATTGGGGTGCAGAGACCCCCCTGCAGCCCCTGGGGGAGCATCGGGGTGCAGAGACCCCCCTGCAGCCCCTGGGGGAGAATTGGGGTGCAGAGACCCCCCTGCAGCCCCTGGGGGAGAATTGGGGTGCAGAGACCCCCCTGCAGCCCCTGGGGGAGAATTGGGGTGCAGAGACCCCCCTGCAGCCCCTGGGGGAGCATCGGGGTGCAGAGACCCCCCTGCAGCCCATGGAGAAGCCCACTCCAGAGCAGGTGGATGCCCAAAGGAGGCTGTGACCCCGTGGCAGACCCAGGATGGAGCAGGGTCCTGGCAGGGACCTGCAGCCCGTGGAGAGGGAAGCCCAGGCTGGAGCAGGTTTTTCCTGGGTAGGACCTGTGGCCCCTGTGGGGGACCCACGCCGGGACAGCTCATCCATGAGGGACTGACCCCATGGGGGAGTGACCCACGGGACAGCAGGTTGGGAAGAGCTGCTGCCCGAGGGATGGACTCACGCTGGAGAGGTCCATCAAAGACTCTCTCCTGTGGGAGGGACCCCAGGGGAGCAGGGGAAAGACTCCAACTCCTCTCTCTGAGCGGCAGCAGAAACAACAACTGACTGCAACCCCCATTCCCGTCCCCCTGCACTGCTGGGAGGGAGGAGGGAGAACATGGAAGGAAGGAGGGGTGGGGGGAAGGTGTTTTTAAGACTGTTTTATTTCTCACTCTTTGGCTCTTATCCTGTTAGCAATAAATTTAAGTAATATCCTCACTTTGAGTCTGTTCTGCCCATTGCAGGTAATCAGTAACTGACCTCTCCCAGCTCTTATCTCAACTCATGAATCCTTGGCTGTTTTTTCCTCTCCTCTGTCCAGTTGCAGAGGGAGAGTGAGAGAGTGGCTTTAGTGGGTACCTGGCATCCGGCCAGAGTCGACCCGCTACAGGAGAACAGTCTGGGTTATTCCTGCCTCAGGCGAAGGCAAACCCATCCGTGGGATTGATGTTGCTCAAGGACACGAGTGCACTTGGTGAGTGATGTGGGAGAATGGGAATATCCTGTGTGTGCCTTAAGGGGATTTGATTTGGGGTGAAAATAACCAATGAATTAAATTTGATGTTAGGAACTAACCAACACTGTATTACCACTTCTATGGTGGCTACTACGTGTGCATCACCTGAGCACCTCACAGCATCGACCTCAACCACAAGTGTTCCGGGGATCTGAGCCTTGACTTCCCTCTGAAGGAAGGAGGAACTTTGATTAAACTGAACAGCAATTGAACAGTGGAGTCAGAACTGACTCAAATGTGCCACACACAACAATCCAACACCTCCCACACAGCTTTCCTGTTCCCAGGGATGGAGGCCAAAGTCATGGACTGAATGAATTCAACAAACAATTTTTGTGGACGTTTTGTGACCATTTGACAGAGGTGTTCCACAGACTATGGGAATGATGTCTATATTTATATCTACCAAATAGATAAATAGGAAATGTGATGGGGAATTGGGAAGTGTGACAATTGGCATGACATCATTGATATGGAGTAAGGGGTGGATATTGTCCTGTTTTCAGCTGGGAAGGAGTTAATTTAGTCTCAGTAGCCATTACAGTGCCATGTGTTGGATTCGGAATGAGAATATTATTGATAAGACACTCATGTTTGGGGTTTTACTGAGTCGTGATAATCCTAAATCAAGGAATTTGGTTTTGGTTTTCTGTCCCCTGCTCTGCCAGTGAGAAGGTTCCCAAAAGAAAAAAGCTGGGAAGGCAGCAGAGCCAGGACAGGTGACCTGAAATGGCCAAAGGAATATTCCACACCGTTAAACATCATGCCCAGTATATAAACTGGGGCAGTTACCTGGAATGGGGGGCTGATCTGGGCTTGGGAAGGGGGACCTGGCATCAGTCAGGGGGTGGTGAACGATTGCATTGTGCATTGTTTGGTACTTTTTTTCCTTTCCATTTAATCATCATTACTCTGATTATTCACTATATTATTATATTTTACTTTGTTGTCAATGATTAAACTGTTCTTATCTCCACCTGCAAGTTTTTCCCTTGATTCCTCTCCCCACCCCACCGGGGGTGGGAGGGCTGTGAGCAAAGGGCTGGGTGGTGAATAACTGCCAGCGGGGCTTAAACCAGGACAAAGAGCTACAGAGTGAGGCTGCAGGAAGGGGGCCCATGGCACCGTCCCGTCCACAGCCAGGCCTCCAGGTATAATCCTGGAGGGCCTGATCTGTGACCTGGTTTTCTGGACACCCTACTCAAGGTGCCCCAGGGCCATTGTCACACACCAGGCCCTCAAAACCACTGTTCCCAGCACTGGTCTGTCAGCCACCTCTGAGAGGTGGTTTGTTCCTTCACAGAGGGACATCAAGTGAGGGGGGCCAGAACTCCAAGAGGTCCCAAGACTTTGTCCCCTCAGGCACAGCCTGGTCTGTGCCACCACGGGCTGTGAGGACACACGTTGTGCTGAGGCCCTGGGGCCTCGTGGCCTCCTGGCACAACCCAGGAAGGCTGGGCACTGTCACCCCCTTGTCCTTCCCTCAGCATCACCCCCAAACCAGTGCCCTGGCAGAGCCCCGAGCAAGCTGGAGAGATGGTCTGATTCCAACGGGATAAGGTTCAGCAAGGCCAAGTGCACTTTGGCCACAACAACCCCCTGCAGCCCCACAGGCTGGGCACAGAGTGGCTGGAGAGTGGCCAGGCAGAAAGGGAGCTGGGAGTGTGGATTGACAGGAAGCTGAACAGGAGCCAGAGTGTGCCCAGGTGGCCAAGAGGGCCAATGGATCCTGGCCTGGAGCAGGAAGAGTGTGGCAGCAGGAGCAGGGAAGTGATTCTGCCCCTGTGAAGCCACCCCTTGAGTGCTGTGTCCAGCTCTGGGCCCCTGAGTTGAGGAAGGCCATGGAGGTGCTGGAGCAGGTGCAGAGAAGAGCAGCGAGGCTGGGGAAGGGAGCGGAGCACAAGTGCTGTGAGGAGAGGCTGAGGGAGTTGGGGTTGTTTAGCCGGGAGACGAGCAGGCTCAGGGGAGACCTCATCACTCTCTACAACTCCCTGACAGATGGGTGTAACCAGGTGGGCGTCGGGCAACCAAGCAGTAGGACAAGAGGGCACGGTCTCAAACTCTACGAGGGGAGGCTTAGTTGGATATTAGGAAGAAATTTTTTAGAGAGAGAGTAATCAGCCATTGGAATGGGCTGCCCAGGGAGGTGGTGGATTCACCGTCCCTGGAGGTTTTTAGGATGAGACTGGATGTGGCACTTAGTGCCATGGATCTAGGGTTGGACTTGATGATCTTGGAGGTCTTTTGCAACCCGGTTGATTCAACGATTCTATGACTCAGGGGACAGTTCGGCATCCAGGGAGGCACTTGGGGAGGGAATCTGGGACGTTTAATGGGGCTCTGGGGCGCAGGGCACGACGGGAGTTATAGGTGCAAGTATAACAGGGCTCTCTATAAGGCCGCCGGGCAAGACGGGAGTTCTAGCGTGGGTATCAATGGGCTCTAAGGAGCCGCGGGGCATGAGGGGAGTTGTAGTGAGGAGGGGTATGGCCGCAATGGGGCCCGAAAGATGCCGCGGGGCATGATGAGAGATAAAGTCCCGAAAATGGTTCTGAGGGGAAATCGGGGTCCAAAGGGCCTCATATGGGCCCAGTGGGCCGCTTTGGGGTTCTCAGGGCACACTTGAGGGGAACTCGGGGGTTGGGGGGCGTGTGCGGGGCACTTGGGGGTCTGCAAGCCCGGCTATAAAAGGACTCCATAGGGTGCGGGGGGTGATGGGAAATGAAGGTGATATAAGTAAGAGGCTATAAATTTTGGGTTGCAAGGAAAAAAAACGGATTTATTACAGCCAACAAACAAGCAAAAACGGCTAACCGGGCGACCAGAGGAAACCCCTGTTCCTGCCGCGGTCCGCAAAGGGGAACAGAAACAGCACTTGTTATACCCTTCTTTGCCACCTCCCCCAATGTCATGTCATCAGTCCATTGGCTGTGGTTTCACGGGCTGAGTCCTGCTTGGTTCCTCCTTTGCGGGCTATCTCCAGGTTGGTTCCTCCTTTCACGGGCTTTCTCCGTTGCTGAGGGGAATTCACCAATGATATGAAAGTCCATAGTTTCTATAGGCCGTGATGTTGGAGGAGAGGATTCGGAACGGGAGAGATACCAAGCATGGAGAAAGATTTATGATCCCTGAATGGACACTATATTGCTAAAACGGACACTCTTACATCGGGTTAGACATTCACTGGACAGACAGTTTTTCCCCAGTTTTCCCCAGCTTATTGTTATACTGTTATAGTGTTGTATGTACCCCGGCTTGTTGTTTTTTAAATCATATCCTCCATATTGTCTCCTTCTCCCCTCACAGTTTTCCCGCCAAAACCTGTTTACTTCTTTGTTCTCCCCTGCTCTCCCACTCCTCTGCATCTGATTGACCACAGTTTGCTGCAGTGCAGAGGGAGCTCCCATTGGCCCTTTCCCCTGGAGACCCAAAGTTGCCACCCATCTTTCCCTGTTCCCCCAGTCACAGCTTCCCTTTAGCTGCCTGTCTTTTACTCCTCTCTAAGCCTGAGTCCACCCCCTGAACCTACCCTATTTAAGTCACTGTTACCCTTAATAAAGTTGGCATTGCTGCACTAGACCTCAACTGTGTCTGAACCCTGATTGCAGTGCCCGGTCCCATTTCCCTTTACCCCTGCGGGCCGTGGCACCATGATGCTGGAAATTTCTATTGGAATGACGGTTGGTCAGCCTGATTCCTCGTGGTTGACCCCCTCCTGTTTGCCTCCATATTGCTCCCTATTAATATGCTCAATACAAACACTTTCAAAACAGCAAGAGACAATACGCTAAATCATCATTGCGTTGTGGTTTGTCAGTCCGCAGCTTACTAATCTTGTGGTCAGGCATTGCATAACACTCAAACTTGTGATTCCAACAAAGCATTTGACACAGCTTCATAACTTTATAAACTCCCTCAACTTTGATCAGTAAATTTACTCTGTGATTACCTATAACAATTCCCCCCTCCTGATTTCCTCATAAATTTACTGATCAAATTCAATTACTGCTTCTCTGGCTACTTCTAAAAGAGAAGCTTGGTCCTCACTTGAGGATTTCCCACTCATATCTTCATATTGCTGTTTTACTGCCATTAATTGTACTGTATCAACTCTACTCTTGATAAAATTCATAACCTTATTAAAAATGCATGGTCCAAAAATCAGTGTGGTGAACAGCATTAACAAAGGACCTGTTAGAGTTGAAATTATAGTTGTCAGCCAGGGAAACTGGCTATTCCAGTTATCTAGCCAGCTCTGTGGAGCTTCTTTCTCTCTTTTCCTCTGTAATATCCCTTCACTTAATTTAGTCATGGATTCTTTGATAACTCCTGAGTGGTTTGCATAGAAACAACACTCTTCTCCTAGGGCTACACACAGACCTCCTTGCTGCAGGAACAGTAAGTCTAGCCCTCGTCTGTTCTGCAAGACTACTTCTGAAAGGGAATTGAGAGAGGTTTCTAAATATGAGATAGATTTCTCAATTCTGTCTAAATCTTCATCCACTGCTGCTGGTAAAGCAGTCAATCCATGACTGTGTTGTACCAAGGATGCGACTCCAGCACCTGTTGCTCCTAACCCCAGGATCATAGCAATAGTTACACTTACTGGTTCCCATTTTTGGATTCTATGCTTATTCACTTCCCGAAACTCCAGAACAGATTCTTCAGAACGATACAACATATGAGGCAGCACTGTTATTTGAACACAGAACTCATTACTTTTCTCAAATGCAGGTAGAAACACACGGAATTAATCCAGTCTTAGAACATATCCACCATCCACCATGGTGTGGTATAGCCCATTTATTTTCTCCCCCTTTTATTTTATCGATTCTGGTACCACATAATTCATTACTATCGGGGGGAACCTTTCCAGTACATGTTCCTTGCCCACTGACTTGTGACCTAGTGAGTCCGATTTTCTTTTCACCCCAATTACATTGACTCGGGTTATCCTCTGTGCTTAAATTAAAAGTGAGATTTAACCCCACTGCTTCATAGAAAGGAGGTCTCACATCATAGCACAACCAGCAAGACTCAGTCATATCAGGTTCAGTGTAATTTATAGCTTTATAAGATGCCTCTTATAAAGGCAGATTCAACAATGATTCTGTTTCTCCCTGTGATGTCTTCACCTGCTCAGATGGCTTGGTAGGAGGAATTTGGACCTCTTTTGATCTTTGTGGTACCGGGTTAATAGGGGCTCTATCTATCTTCTCCTTCTCTAGACCACTATCTTTAAATTTCTTTATTTCCAGATTAGGTCCTAACAATTGAGAATAGGCAGCTAATGGTTGTTTTCTTATGGTCACACAGGCTCCTGGATCTGCAGACAGTCGATCCAACCTTACACCCCAAGTTTTTCCAGTTAACCACCCTCGGTCCTCATGATTCATGACTTGCACTTGCAAGAATTCACACTTTGATGTCTCATAAGGAGTCACCAACCCTCCAAGTGCAGGAGGCTTACAGTGTGGTGGTCCCCATTGTACCTTTAAATATTTATCAGGTCTCTCAGGTCTCCAGGCAGTGGTTATGGTCTCACAACCCCAGTATCCACAGTGATAGTGCCCAGGGTAATTACACTAAGACTTTCCTGGTTTAGAACTTGGACACCAGTATGTGGCTCCCTTATTCACTGTAACAGAGGGCTTTCCACCTCCTTTCCACATTCGTGAGGTATACTCGCCATCAGCAGATCACAAACTGTTACATTAAACCTAGGAACAATAACTGCTGTTATTGTTCTTCGGATAACTCTTGAATCTCCCGATTGAGTTAAGGTCCATTCAAAAGGTTGGTGTGCATTCCCTAGAGAACCTGCTAAAATCACTAAGATAATAATTTGTACCAGATTCTACCTCATTTTCAATTTAACCTCTCCCTCTTCTCTCAGTGGTGAATGTTCTGAGCTTACCTTTCTCCACACTTTCTATCTCTCTGCCTCCCTTCGTCTGTTCCTGTGCAGGGAACAACGAGGTTTTTAACTCTTCTCGGCAGCAGCGATAACCTTCAGGGGATAGACTCGGTCTATTTAGTTTCTTTCCACTGATTCAGAGTGAGACTCATTAATTTCAAGATTTTGAATCCTGTCAATCATTTCTAGCAATTCCATATATCTTCTTCGATTTGGTTTCACCAATTTCCAAGAGAATCTGGTATGGCACAACTCTATTAGTGCCTTATTCCAATTGGTTTCATAGATTTCCCAAGTCTCTGGGACAAGCCACTTCCAACCACAGAATGCCTTTAAAATCTCAGCGTTTACCAATTGTTCTCTTATTGATTCTGCAGAGCTCGTTCTACACTTTATACAATAAGATTGTCCCCTAATTGAGACACAGTGCCACTCCCTGTTACACTTCTTACATTTACATACCACCCAGCTATAGTGAGTAGACTCTGGATGTTTTATACAAGGTATTCCATGTGGATTGCGTCACTCTGGTATGTCAGTCTCTACCTCACAACAGAAAGGTAAAACAGTCTGAGTTCCTGCTATTTTATACAGTCCTGAGCCTCCAGTCTGTTCAGGAAGTCTCTCCAAGCTCCAGGAAGCAAAATTTACCTTTCTTAAAGTTTGTCCTTGTGGTATCTGAAAGAAAGTATATAAGCTAGATCTTACAACCTCTCCATCAGGGTTCATCTGCTGGCTGCACTCTCTTAATTCTCATCTGCAGGTCTCCAGGGGTGGAAGTCACTGTCCACTTAGAGTCTCTCACCGGTCCTTTCACCCTAGATGCGTGGGTCCACCCTCGCTCAGCTGTTTGTACAGCAGTATCTGTGGTGAGAAGAACAACAAAAGGCCCCTCCCAACATGGAGTTAGTGAGGTCTCTTTCCAAGTTTTAATTAGCACTTTGTCTCCCGGCTGAAACTTCTGGATGGACATGTCTAAAGGTGGTCTCTGTGTTACAAGCCCTCTTTTCCTTAACTCTTGTCTCCTTTTCATCAATTCAATAATATACTCTCTAAGGAGAATATCCTCAACTTTTGGATTGTCTACGGGAGTTCCAAATTCATAGGGCATACCATACATCATTTCAAATGGTGAAATTCCTGTGTCCACTCGGGGTTGAGTCCTAATATGCAGTAGTGCAAGAGGAAGGCACTTTACCCAATTCATTTTTGTTTCCAACATCAATTTAGTTAGGTGTTTCTTTATTTCTCCATTCATTCTTTCTACTCTTCCTGAACTCTGTGGATGCCAAGGGGCATGATACTCCCACTTGGTTCCAAACAACTCTGTGGTCTCTTTGATCACTCTAGATGTAAAGTGCGTTCCCCTGTCAGAGTCTATTACATTGACTACACTGTATCTAGGGATAATTTCCTCCAGCAAGATTTTGGATACAACTTTGGCTGTGCACCGAGCAGTAGGAAAGGCTTCCACGAAATGAGTTAAATGGTCCACTAATACCAGTAAATACTGATACCTTCCCACCCTTGGCAGCTCTGTGAAGTCCGCCTGAATTCTTTCAAACGGTCTCTTTGCTAATTCTCTCCCACCTTTGATTCTCTCTCTTAGATGCCCTCTGTTTACCTTCTTGCAAGTTAAACATCCTTCCAAAACCCTTTTAGCTATATCATACGCTCCAACACATGCATACTTATTCTCGAAATGATCCACTAGGGCCTGGGTACTCCAGTGTGTTTGTTCATGTAACTTACTCATTATTTTACGAGTAAGTCCCTTTGGAATCACTTCTCGACCATCTGACAGTAACCATTTACCATTCTCTTCCCTTGCACCCACTTGCAACAACTTCTCTTTCTCCTGATTACTAAAACATTTCAAGGCTTCTGTTCTTTCTGGTTCCTGGTCAGTCATTACCAACAATGCTGCTCTTTTTGCTTCAGCATCAGCTAAATTATTTCCTCTCACTGCAACTCTCAACCCTTTCTGATGACCTTGTACATGTACCACTGCAATCTGTTTTGGTCCTCTCAGAGCTTTTAGGACTTCCCGAATCAAGTTTTCGTGAACTAAACCCTTGCCCCGTGCGTTTGTCAGTCCATGCTCCTCCCATATCTTACCAAAAGTATGGACCACTCCAAAGGCATATTTCGAATCAGTAAATATGGTCCCTATCTTTCCATTCAACAACTGCAAAGCTCTCAATAGGGCATATAATTCACACACTTGAACTGACCATGTGTTACTCAGAGGTCCAGATTCCCTAACCTGAAGGGTGACTCCATCAATTATTGCATATCCCGATTTTCTTTTTCCATTTACCACTCTAGATGAACCATCAATATAAAGCTTTTCACCCAAATCTAACTCCTCCTCTTCAAAATCTTCTCTGATTTTAGTCTGAAGACTAATAGCTTGTATACAATTATGCACTAAGGCCCCTTGAGGTTCACCATACAGGAACTGAGCTGGGTTCTGCAAATGTGTTATTTCTAGCTCCAACTTAGAAGTGTTGAGTAGAATACTTTCATATTTTAATAATCGACTGTCAGTCAACCATTTTTCTGCTCTTTGCTTTAACACTCCTCGAATATCATGTGGAGTGTACACTTTTAACTCTCCTCCAAAGGTCACCTTAGTCGCCTCCTCTACTAATAGAGCTGTAGCGACTATTGCTTGCAGACAGGTGGGCCATCCTCTGCTAACTGGATCTAGGATCTTTGAATAGTAACCGACAGGTTTCTTACGTTCAGCCCATTTTTGAGTTAAGACTCCATAAGCTGTTCCATCTTCAACATTTAAAATAAATAAAATGGTTTCCGGATGTCTGGGAGGCTCAACACAGGAGCATTCACTAGATCTTCTTTCAACCCATTTAATCTGCTTTCATCCTCACTGCTCCATTTCACCAGACCTTCTTTGGTCAGTTTCTCATACAGAAACTTCACCTTGTTGCTATAGTTCTCTATCCACTGTCTGCAATATCCCAAGAGACCTAGAATTTGCCTAATCTGTCTCTTATTCCTAGGTATAGGCAAAGACAATATTCCCTTCACCCTGTCTGGATCCAATTCTTTACATCCCTTACTCAGCCAGTGGCCTAAATACCTCACCTTCTCTTCAGTAAATTGTAATTTAGATTTGGACACCTTTAAACCTTTCGACCCTAGAAAATTCAAAAGTCTGATGCTCTCATTTCTAACCATCTCTGATTCTTTTCCAGCTATCAGCAAGTCATCTACATACTGTACCAAGACAGTTCCTTCACAAGGCTTAAATGATTGTAATAGATGTTCCAAAACCTGTCCAAATAAATTTGGGGATTCAGTAAACCCCTGGGATAGAACTGTCCACCTTAACTGCTGTTTCCCGTGGGTGTCTGGGTCCTCCTACTCGAAAGCAAAATAATTTCTACTTTCTTCTTTGAGGGGACAGGTCCAAAAAGCATCCTTTAAGTCAATCACCCTATACCATTGGTGTTCAGGAGAGATTTTGCTCAGCAGGGTGTACGGATTAGCGGCTACTGGAAATCTTGCTACGGTACGTTTATTCACCTCCCTTAGGTCTTGCACGAGTCTATACGACCCATCAGATTTCGTTACAGGCAAGATGGGTGTGTTATGGGGTGACATGCATGTCTCCAGTAGTCCCTGTACCAATAATCTCTCTATTATAGGTTTAAGACCAACTTTCCCTTCATGGGGAATGGGATATTGTTTTACTCTAATTGGCTTATCTGGATCTTTCACAGATATCTCAAAAGGTTCAATATTTAACTTACCAACAGTCTCAGGCGTATACCAAATTTCTGGATTAATCCATTTCTCATCTTCTGCCGTAAGAGCATAAATTTTGACTTGTAATTTTCGCTCTGCTATTTCCAAATTAATACCCAATTCAATCATCAAATCTCTTCCCAACAAATTATATTCAGCTTCAGGAACTAATAAAAACATTCCTAAGGCATACTTATTAGGAGCCTCTATTTCCACATTTTTAATTATGGGGACCTTAAAGAGTTCCCCTTTTGCTCCTATCACTTGTACTGTGTCAGATGAAATCACACAACCTCGGGGCAATTGTTGGACTGTAGATCGTTCTGCCCCCGAGTCCACGAGGAACTCGATCTCTTGTTGCTGAGGACCCACTTTTAATTTTATCAAGGGCTCTGAACTCTTTCGGGTCCCCAGCAAATAGAGCCCCTGACCCCTTCAGTCTTCCATGAACACTTGTTCATCCTGTAGCCTCTTTCTACAGCTTTTCCTCATATGTCCCTTCTGGCCACAGTAGTGACATCCGATTTCTCTGGGATTCACTTGTCTATATCTCTTCTGCTGCTCTCGCTCGTCTGATCTAAAAGACTCTTTCCTCCCTTGTTCTTTACTATTTTTCTGTCCTTCTCTGATAGCTGCTACTAAAATCTTTGTTTGCCTTCTCTGACTATCTTCTTTCCTCCTCTGTTTTTCTTCTTCTTTCCTCTCATCTCTTCTAACATATACCTCTTGAGCTTCTCTCAACAAAAGATCTAAGCCCTTTGTTTGCCAATCCCTATTTTTCTCCAACTTTCTCCAAATGTCCTCCCACGATCCCTGCACAAATCTAAGCTTGAGTACTGCTTGTCCCATCGCATCATCCTCAGGGTCCATGCCTGAATAGAGCTGAAAACTTTTTCTTAGCCTCTCTAGCCAATCCGTAGGGGATTCATCTTTCTTCTGGTATTCTTTAACCGTTCTATCAGTGTTTTGTCCTCTAGGGACTGATTCTCGTATGCCCTGTACTATTATACTCCGTAAATCATCCATTTGAGCTCTATCGGCTGCTCTCTGATTGTCCCAATTGGGTTTTTCAAGAGGCCATTTAGTGTCGGCCGCTGGACCCTGTTGATGTCTCCTATCCCAATTCCTCATACCTACCACTCTAATCATTCCTCTCTCCTCTACCGTAAACAGGATCCCCAGTATGGTTTGGATCTCATCCCATGTGTAAGTATTGGGGCCTAAGAACTGATCAAACCTTTCGGACACACCGATAGGATCCTCTAATAAATTCCCCATTTCCTTCTTAAAGGCTCTGACATCTCCAGAGCTCAGGGGTACAGATACAAACCCTATTCCACCCTGTCTGCCAGTTAAAGCAGTTTCTCTTAAAGGGTATAACTGGGATCGGGAAAGGGACGTGTTTATGTTCTCAATAGATGATGCCATATTGTGTTTTAAAGACAAGGCACTAAGCTCTCTAGCTGGAGCACTCGTGTTGGCAGGAGGTAAGATGGTGGCTTCCTGCCCTGGTGAAGACAAAATGGCGGCTTCCCGCCCTCGTGAAGGTGTGGGTAAGATGGCGGTTTCCCGCCCTTGTGAAGACAAAATGGCGGGACTTGATTTTATTGGAGCACTCAGCTCAGTCACACTTTCCATTCTGTTCCCCGGTAAAGGAGCACATGTAGGTAAAGGAAGGTGTGCAGGAGAAGGGGGAAGGTAAGGTGGAGGCGTTTCTGAAATTTCTCTAGTATTACAACTAGTTTCCTTTTTTCCTTTCTCCCTTAAAGGGAAAAGGTAAGTATGTGCACTCAATCCTAACCAAATGGTTGCATAATGGCTTTCTTCTACACAAAAGGGTTTCTTATCATTAACATACCAGTTCAGGACCTCACAAATCCAGCTCTCAAAAGAGCCATACATCGACCAATACATGCCTTCACCACCTGAACCTATCTGTTTGCCTCCCCACACTTCAACACAGTAATACACCATTCTCTCTCTGGATTTTCCAAGGGTGTGGGGGTAGTTGCTCCAATTCCTTAACAATACACCCAAAGGGCTGCCCGATGGAATCCCCAGTGACCTAGCCCCAAAGCCACTGACCATGAGTTTTCTCTCCTCCGGAGAGTCATCCCTGCACTCACTCATGGATTTACCCTTAACTTTCCAACAAGAGTCCCTAACCACAAGATTCCTTTCTCCCTGGGAGTGGCAGTCACCTAGCGTGAGCTCCTTTTCTCCCAGAGGGTTCTTCGGATTCCTAGTTTTACCCTTGAGTCTCTCCCTCCCCTGGGGACCATCTATGCTTGAGGGTTTCCCTACACTGTGAGGGACGCCTGGTTGTTCTACCTTACAACCACCCATGGGTGAGGAAGCCTTGCTCTTCCTCTGACCCATCTTCTGGGGTGCCTTTTCGCTCTCTCACACACACTCAAGTCACGACCACTTCCCCCCGTTCGTGGCCTGCTCCCTCGCAGGCTACAGGAACCGCACTACTTGGGGGTCCTCACTTGCTTCGTCCTCAGAGGACATCTCACTCAGGCACACCCCAGGACCCCCTCCCAACCGCCAAGGGGACTCACAATACTCACCTCTCCCAGGATGAGTCTTCGCTCTTTAGGTAGCACCACAACGGGCACTGGAGTGGACCTCCCCTAACCGGACGAACCAATACAACTGCCTCTCTCTAGGACAGCTGTCTGCTCGAAAACCGAGCCTTCAAAAATTACCTGCCTAAGCTCCTCCCTGAACTAGGCTCCGTCCGGACCCGTATACAGAGATTATAGGGGTCTGCAGAGTTTCTTTTTGCTTGTTTGGCCTTAATAAATTTGGTCAGAATGAAGATTCTGAGTAGCAGAATCTCTCCAGGACCGTCCAAAAATGAGACAGGGGTGCCCTCCCCAGAGAGTTTCTATCGCTCAGGGGTCTTCATCTGAGTAGCGGCACCAAGTTGATACAAGTAAGAGGCTATAAATTTTGGATTGCAAGGAAAAAAACCGGATTTATTAAGGCCAACAAACAAGCAAAAACGGCTAGCCGGGTGACCAGAGGAAACCCCTGTTCCTGCCGCGGTCCGCAAAGGGGAACAGAAACAGCACTTGTTATACCCTTCTTTGCCACCTCCCCCAATGTCATGTCATCAGTCCATTGGTTGTGGTTTTGCGGGCTGAGTCCTGCTTGGTTCCTCCTTCGCGGGCTATCTCCAGGTTGGTTCCTCCTTTCACGGGCTTTCTCCATTGCTGAGGGCAATTCACCAATGATATGAAAGTCCATAGTCTCTATAGGCCGTGATGCTGGAAATTTCCATCGTGATGACGGTTGGTCAACCTGATTCCTCATGGTCGACCCCCTCCTGTTTGTCTCCATATTGCTCCCTAGTAATATGCTCAATACAAACACTTTCAAAACAGCAAGAGACAATACGCTAAATCATCATTGCGTTGTGGTTTGTCAGTCCGCAGCTTACTAATCTTGTGGTCAGGCATTGCATAACACTCAAACTTGTGATTCCAACAAAGCATTTGACACAGCTTCATAACTTTATAAATTCCCTCAACTTTGATCAGTAAATTTACTCTGTGATTACTTATAACAAAGGCGAGGCTAAAATGGCTCTGTAACGGATGCGGGGCATGATGGGAGTTGTAGTCCCTAAATTGGCTTTTTAGGCGCTCTCTGGGGCAGGGGGCAGTTGGAGGTCCCAGGAAGAACATGAGGGGGCCCATCGGGGTTTGGGAGGGGCTCTCAGGGATCCCAGGCGGCTCTTGGTGGCTGAAGTCTCACCTCTAACAGGTCAGTCCAGGCCGCAGAACATCATGGGAAGTGCAGGCACGGCTGTGATTAGCACTGTGGAGCTGCGGGGCACGACGGGAGCTGTAGTCCCAGAGTGGCTCTGTGGGGATGGGAGGGGGTCATGGGGGCCCAGGGGTGCACGTGGGGGCATTGAGAGCGCTGGGGGGGCACTTTGTCGTCCCAACTGGGCACTGGGGCACCTGGGGGGCACTGAGGGGACACCGGCAATGCTCAAAGGAGCCTCTCCAGCACAGCAGAACTTCATGTCCCCTTGGGAACTGGGTCATCAGGGGTGTTCCCAGGAACTGACCGACCAAGGTGGAGAGGCAGATGCTCAGGGGTCATTGAAGGGCATCACAAAACTGAGTTCATCCAGATGAAAGATTTGAAGAGGTCAGAGGAACTGGGAGGAAAGGGAAGGAAGAGAGGTTTGGCCAGCAGAGCCAAGATTTTGATGAGGTAAGAAGACGTCCAGGTAATGTTGAGAGCCCTGCAACACTGAGTGTGCAAACATTCCAGGTAGGTCTTTACCCTCTTTGTAATCTCAAGCCCCAAGACCACGTATGATAAGGGAAAATGTTAAGTTGCCATGTGATTGGCCTAGTTCAATAAGTGCAATTTCAAGGTTCACGTGCTGTTGCTAAGAGAACAACCGTGCTGCCGGTGAGCAGCCAATGGGGAGCTGCCAAGAGGCAGCCAATGGGAAAGCTGCGTGGTGGCGTGAAGGGGCAGCCAATGGGAGAGTGCAATGTAGCAACAAAATGGACAGCCAATGGGACCCCGGGCAGATGGACAGCCAATGAGGAACTGTCACCAGGAGAGGGTGCTGAGGGACTGCGCATGCTCCAAGAACAAAGTCAACAGCTCAGAGAGAGGAAGACTTTGAGCCTTCATCCCCTGCGACCACCCGAGGCGACCACCGGAGAGAAGTGTGCAGGTGCCAGAAGGCGTGTCCCGAGATTTATATAGAAGACCCCCCACTCTCAAGTAGTCAGGAATATGAAAAAATATGCAATGAATATGTATGAGTTGATGGAATAAAACGGAAACTGTGACTAGGGAGTGGCGTGCGCCTGTTAGGCAGAGCTATCTGCTGTGCGGCCTGTGCCAAAAATAAACAAATACAAGCTTCATAGCACCTGTGGCTTTTGAGTCTTACTGTCACCGCTTTTTCTCAGCATCAAGGGCAAAAGCAGATGGCGAGGGTGCTGAGGGAGAGGACTGAGGGCGATGGCACTGAGGGCAATGGCTGAGGGCACTGAGGGAGGTGGCCAAGGTGCCATGTCTGGGAGCAATGACTGAGTGCTGCACGGCGATGTCTGAGAGTGATGGCATGGACGACAGTGGCTGACGGCGATTGCGATGAAGGTCAGGGCTCAGGGCCAGGGCCGATGGCGAGGGTGCCGAGTCCCCTCCCCGTGTCTCCCGTCTCCTCTCTGGTGCCACACGCACAGAACCCAGTGCTGGGGCTTGGTCCCAGCTACCAGAAGGGCGCTGCCGATGGACACCCGCCCACTGGGGCCGGTGGCGGGGGCTGAGGGGCCGCCGCCCGCTGAGGCGCCTTGTTGAGGCTGCAGAAGGGGTTGGGGGGGGCGGGCGCTGAGGGGCCCCGCGGGGCTGGGGCAGCGGCGGCAGCGGCGGCTTCGCTCCTCGGCGCTTCAACCGCAGTATCGGCGGCGGCTTCTTGAAACCGGGTGTGTGGCCGGGCTCGGCGGGGGCGGTCGTGGCCGAGCGGAGCCCTCAGGAGCTGCGTTCCCGTCTCGGTGCCAAAGGGCGCCCGCTCCCTCCCCGGGCGGCGCTGAAGGAGCGCGGGGCCGCCATTGCTGCGCCCTCAGGGCGCTCTGAGGGGAGAGCGGCTCCCGCCGGCCCCGCTCCGGCCGGAGAGGAGAGAAACTGAGAAAGAGCCCAGACATTGCTGCTCAGCCACTGCCCTCTGTGCCATTGCCCTCACACATCGCCCCTCAGCTCTCAACCATTGCCCCCACACATGGCCCCTCTTTCAGGTAGAAAACAACTTTTATTGTGCTAGTCTGTTGTATCTTGGGTCCAAAAGGTAAAATAAATAAATAATAAATAAATTAGGGCTAAATCACCTTGGGAAAAGTGAATGGCTTTCATGGGCACTTCATTGCACACTGTTTCTGCCACTGCTCAGGGCAAAGAGTCCTTCCCCTGCTCCAGCGTGGGCTCCCTCCTGTGGCAGACAGTTCCCCGGGAACTTCTGCTGCGGGAGTCCTTCCACAGGAGCAGTCCTTAAGGAATCGAGCCAGTGGAGGTGCCTGTGGCAATGGTTTGCTAGGAAATTACAAAGAAAGGAAAGACAGAACACTGCTCAAATTACTTCAGAATTTGTGTCTTTCAGAAGAGAGTGTACAGATGTCATTTTTTAGCTACTCTAGATAGTCATGCATCTGAAAACTCAGGCACCACTTAGGGATCTGTGAGGAGGGACTGCTCAGCTCCCAACTCTCCCAGTAGCAGAGTTCCCAGTTGCGGCTGGGAGGGCAGGTGTGTGCGTTCTCTCCAAAGGCAAACTGAACCTGCCCCTTGAACCCGGCTCACAAAGAACTGGCATCCAAACACATTTGCCCCAGGACTGTGGAGCCTGTCCGGCAAAGCCTGCACAGACACGCTCTGAGCCTGACTGTTGCCAGTGAGTCATCTTTGTTAGGAAGCAAGCACAGTTTGGACGTGGGCAAACAAGCCCTTTTGAGCTGTTTTCACAGCTCTTTGGTCCACCCCAAAATCTTTCCAAAGGCAACTTCTGAATGTTCCACTGGGGAAACGTGAGCGGCCCAGAGCTGCAGCCATGGGAAGAACGTGGGACAGTGCGAGAGCTCAACCTGTGGGGAGAAAATGAGAGTCAAGAAGTCAAGAGATACCAAGACCTGTGCGACTGGGAAAACGACATTGCCCAAGAGCTTTCCCAAGAGGAAGACTCCATTGGCCAAGAGTTTTCCTCCTGGGAAGACTACACACCCTCAGAGCTATCCCGATGGGAAGATGACAGCGACAGAGAGCTCGCACTCAACCAAAGGCACACTTTAGACTCAATGGATTGTTTCAGTCAGTGCCAGATTCTAACAGAAATACCCAGTTCTATTCCTCATAGAGGGTTTGCACTCACAGGAGTCGTTCCCACAATCAGAAACAGGAACAGAACAAAGGAGAAAGGAGTCCAAAAAAAAAGAAAAACAAAACGAAAACTGAGGTTGAAGTTTATGAAGACAAGTATTTCCATGCCAAAATGATTCTTGCGTTTCATCCTCTCTTGCTGACTGTAAGACCCGATGCAAAAAAAGCAAAAAGAAAAAGCTCTGGGTACCTCCAGGACAGTTTGTTGTCTTTGAGAGGTCATTTCTCTCTCCTTCTTCTTCAGTTTGAACTTCAGTTTCTGCACCAAGAACAACATTAGACATTGCCTGTTGACTCACTGTTTCCATTCCAAGGGCTACTTTTCAGGAATTCTCTCTTCTCACTCAAGTGCCTGATGAAGCTACTCCATTTCTGGAGCTGAAGAAAAGACTGGAGGAGAGCTATTGCTTGGAAGAACATCCTTATCTCCATGGAACAGCAAACCAAGAAACGGGAACATTCTAGGAAACATATGAATCCAACTGAAAGACTCCAAGCGCTGTCCATGCAACTGCAACAGCAGTGAGGTCAGGCAGGAGGCTGGGTTTAAAAGACTCCCCAGCACAGTCCACCTCAATCTAAGTCATTGTCTTGACTCCTGACATCTTGGGATGTTATTTTAGAGCGAGATGGGCAAGCAAATGCGAAGTGGAGCAGTTTCAGCTTTCTTTGTGCCTTGGGAACAGCTCCAATCTTTGCAGCACTAAGTGCTGTGTCATCCCTTGGTTAGGGTGAGGATGTTGGCTCCTGCAGCGGGCTCTGCTCTCCTGGGGGGCTTCTCTTCACAGGCAGGCTCTAAAAAGGGAATGAAAGAGCAGCTGCAAACCCCCAGCCCTGGGGCGAGCACAAGATCCCCACCCAGTGCTGAGCGACAGCTGGAGCGCGGCAGCTCCCTGTGTGAGGCCGGGGCGAGCCCCGGGCTGGATTTCAAAGGGAGTTGGGGGGTGAGGGCAATGGCTGAGGGCTGAGGGGCGATGGCTGAGGGCGAGGGCACTGAGGGTGAGGGTTGAAGGAGGTGGCTGAGGGGCCATGCCTAGGGGCCATGGCTCAGTGCTGAGGGGCGATGTGTGAGGGCCATGGCAAGGACGGCAGTGGCCGAGGGCCAGGGCCCCTCGCCTCTCCGGTGCCACATGCAGAGCCCAGTGCCGGGGCTTGGTTACAGGGACTCAGGGAGCCACCTGGGAGAGGTCCCAGGTTGGACTCGATGATCTTGGAGCTCTTTTGCAACCTTCCTGATTCTGGGATTCTTTTCCTGGTTGGAGCTGCAGCACCTTGGCTTTCCCAGGGCAGCTTCCTTTAGGACAGCCTTGCTGAGAGCTTTCCAGCTGATGGCACAGGGATCTGGGAGCAACAGCCCAGAGCCAGCTGCTGCCTTAGGTGGGGGTGGCTGAGGGGAAGCCCTCCTGTCCGGCCCCAGGCTGTTGCAGGCAGGCAGTGCTGGGGAGGAACACACTGCAGCCTGGCCCCAGGGAGTGACCTCTGGGAGATGAGACTTTTGGGGAGAAATTGTTCCCTGGGAGGGAGGTGAGGCCCTGGCCCAGGTTGCCCAGAGAAGCTGTGGCTGCCCCACCGTGGGAAGTGTCCAAGGCCGGGTTGGACAGGGTTGGAGCCAGTTGGTGTGGTGGAAGGTGTCCCTGCCCATGTGTTCTGATCCCATTAGGGAGAGATGCCTCAGCCAGAATTAAGGTGTAAATGAGACCATTTGCTGATAACAGGCGGATTTTATTTAATACAGATTTTATTTAACAATAAATGTGAGTTAAAGAGATAGGTAGAAGGAATGGGTACTTAAATGGAATCTACAGGAAATCTTCTTAATCTTATGACTTGTCTCTAATTCCTATAGTCTAACTGTAAACATCTATCTATGTGCCCTATAAATATAGTAATTATTATAATATGTAAATATAGTATATCTATCTTATGTAACTCTATCTTCGAAGTAAATCTAAAATAGTCGATCTAAATATTATAACTACATAATAAAATAATTATTAATTAAATTACTTAATTACTTAACTAGCCTAATTAATTAATTAAAGTAGTTAATTGACTTAAGGCATATTTTGTTTGTTTGGCAAAAATCGTGTATGTTGTCCTCCTGCAGGGAGCTTCTGGGAGCAAGAGATCCTGTCTTTGCTCATTCCCTGCAGGAGTAGTCGGGTATAGGAATAAGTGTTAATGTCAGTGGTGGAGTCAGCATCTCTGTTGGAAGCAGTTAAGAGGTGTCTGGGCCCGACCTGGTGCTGGAGCGGGGCCTAATCCTGGGGCTGTCCCGCCGTGCAGGAGCGGAACAACCTGCGCAGAGCCCCGAGCGCCCGCCTGAAGCGGGAGAGACGTTTGGTGGGGACAGGCAGCTGCCTGCTGAGGGCCTGGGCCTCCAGCTGGGGAGGCGAGGGGCTGGGGGGGCAGCAGGGGCTGCGTGGGGCAGGGACCTGACTCTGTGTCCCTGCCCATGGCACCTGCTCATCAAAGGCAGGAGAAGCTTCAGTCCCTCCAGGGGACAGGGTTTCCAGCTGGGGAGGTGAGGCGCAGAGCGGCCCTTGTGTGCACGGGGCAGGTGCCCAGCGCTCAGCCCATGCCTGGCGAGGGACGGGCACTGGGAACCCCTCTGCTGCAAGAATTCTGTGCCTTGGGACAGCTCCAGCACGCTCAATTCTTCCCACTCGTCCTCCTCCGGGAGCAAGGGCTTGACCCCAAGCTGGGGACGCTCATGTGTTCCCAGTCCGCCAGTGCCAGCTCTCTGTCGCTGTCATCTTCCCATCGGGACAGCCAGGAGGGTGTGTAGTCTTCCCAGTCGGAAAAGTCGGGGCCAAGGAGTCTTCATCCTGGCACAACTCTTCAACAATGGAATCCTCCCAGTCAGACAGGAGTTCTTGGTAGTTACTGAATTTTCTTTGGGGCTGCCCTTTCATGCTGCATTCTTCCAAGTCGGTCACTTCTGAGGAGCTACTGCCTTTTCCATGGCATTGCTCTTCCTCGCTGGAGTCCTCCCAGTCGGACAGTTCTTTGTGCCTCTTGACTTCTTGGGACTGCTCTTCCTCGCTGTATTCTTCCTGGTCGGGCAGTTTTGGTAGCTACTGCCTTCCCCTTGTGTTGGGGAAGAAGAAAGCGATTGGCAGAGATACCAGGCATGGAGACAGATTTATAACCCTTGAGAGGACTGATCTACTCCAGAATGAACACTAATACACTGGGAGAGACCTTTATTTACGGGATGTGATCACCATTGGACTGACAGTTTGTCCCCAGTTGTCCCCAGTTTATTGTTGCACTGTTATAATGTTATATGTGCCCCAGTTGGTTGTTTTTTAAATCATATCCTCCATATTGTCTCCTTCTCCCCTCACAGTTTTCCCGCCCAAACTTGTTTACTTCCTTGTTCTCCCCTGCTTTCCTGCTCCTCTGCCACTGATTGGTTACAGTTTGCTGCAGTGCAGAGAGAGCTCCCATTGGCCCTTTCCCCTGGAGACCCAAGGTTACCACCCATCTTTCCCTGTTCCCCCAGTCACTGCTTTCCCTGAGCTGCCTGTCTTTTACTCCTCCCTCAGCCTGAGTCCACCCCCTGAACCTCCCCTATTTAAGTCACTGCTACCCTCAATAAAGCTGGCATTGCTGTACCAGACCTCAGCTGTGTCCTGAACCTTATTGCAGTGCCCGGTCCCATTTCCCTTTACCCCCACAAGGCGTGGCAAGTGGCACCCAACGTGGGGCGCAGTTGAGGTCTCCTATATTAGGAGAACTCCTGTGCTTTTACGTGGGCTCAGGCAACTCCAGGAGGGGAGATTGCTCCGCCGGCTCCCTTCGACAGGACGGACAGTTGTGAACTTCGAGGAGGCTGCATGGGCTGCGCGCCGGACAGGTGAGCTTCGAAGGCATCCCACACCTACCCCAACACCCACACCCCAACAGATTTAACAGAAGGGAAGGAGTTCCATCGGGAGACTGTGCTGAGATCCGTGTAACCATCATGGGACTCACACTCTCCACTTCCCAGAAGTTTGTTTATAGACGCCTAAAGGATTTTGTCATCAAGCACGGTCACCCACTCGATAAAAGATCGGCTAAAGCACTCGCCAGGTGGCTTGACCGCCAAGGTTGTAAAATAACCGATGACACCACTCTAGAAAGGTGACAAGCTTTAGGTTATAACCTCTGGCAAGACAGCGACAAGGGTGACCGTTTGGCGAAAGAAGCACTGATAGCATGGAGGCTTGTTCTGATGGTGCTACAGCACCAGATGATGAATAAGAATATCAGCCTCCCTAGGACCGACACAGAGCACAGTAAGAAGGACATTGGAGATACGGACAATGAATACGTGGAAACACAAAATGGCGGGAGGGAGAAGAAAGACCTAGACACCCAAGATGGCAGGGGGGAAAAAGGATCATCGCGGTGAAATCAAAATGGCGTCGAGGAGGAGGGACCCCAGGGTTGCCCGAAGAAGAGGAGGGGAGGAGAACCGCAGAAAAGACCAACACGGGAAAGGAGGGGGTGGGCCCCCTCAGCTCCACCTTATGAGCCACCTCCACCTCCATTCGATTACGTCAGGGGCCCCTCCCCCGATGCGCCCACAGATAGGAGGAGGCGGGCCCCAGTAGATCCACCCTCGAGGCCGCCTCCATCCCTGCCCACACGCGCGAAAAGTTCCTCCCCCGATATGTCATCGAACGCGCCTACTCCCGCCAGCCCCGCCTCTTCTCCTGATGTGTCACCCTCCCGGAATGAGAGAGCAGCGGTGGGCGGAGCTAGGGCAAAGGTCAAGGTGTCCTTCCGCCAAGATGACCGCGCCCATAGGCTGCATGACACCGAGGCCTACCCCGCCTGCCGCTACACTGAACCAGACACTGATTGGGTGCGGCACTCCCCGATGAAGCCTGGTAAAACCTGGAAAGCGAATTTAGTCGAGCAATGTAAGGATTAGAGAGAGTTAAACACAAAGGCTTTAAGCAAGGCATAGAGAACTTAGTATTAAGAAATAGCGGAGGCAATAAATTCACTAGAATACAGAACACTCTGACATAAGAGAACACAAGCATGAACAGAAAGAAATAAAATGCTAGCACACACAAAGAAGGACATATGGAAGAAAAACAAAAGGAGATAAGGAAAGAGACAAGCCAAGTAATCAGATACTCTTGCCAGATACTGAAAACCCCTGCCAAATGCACAAGGAAACTACCCAAATTAGGGAAGGTTCAAAAGTTTATGAAGATGATGATGAAGAGGACACGAGTTCATGATGAAGGACAACAGGAACTCCCACCAAAGTTCTCCCCAAATTAGAGACCACGCCTCAAACTCCGCCTCAACTCCGCCTGTTATGAATATTAAAAGTAAATGTTGCAAGATAATGAATATTCATAATATGTGATGTAATTGCTTGGCAAAAAGTGTATAAAAAGCTCAATTGTAAGTTTCTTGAGCGGAGCAGTTTGCCCAGGGCAACCTGGCTGCTCCCCGACCGCTCCCCGGCTGTAAAATAAAATACCTCCTGCTTATAGACTGAAAATTCTGTCTCTGAGCAGTTCTGCGCCTTTTGGGGCATAAAATTGGCATCACCGGAGAGGCAGCCTGAGGTTCCAGACATCTGGAAGGCCTTCTGGGAAGAAGCAGCGAGTGCAAAGGACGCGGAATTTTTGCGCGCGTTCCCTGTTTACTGTGATGAGGGGAAAGCTCCTGAATGGAGGCCCATCTCCTACCCCATGCTTAAGGATATTAAAAAAGCTATAGTGGAGTATGGGTTGGGAACCCCATTCACCATTGGGTTGTTAGAATCATTTTTTCTTGCCTATACCCTCATCCCATTTGACATCAGGGCAGTGATTGGAGGACTGTTCACGACAGTACAGGCCTCGGTTTTTGAGGTAGAGTGGAGAAAGAAAATCATAATCTTTGTCAATGACAAAATGGAGAGAAAGGGAATTCCCCCAAGGCAAGCAATAGACATGCTTTATGGGGAAGGTGATTATTCCAGCAGGGGGGATCAAGCCAGATTAGACCCTAAATTGTTAGATATCACAAAAGAATTGGCATTAGAGGCCGTAAAGAAGGTGGCTGATGCTTATGTGCAGACACCTTCTTTTACTTTGATCAATCAAGGGCCTAAAGAACCATTTGTGGATTTTATAACCCGGCTTAAAGAAGCTATTAGCAGGCAGGTACCTCAAAAAGAGTGCCAAGAAATTCTTTTTAGTAAATTGGTCATCGAAAAGGCCAATGAGGACTGCCAGAAGGCTTTGAAATTGTTAAAGAATCCCACTCTGCTGGAAATTATAGATGCCTGCAAAAACATTGGCTCTAATTCCCATAAGGCATGTCTATTGGCTGCTGCATTTACGGGACCACAACATTGTTTTGAATGCGGGGAAAAAGGACATTTTAAGAAACACTGTCCCAAATTGTCATCGTCCACACCTGACCTACCTAAGACTTTATGTCACAGTTGCGGAAAAGGGCGACATTGGACATCCAGTTGTCGCTCAGTTACTAACATTAACGGTGAACCCCCCTCTCCAAGACAATCGCCCAAATTACAAAAACGAGTCAAGTTTTCGTCGCTACCAGATTTAAGGTCCTGCGAATGTGAGCCGTCGGGAAACGGGGAGCAGAGCGCTCGGGGGAGCGTGATGACAAAAGTAGTCCCCCATCTGTGCTCCATTCTGCGCCAGTCATCGCGCCCAGCTACCCCGTAGCCCGACGGCCACTACCAGATCCAGTATCTGGAGAGTGACAATGTATCCCACTCCCATGGATCATCCTGACTGTTGTCCACCCTTCAACTCACCTGAGTTCATATGAACAATTGGTTAGGGTCCAACCATCAGCCCCGGTCGACCCTGATGCGACTTACCTGATTACATCTCATTTCTCGGCAGTGGATAAGGGCATCATAGTGGTACCCACACTCCTGACTGGTTTAACGAATACGAACATCGCCATATGTTTAACTGTTCATCTTCCCCCCGTGCAGCTGGAGGAACGCTTCCTGGTCGCGAAGATGGTCTCCATGGATGAACTGCTGTGTGTACTGTCGGTAGATGAGGAGCAGAGGAAGAGAGAGCAGAGAGAAGTCCTTTGGACCACCACAGTTAAATCCTCTCGCCCTCTGCTAACCTGTCTAATTTATTTTTCACAACCAAGACAGCCGCAGCAGGTCAGAGTGGAAGACCTTCTTGATACGAGAGTGGATGTCACAATCATCACCTCCAGAGATTGACCGCACGGGTGGCCAGCGCAAACGGCCTATGTACAAGTCAGTGAGTGGCATGAGGGGAACCCAACACCCGGTCAGGAGTCAGGTAGTACTCACTGTTTACGGGCTGGAGGGCAGACCAGCATCCCTCCAACCATACATTTTAAACATTCCTGTAAGGCTATCGGGACAGGACGCGATGGAGCAGTGGGAACTCAAATTGGGAACCCTGTCTCCAGCAAAAAATTTTTAGGAGGGGTCACTGAGCAGTTGCAGCTCCCCAAACTGAGCTGGAAGACAGAGACGCCAGTTTGGGTGGATCAGTGGCCCCTGCCAAAGAAAAAGCTGCAAATTTTAAATGAATTGGTGAATCAAGAATTGGCAAAAGGACACCTGGAGTCTTCCACCAGTCCCTGGAACACTCCAGTGTTTGTCATTCAAAAATCCTCAGGTTCCTGGAGATTTCTCCAGGACCTGCGCAAAGTAAACGAAGTCCTCGAACCAATGGGAGCCCTTCAGCAAGGAATGCCATCTCCATCCATGCTCCCTGCTGAAGGGCCCCTAGTGGTCATTGACATAAAGGACTGTTTCTTCCACAAATACCTTAATCCGGCTGATTCGGCAAAATTCGCTTTTTCAGTCCCTACCATCAACGCCTGTGAACCCCACCGTAGGTTCCAGTGGAAAGTGCTTCCCCAGGGGATGAAAAATTCCCCAACACTCTGCCAAATGTTCATGGCAGAAGTGTTGAGGCCAGTCAGGCAGAAGTTGCCACAGTCAATCATCTTCCATTATATGGGTGATGTATTGATCTGTGCCAAAATACAATTGGCTGTGGAAAGAACTTCAAATTTAACAATCTTGGCTCTAAAAGATAAAGGATTGGAGATATCCCCTGAAAAAATCCAAAGGGAAGCACCCTGGAGGTATCTAGGACTCCAGATCAGTGCTAGAACCATAAAGCCACAAGCAGTAACGATTGACAAATGAGTCCAGACTTTAAATGACCTCCAGAAACTACTGGGAGCGATTAATTGGATCAGGCCTGTGCTGGGGATCACAACCAGTGATCTGCACCCACTTTTTGAGCTGCTCAAGGGAAATGCTGACCTGTCCTTGTCCCCTTTTTTAACGCCAGAAGCAGAAAAGACCTTATCCACTGTCGAGAAAAAGATCACCCAGAGACAATCATGCAGGAGGATGGAGGGACTGCTGTCCTCCCTAGTAGTTATCCGAGAACAAAGACAACCTTTAGCCCTCCTGGGCCAGTATACCAGTGACTACAAGGACTTCTGTTTGTGGGAGTGGATATTCCTCCCGCACCAATTCGGTAAAACTATCACCACAATGGTGGAAATGATTGGCAAGGTAACATTTAAAGGTCGCACTAGATGCTTAGAGCTCAGTGGAGCCAGATTTTATTTACCTCCCACTGACCTCTGAACACCTAGAGCAACTGCTGCAAAGCTCTATTGACTTTCAGATAGCCATTGGGGGCTACCCGGGAGAAATCAAGCTACACCTCCCGACGTGTCCGTTTCATCAAAGACTGATCCAAATCCCACTAAAGCTGAAAATTATGCAAGCAGACATCCCAATCAAAAAAGCAAAAACTGTTTTTACCGATGGCTCCGGGAGAACCGGAAATACAGTTGTAATCTGGCGCGACAATGATGATTCGAAGCAAGATATTCATAAAGTACAAGGTTCTCCCCAGATAGTAGAGCTTTCAGCAGTTGTACGCGCCTTCGAAATTTTTACTGGTGAACCAATCAATATAATTTCTGATTCGGCATATGTGTGTGGTGTGGTCAAAAAAATTGATAATTCATACCTCAAAGATGTTGCAAATGAGAATTTATTTAGATTGCTAAACAAATTGTTGTGTTTAATCCGAGACAGAGAATTTGGTTTTGTCATTGTCCACACCAGGTCGCATACTACTCTACCAGGCCCCATGGCGGAGGGAAACCAAATTGCCGACCATCTGGCAGGTATGGTAGTCACCCCTAATTTATTCCAACAAGCGAAAATATCGCACGAGTTCTTTCACCAGAACGCACGATCGCTACAAAAGCAATTCAGTTTAAAAATATCACAAGCCAAAGAGATTTTAAAAACGTGCCCTGATTGTCAAAATTTCACACCAGTTACCCCTGAAGGGACTAACCCAAGAGGTCTGTCTGCGTTGGAAATTTGGTAATCAGACGTCACACATGTGGCAGAATTTGGCAATCTAAAATATGTCCATGTGTCTATTGACACATTTTCCAAGATGGTTGTAGCCACCGTGCACTCTGGAGAAAAGAGCTGTGACGTAAAAAGACACTTTCTGTCCGCATTCGCAAGGATGGGCGTTCCCAAACAGGTTAAAACAGGTAACGGGCCCTCCTATGTGTCTGCAGACACGAAAAGATTTTTTGAGCAATGGGGGGTACACCATACCACAGGGATCCCTCACAATCCCACGGGGCAAGGTATAGTAGAACGTGCCCATCAAAACATCAAAAATCTGCTTAAAAAACAAAAGTGGAGGAGTATTGACCTGTCCCCCCAAGAGAAATTAGACAAAGTTATGTACGTTTTAAATTTTTTAAACATGATGGAGGAATCTGACACCCACACAAACAGAAGTCCAGCAGATCGCCATTTTGTGTCAAGTTCCACATTAACATCATCACTCAAAGCGAAAGTCATGTATCGGGACCCGTTAACAGAAAAATGGACGGGCCCTTTCCCCTTGATCACCTGGGGGAAGGGCTACGCCTGTATTTCAGGTTCGGAAGGACCAAAGTGGGTCCCAGCGCGCAGAGTGAAAGTCCATCAAGCGTGAAGAGAAACAAGACAACCATGCAACCATTCCATTTTGTCTTCCTTGTCATCACCTTTGGATTCATCCCTCTCGTCACCACAACACCACTGTGGGAGTGGATGAGTCAACCGAACGAGAATCTGTGGGTAACACTGGCCAAGACCACAGGCACGGACACCTTGTGCCTGGCCTTGGCTAGCGCAGGCAGCCCCTTCTGGATGTGCCTGGTGGGAATTCCGATAACACCCATTGAGTGGGAAGCATTTGGGTCCCAAACTCGAATCAGAGGATCCCTACCTTTGAACTCCCCTAATTAAGCTCAAGTAATTTCAGCCCTTACGTTCATAGATATTCCTTTTCAAGAGATTGATCTTTTAGGTTCTCTCCCCACTGTTGCTTGTGTTATTTTTCACCGGTTATTTACTCCCCATAACGTTACAGCAAATAAGCCGCTTTACCGAGGGACCACTTCGCCGTGGTGCAATAACTCGATAGCTACCACCATACCAACAGAGCATGTGCCAAGGAACATGCGACTCCTGAAAGGATATTTCCTGTTGTGCGGAGATCGGGCGTGGCCAGGTATTCGTGCCTACCCGGAGGGAGGTCCCTGCACAATAGGAAAATTAGCATTATTCAACCCTGCGAAGTTTCAATTAGCGAATCAATTTGTGTCTTCAAAAAAACAATTTAAAAGGTCCCTTCAGGTAAAGAGAGGATGGTTCCCTAGTGTTCAAAAAGAAGCAGAAAGTTGGAGACTTCCCCAAGAACCACTTAGACCTCAATCCAAATCTCAACCACCTAAACTCGAATCAAAAATTGCATCCCCACAAATTCTTACCCGGAATTCCCCAAACGTCTTCCCAACACCACGTGTGATCGTTGGAAAGCCACGGTATTGGCCCACACCTCTGCCCTTCCCAGAGGACTGTGATTCCAACATTCACATCTGGTCGCGGGTAAAAACTTTTGGGTGTCCTTCCCTATCCCTGGGATAGGGACAGCCCATGCTCTCTATCTACTCACGCACCTTGGTTGTTGGCTAACTAAGGAAGCGAATGCCACCACCCAAGCAATTGAGGGCTTATTGGCAGACACCCAAAAGTTAAAAGAGGTCAGTTTACAAAATCGAGCAGCAATAGATTTCCTCCTCCTGGCACACGGTCACGGGTGCCAGGAGTTCGAGGGGATGTGTTGCATGAATTTCTCGGATCATGCACAATCCATCCATGAAAGCATTAACCAGCTAAAAGGCCTGGTCTGAGAAATTCATCAATCAAAAGGTGAAGGGCTCTATGACCTCTTTGATTGGTTGAAACTATCAAATCTGCCCAATTGGTCTCGAAAAATTGTTATATTATGTCTATTATCCCTCTTCGGTATTGTTTCGTTCTGCACTATCTTACCTTGTTTACGTAAGATGCTGAACTCCACAGTTACCACCAACATTGCTGCAACTCAATCAAACAAAGAAGGGGGAGATGTTGGGGAAGAAGAAAGTGATTGGCAGAAATACCAGGCATGGAGGCAGATTTATAACCCCTGAGATGACTGATCTACCCCAGAATGGACACTAATACACTAGAAAAGACGTTTATTTACCGGATGTGATCACCATCGGACTGACAGTCTTACCCCAGTTTTCCCCAGTTTATTGTTGTACTGTTATAATGTTATATGTCCCCCAGCTGGTTGTTTTTTAAATCATATCCTCCATATTGTCTCCTTCTCCCCTCACAGTTTTCCCGCCAAAACTTGTTTACTCCCTTGTTCTCCCCTGCTTTCCCTGTACAATGGGACCAAATGTCTTTTCCTTTGTGGATGATGCCAAATTTCAGGGAGCCCTTGAGCAACGTGTCCTGGTTTAAAGACACATCCTGGGGAGAGAAATCCAATCAAATGAACCCACTCCACTTTTATTCCCCACCACTACAGGGAGACAAAAATACAAGGAGGTATAAGTGAAAAAGTAACAATTTACTGACAAGAAATAGAGCAGCAAAACCAACAATACCAACAGAACAGTTCAAAGCAAGAACAGAGAGAGAAATTGCCTCCTCTCTCCCCCCCTGCCCCAACTCCCTTTTGTAAAGACAAAACCAGGGATCAACAGGTGCCTCCCTTCCCCCTCTTCCCCCTGAATGAACAAAGAACAAAAACCAAAACCAGGGGAAAGAGGGGGCAAAGCAAAATGTGGGAAACTCTCTGGCCTGAGATCAGTTGTGCTGCCCAAGAACACGCTGACTCCAGAGGTGTCCAAGCGGGGCAGAGCCGACGACTCCGGTCCGTGCGGCGGGGGGGAGGCAGTGGCTCTGCTTGATCCCATGGAGTTCTGGGGAGGCACAGGGGGTGCCAGGAGACTCTTCAGTGTCACTGTGGCCTCTTGGTTCCAAGAGGCTCTACAGTGTGACAATGGTCCCTTCACTCTACAAGGTTACGTCCTCTCACAGGGTCCCCTTGGCTCCAGGAGGCCCCTCAGTGTCACCAAGCCCCCTTGATTTAATGAGTTTGCACTGTGTCCAAATGGCCCCGTGGGACCACAAGGTTTCACAGTGTGAGGGTTTCCACGAGGTTCTGCAGTGTCCAAGGGTCCCTTTGGCTCCATAATGCCTGGTCACAATGGCCTCTGGATTCCATGGGATTCTTCAGTGTCACAATGGCCCCTGGATTCCATGGGATTCCTCAGTGTCACAAGGGCCTCTGGATTCCATGGGATTCCTCAGTGTCACAATGGCCTCTGGGTTCCATGGGATTCCTCAGTGTCACAATGGCCTCTGGATTCCATGGGATTCCTCAGTGTCACAATGGCCTCTGGATTCCATGGGATTCCTCAGTGTCACAATGGCCTCTGGATTCCATGGGATTCCTCAGTGTCACAATGGCCTCTGGATTCCATGGCATTCCTCAGTGTCACAATGGCCTCTGGATTCCATGGGATTCCTCACTGTCACAATGGCCCCTTTGTCCCACAAGATTCCACAGAGTCCTGGTGCTCCTTTGCATCCATAAGGCCCTGTAGTGGCACAATGACACCTTGATTCCATGACATTCCAATTTGTCCATGGGTTCCTTTGGCTCCAGAGGGCCCTGTAGTGCCAAAATGGCCCTGCATTGCATGAGTTTCCACAGTGTCCTCTGGTGCATAGGGCCTTCAGGGGCACAATGCCTCCTTGATTTGCACAGTGTCCCAGGGTTCCTTTGTTTCCGTGAGGCCCTGCAGTACCACAGTGGTCCCTTGATTCCATGTGTGTCATCACAAAGCTGATCCCACCCAGATGAAAGTTTGGGGGAGATTAGGCAGAACTGGGACAAAAAGGATTGGATATTTTGGGAAGGAAAGAGGGGTTTGGCCAACAGATAGGAAAGATTTTGATGAGGTAAAACCAGGTTCAGGAAATGCTGAGGGTGCTGAAACACTGACTGTGCAAACATTCTTAATAGACCTTAACCCTCTTTGTAACCTCAAACCCCAACACTACCCAAAGTGCTGCCCCTCCCACTGAAAGGAATCCACTGCTCTGATCCCAACCTCAACCAGACCTTGAAGGCAAAGCCTAAACTCAGAATTCCAGACTCTTATTTCTCCTCTAATGCCCACCCTTATCCCAAACCTGCATTATCAGTATGAAAAGCCAAGTTTTAATCTTGACCCAGCTCAAAAAACTCTTCCCCTAATCATGAAGCAGACACCACCAGCAGAACAACAAACCTCCCAGAGTTCTGCCTCATCCCCAGCCTGAGCTCTAAACCCCAAGCCCTGACCATTAAGCACCCCCCAGCCCTTGGGAGCAGGGCAAGGACCTGCAGGGCCCAGAGCAGGCCCAGGGGGTTGGCAGAGGAATGGGAGGTGACCTGGATCTGCTCAGCTCTGCAGTGACCCCCAGGAGAAGGGCCTGGGCTCTGGGAGGGATGTCCTGTGGCACAGGGGCACAGGATCCAAGTTCAGAAGGCCAAGTGCACATGGCAACAGCCAGAGCTGGTGCCGAGACATCAGGGAGGGTCTAGAAATGCTGCTGGGAGGGGGGCGAAAGCAGGAGGGGTGTGTGCAGCCTGCAAGGCCAGAGCAGCAGCAGGGCCAGGGCAGGACAGCCTGCAGGAGAGATGGCCAAGGGCTCTGGCAGGGCTGCAAGGCCCAAAGGCACCCGGGCCTTTGTCCCCTTGGCTCTGGCAGCTGCCTCTGCCACTCAGGCCACCACAACCAACTTTCCTTGCAGGTTCTGCACTTGGTTTCTGCCTCGCCCCTCCCCAGGAGCCTGGCAGGGGTTACCCAGTTTTGGGCCTTTGTTGTTCCTGCCCCTCCCATCCCACTGCCCCCGAAACAGCCCTGAGCCAGCCGGGAGGGACAGGATCTGCTGGGCCAGGGCCTGGGGCTCAGGCCTTGGCCTTTGTGCTCCACAAACCCAAGGCAGGCTTTGCTCAGCATTGCAGGGGCCTGCCCAGAGCCTTTGTCTGCCTGCACTCCTGGCCTCCAAGGAGCTGCTCCAAGGAGTCCCTGGGGAGGCTTTGTCAGTGCCTGCCCTCAGTGGGGCCCAGCAATGCTTCAAGGCACTTGGAGTTTGGCTTCTGACTTCTTCAGCAGTTGCTTCAATCTTCTCTCAGCACTTCAGGAGAATGCATGCAGCTCCAAACACATTGTGGGACTCATTAAAACACAGAAAACCAAATTATTTCCCTTCCTTTAATTGTCTTCAAGTCTTCAAGACATCAACAACTAATTGGAGTTGTTTTGTTGTTTAGCTAAGGAGGAAGATTTTAAAGTGGACGTCACAAAAAATATATATTTTTTGATGAAAGGGAATGATTTCCACAGAGCCTTGGGATGCCAGAGGGTCAGGGCCCAAAGGATTTGGATCCAAAGATAAGGGGGCAAAAGACATTAGTAGCATTTACTTATTGATCAGTTAAACAATTATCAAGTGATTCAATAGCATTTGCTAATATTTTAACAGTGACTGAATTAGAGATTCCCAAGAACAACATTCACCCCACAGTCAATTCACCCCGACACCCAGGCAGAGATGTGTGGACACATCAAGAACTGGGGGTAGAAAGGTACCTCTCCCAGATTCTCCTGGTTGTCAGGGAAACACTGCCACAAATCCCTTTGTGCTTCCCACCAGACAAGGGTCCCAGTTGAAGGAGTGTTTGTTGAGGGGGATCAGAATTGTCCTGGCCATCAGGGATGGTCTTTGGAGTGTTGCAAACTGGAGGGTTCCTGAGCTGCGAGAGGCTGCCAGAGGTGTCCCACTGAGAGGGAGGTGCTGGGGAGCTGCCAGGGCCTCCCTCAGCCCTGCTGGGTGTGGGCTCCCAAGGGGACTGGCTTTAGTCATCTGCTGAATTTCCATCCTGGTGGCAGTAATGACTGCAATTTCCAAACTATTTGGGAATTGTACCCAAAAGTGTTCCATTTGGGTTAGGATTCAGGTAGGGAATGTTCCAAGGCTTTCATGGGATGACTGATTATCCTGTGTTCCCCAACTGTTCCACTCCGGATTGTTCCCACCTGTATCATCCAGAAGCACCAGGTCCAGTCCAGGGACACTTCCCCACAGCCCTGGTCCAGTCCAGGGGCTCTTCATTGCTCAGCTGGTTTGGTCAAGGCTTGTCAGGAGCTCCTGAGATCATCGACCAGGCCTGAGGACAATGGGGGGAGGATGCACCACCACAGGGGCTTCTAAGAAAGATGGGGACAAACTTTGTGTAGGGACATTTCTGAGCACTCTCCAAGGTTTTTGCAGATGAAAACATTGTGCTCCTAGTCTGAGATAGTCACGGGGATTCATTTTACCAAGGCCTGGAGTGGCAGAACATGGGGCAATTGATTTAAACTGATCTAGGGGAGCTTTATATTGGATAAAATGAAGAAATATTTACCAGTGGGGCTGGCAAGAACTGCAGCAGGTTCCAAGAGAAGTGGATGTGCTCTGAGCCTCCTGATGGGCAGCCAGAAAGGGGATTTGGGGACTGGGCAAGACTTGTCCTGGGATGTCTAGGAAGGAACTAAAGCAAGGGTAGGATCCCAGTGGTCACTGGAGGAACAAGCATGAGAAAACAGAGAGCAAAGAGGCTGAAAAAGCTGGTGCTGTTAAACAGGAGACTGGTCAAGACACGTCCTTGGCTGTGCCCTGCAAGTGATCCCCACAGCCTGTCCTGTTTCCTTACGAACTCCATTGCCAAGAAGTTTCTGTGGGCAGGGACCTCTCTGCTCCTGGCACAGACTGTGGCCCAAGTTCCAGCCCCTGCAGCGGAAGCCACAACGAGTCAGGTCTTGTGTTCTTTGGGGGGCCAGACTCTGCCCAGACTGGGGGGTGTGTGTGTGTTGGAAGCACAAAAGAGTGAAGGAAATGCAAAGCTAAACACACAATGGAGCCTGACTTTGTCCCGAAGTGGGGGATGAGAATTGGACCCAACATGTGCAGGGACAGATGGAGGGGTTTGTCCCCCTGGCCCTGCCCAGAAGGGACACCTTTCAAGAAGGGTTGTGGCCTTGGCTGTGCTGAGGGTTGAGCTGGGCAATGCAACTTGGGATTGCAGGGGCACTGTCAGGGCTCCGCAGAGTTCCTGGCAGTTCATGCATTTGTCCCCAGCGATGCCCGAGAACTGCAGGGGTTGCAGTCAATCCCTTGTGCTCTTTGGGACCCCGACTGGCTCTGCTGAATGGGAGCAGGCCTGGAGTTCCCAGACTGTTCCTGCAGCCAGGGTCGGGCCTGCAGTGACATTTGTGCAGCATTCAATTGGCGCAGTGGCAGGATGGCCATGGATCCATTCCTGCACAAACACAATGGTGCTGCATCCCAGGCAGGGGTAGAATGGGCCCAAGAATTTTGGAAGGATAAGGAGCAGGGAGTTTTGGCCCTGTGGAACCCCATGGAACCAAAGGAACCCTGGGACATGGCAGAACCTCATGGAATCAAGGGGACATTGTGACCCTGCAGCACCTCATGGAACCAAAGGGAGTCTGGGACGTGGCAGGGCCTGATGGAAATGAAGGAACCTCCTGGGAACAAAGGGACCCTGGACACTGCCCAAACTCAGGGAGACAAGGGAACCCCAGGACACTGTGGAATCTCCTGGAATCCAGGGGCCATTGGAATACACTGGGGCCTCCTGGAACCAAAGGGAACATGGGACACTGCGGAACCTCATGGAATCAAAAGGACCCCGGGACTTTGTGGAACGTCAGGGAATCGAGGGGCCAGTGGGACATCCCAGAACCTTTGGGAACCAAAGGGAACCAATGGGACTTTGTGGAATCTCATGGAATCGAGGGTCCATTGTGACAGTGGGGAAAATGATGGAATCAGTGGGCCATTGTGGGCACTGCAGTGCACTGTAGGGCCTTCTGGAGCCAAAGAACACTGGGAAACAGTGCAGCTTCATGGAATCAAGGAGCCATTGTCCCACTGCAGAGCCTCAAGGAATAAGGGATCCAATCTTTGCCTCAGATTTTGTCAACAAATTAAATTTAAGGAATTACAGAAGTGGGATTGAACCCCTTTTGTCCCACAGGTTTTAATGATTGGCCAAATGAGAATATTGATATAAAATGAATCATTTATTCTTACAAAAGATCGGACAAAAATCTTAATCAGAATTATTTACTAGACAGTAAAAAGGCTAAAACTACTAGTAGTACAGTACAAGGTAGGATAGTGCACTATATTGGAGCAATTATTGAAACAATTATGTTAAAACTAGCCAAAAGAAATAATTAGTACATTACTCACCCAGACCAACGGTCACTGGGAGATTTCTTTTGCTCAACCTTGAGGAGTGTCCTTGGAGGGCATCCCCAGCCAAGGCAGGAATCTCCACACATCTACCCCAAGAAGGGCTGTGTTAGAAGAACCTGCCTGGATGAAAGGGGACTAGACTTCTCCAGTATAAAGTGACTGACTGCTCCTCACAAATGGACAGGCCACTTACCAGCTTCTCTGTCCCATCCAACTTCCAAAAGCAGGATGTGTGTTTGCAGTTGGGTGAACCAGGCTGGTCTGAGCATCATCCAACACCAAAACCATTCCCATGGTGGCACCAGTAACTGGCAGATCTCACAGACAGCTTGCAGGAGAGCTGGCACTGTTGACATTGTCTGATGGCATTTTAGGCCTTCTCAGGGTGGGCCCTCCTGCCACCCGGGTCGAGAGGTTGGCTGTGAAAGTCCATCCTGGAGATGCACAGGGAGCCAAGAGCTGGGCTCCTGAGTGACATCCAACACTGGGCAGGGGGATGGGACTGAGCAGATAAAAGTGTCTCAGGTAGAACTGGACTGGCAACACAAGGGGGAATTATTCCTGGCTCGCTGGGCCCAGGACACCTCAGGTCCTCAGGGAAGAGCTGCAACATCCAGCTGGGCTTGTGATCCAGGGCTGCATTTAACCCTGGACACCAACTGCCAGGTTCTCCAGAACTGGGAAACGTGTGCTGCCATCAAACAGGCCAAGAGGGTAAAGCCCCTGTGGGGTGGGGGATGATGGCTGAACTAGAGATGTGGGCAGGCCTGGCAGATTGATCCCAGCACACTCCCCAAACCCACCAAGGCAAGCTCTACGTGCTGACAATGGTGGACACAACCCCTGGAGGGCAGGAGACACCCCCTGTGCCTCCCACCAGTGCCCAGAGCACCATCCTGGGCCTGGAAAAGCAAGTCCTGTGGAGACATGGTCCTCCAGAAAAACTGGAGTTGGACAGTAGGACTCTTTTCCAACACAACCTTGTGCACACCTGGACCAGAGAACTCGGCAGGGAGTGGATGGATCATATTCCCTGTCCTGCCCCAGCCTCTGGGAAAGTGGAATGGTAGAGTGGACTGTTCAAAACCACCTAGAAAGCAATGGACAGTGGGACCTTCAAACCTTGGGATGTGCATTTAGCAAAAGCCACCTACTTAGTTAATCCTGTAAGCTCAAGAGAGAAAACTCCAGGTCAATTCAGTGTCTAAGATCAGCTCAAAAGAGCAGGTCCTTTCATCAGGCCCACAGGCCCAGGGGAACACACACGACGCGCCCTCCCAGGCAATGGTTCTACAGTTTTATAGGATGGTCTATCCAATGCCAAACTCTCCAGGCCCCTGTTCTGCCCAGTTCTGCCCTCAACACGGCCCTTGGGGAATTGGTTTGGGGTCTTTGGGACCCCTTCTTCCTCATCTTTCTCTTCTTCACAGCCTGTACAGTCCTTGGAGCGTCTCCAAAATTCTGGGCTGGAAGGTTGCTTTGTCTCTTGTGGGATCTTGTTGTTCAGGCCTAGGGTGGGATGTTGTTCAGTAGAGGTGTTTTTCTACAATTCGACCTTGAAAAGAAGACTGAACATGATAAAGGAATTCAGAAAGTTTGATATAAAATGGAGTTTAGGGTTGGGTCTGTGTAAACTACTGTGCTAAAGGGTGGCTTATAATACAGCTACGTTAGCATCTACATTTACTACACAACTACTGTTAAAATCTACAAAAAGCTAAAAAAAAATATCCAGAAAGCTTGAAGGCATCTGTGCTGGTTTGAAAGTTAACCAGCAGAGGAAACCAAGCCAATTCAAAAAAAGAGATTACAAGTCAGAATAACAATTTAATAAAATAATACAATAAGTACGACCACACAGACAAGCAACAGGGAATAACCCACAAAGCCCAAATGTACAACCCAGCACCCCGGGGCACAAACAAAGCGGTGCTACCTGGGCCCCCCCTTGAGTCCAAAGCAAAGGGAGAGGGGAAAAAACCTGCTGGTGGGAGAGCTGCTGCAGTCCAGCCAAAAGTGGTAATTGTAGTCCGTCTGAGGGTGGTGGTGAACTGCAGTCTGGTTGAGAGCGATGAGCTGATGCCTGGTTGAGAGCGATGAGCTGATGCCTGGTTGAGAGCGATGAGCTGCGGTCCTCCTCTGGATCCCACGAGTGGTAAAAAGGTTCCGAAACTCCAGGTTTATATACTCTCCAGTTCAGGTGGGAATGTTCAGTCCTCCCCTCAGAGCGGGGAATTCCATAAAAGGGTGTTTAGTCCTTCCCTCAGAGCGGGGAGTTCCATAAAAGGGTATGAGGGTGCTCATTCCATAAAAGGATATGAGGGTGCTCAGGAACATTCCCCCCCCCCCCCCCCCCCCACCTCGCAGGTCTCTACTGACAACAGTTTCTGGGAAATGGCATGGAGGGCTATAGAATACACAGTTTGGGCTATACCCATTCAGTGATGAATCGGTCCCAGCTGTTCTAACCAGGACAGCATCACACACACCTAATTAGTGAAGTCTACCAGTTGAACTGACCCTGCCCCAAAAGAACCTCTCTGTACCATTGAAGGGGATAAACTCCCTGTGGTCCATATGAGGAATATGTTGGGGAGGACAGTTTGGATTAGTCCTGCCTTAAGCAAAGGCAAAACCACCCTTGGGATTGTTTGTGCTCAAGGACTTGGGTGAATTTGGTGGATGATGCAGAGGGATGGGGAAACACTCTGTGTCCCTCAAGGGGATTTGATTTATGGGTCAGAACAGTCCGTGATGTTGAATTGTAGAATATTGTTTGCTGAACGACGCTCCCACTGTGTGCCAGAACTCCTATTGGAGTCTCCTATTGGATTTGAGTGACAGAAATGAACCTGCAAGAACCTTTTGTGTGAGATTCCTTTCCTGAGCAGAGCAGGACTGATCAGGAAATGAGAACAGCTTTCTGGCTTCCCCAGCTTAGGGACTGACACAATGTCTGGAGCTGGAAGAGCTCTGGAGGACCACAAGGGCCAGGGTTTTGTGCTGGTCTGGGGAGATGGGATGGCAGGGAGGGGCTGCAGAGCTCTCAGGATCTCCTGCAGAGCAGAGCAGGGCACACCGGGAGCCTCCTTTCCCTTTTGCCAAGCACGTTCCCCCCCGGCTGGGGCTGAGTCCTCTCGCAGCTTCAGCTCTGCTGTGCCCAGAGGGGCTGGGACTGTGGTGCCACTGCCCAGAGCAGCCTGCCCTGGGCAAGGCTGTGGGGCCAGAGCCACCTGGGCTGTGCTAGGGAGAGGCCCTTGGGGGTGGAGAGAGCTCAGGGCAGGGGGGAGAGCTTGGAGGGAGCTGGGCTGGGCTGGAAAGGGCCTGGCAGAGAAAGCCATGGGGGTGTGTGTGACCCTGTGTGACCGTGCAGGGGGAGGACTCAGCCCAGGGGGGTTGTGGTGCAGAGCCAGGGCCTGGGGAAGGCATTGAAAACATGCAAGTGCCAGCGAGAGGAGGCTGCTCTGTGCCCTTGGTGGCACAAACAGAGCAGGAAGGTGGCCCAGGACAGTTGTCCCCCCCAGCCTCTCTCCCCAGCCATTGCCAGCACTGGCTGCTCAGCCCAGGCTTAGGGGTGAGTTTTGCTGTCCCCCCTCCATCCTCCTGCTGGGCTCAGGGCCTGTGCCAGGGCCATGGCCAGCCCTGTCCGGCCTCTCTGCTGGCCCAGAGCCCAGCAGAGCCTGGAGCAGGGCTGTCTGTGAGGCCCCACAGGGGACACGGCCTGTCCAGGAGCTTGGAGAGGGGCTGAACGGGAAGGCCCCGGGTGCCCAAGGCCAAGGACTGCCCTGGGCATCCCGTCAGAGGGGCCCTTCCCCACCCTGAGTGCTCCTGTGCTGGGCTGGGCCTGCCCAGGGGGCTGTGGGACCAGCTGGGAGGCAGCGGGGCACAAAGGGACCACGGAGCCGCTGCCAGGGGGGGACAGCAAGGCCAGGGACAGACAAGGGATTGCTGGGCATGGCCTGGGCTGTGCAGGGGGACTGTGGCAAAGGCAAAGCTCCCCTGCAGTTGTGTCTGCAGGAAAGTCCAGAGCCCAAAGAGCCTCAAGGGCTGTGTTGGACACCAAGAAACTTTCCACTTGGAATGTCCCTTTGGTTTCTCCAGAGGTTCCTGCAACTTTCCTCAGGGTCTGATGTTCAGGGACTCATCCCCAAAGCCCCCGAGGGTGACAGCTGTTGCTGTGCTGCTGAGCTGGGCCGGGCTCCTGGCACACAGGGAGCTCCTGGCAAGCGGGCAGCGCTGCAGAGAGACAGCTCTGCCCAGGAGCAGCTCCTCTGCACAGCCCAGCAGGGCTGGGGGCACTGCCAGGGCAGCTCAGGGACACCAGCAGGGCACAGCCAGAGCTTCAAGGGGCTCAGCACTGGCAGGAGGGCTGAGAGCTCCCTGCAGGAGGAATCTTGGCAGGGCTGCACATGGGCAGTCTGTGGCTGCAGGGCAGTGCAGGGGCAGCTCCTGGAGGCATCTCCTAAAGCTGGCCCAGCCCCAGTTGATGGGATGGGTGAGCAGGGGCTGTTTGGGGGCACTTTGGAAGAGTTGTGAAGCCGGGGGTGCAGCCAGGGGTGCCCAGGGCTGTGGGGCAGAGCAGGGTCCTGCAGCCCAGGGCGCTGTGCTGGGCAGGGACTCTGCTGCCTGCCAGGGGCAGCTCTCAGCCGGCCCGGGAGCTGCTGCCAGGGCTGGGGGAGAAGGGCTGTGGGCAAGGAGAAATCCCTTGTAGGTGAGGGCAGCATCCTTTTGATGCCGTGCTGTTGCAGGGTCAGACCTGCTCACAGCTCCAGATCCCCACAAGGTATTTTACAGGGAGGATTTGACCAAGCACACAAAGTCAGGGGCTTTGGGGAGGCACTGGGACATAGAAATTGTTCTCTCAGTTTAGGAAGAAGCACTTAAATGCAAAGTCTTTTCCTCTCCGACATGAAGAATTCAAGGACTCTCAGAAATCAGACAGGATCCTGGGCAGTGCTGAGCTGTGGGGTGAAGTCACAGCCCCACGAAGCCCCTGAAGCTTGAGGGCTTTGAAAGATTACAGAGTGTTAGGTTGTTTTCCAGGAGAACAGTGAGGCTCACTAGATAGTTCCCATGGTCACAACCTTGAGATATAAAGAGTACAAGGTCAGAGCTGTTTGGTTAAAGGCAGCTGCTGGATGCCTAAGTGTTTTTGCAAGAATATGTTTATATTCTGTGTGTGAAAGTAGAAGCGAGCGAGCTCAGCAAAGGCTGTGCTGTGGATCCCCTGGGAGCAGGGACAGCACAAAGCCTTTTCCATGTGCCTCCCTCACCTGGCTGTGGTCTCCCTGTTTGTCAGCACTGCCATAGTTTCCAACTTGAAGCCCCCCTCCATCTTCTCCCCATCCCTGGATCTGACCCTGTCAGTTCTGTACTCCGTGGTTCCTCCAGCACTGAACCCCTTCATCTACAGCCTGAGGAACCAGAGCTCAAGGATGCTCTGAGAAAAATGATGACTGGATGCTTTTCAGGAGCAATCAAGTGCCTGTTTTCTGGGGTGTAGCATTCAGAATGGGACTCACTAATGGCCCAGCCTTCCTGCTCAGGTTTTTTGTGGAGCTCATTGAGTTGTTCTCACAATAAGTTTCTGTGCAATTAAATATTATTATGCACCGACCTTCTAATTTAGTGTTCACCTTTTGACCCAGGGACGGTATAAATGATGAATTGCACTCTCCGAGTATTTAAACCATATAAAGGACCCTGCAGTGCCTTCTTTGTCCAAGATCCTTCTTCTCAGCTGTTCCTAAAGGACAGCACAGTGCAGGACAGGGTGAATTTGCAAACGGGAAGGGGACAATAATCCCAGTCCAGCAGCACTGCCAGGGAGCAGCAGTGCTTGGTCTGTCCAGAGCTGCTCTCTTGCCACTTCCACACTGTCCTCCTGAGCCCCTTTCTCGCTGTAAGGCCTGAGTGCTCTCTGAGCACAGTCCTGGGGGCTGGAAGCCCTTGGAGCACAGGCAGGGACAGGCCCTGGGAACTTGTGAAGCAGAGCTGGGCTCCCTTCCAGCATCTCCAGGATGCTGTGGGATCTTCTGAGGGCAGGGCATGCACTGGGGCATTTTTTCTGTCACCTTGCTCCAGGGCTGGAACTCTCCTGCAGTGTCCCCATGACACTCCTGCTCTCTGCTTTCCAGGTTCCATTTTCAGATCCAATCTTCCCCTCCTGTTCCCAGGGACATCCTGGGAGTGCTTCAGAGCTGCCATCCTGGGGCAGCTCCTGCCCAGCGTGGGCAGGCACAAGGTCTCTCCCCCTGCTCCTCTCCCCTCCCCAGTGCCACTGTTTTCTGCAGCCTCCTCCTCCTTGCCCAGCACAGCCCTCCTGGCACAGTTGGACACAGCCCTTGTTCTACCCCCTCCTCAGGTACCTGCCCAACCCCCTCAGCTCCAGCCTGAGGGCCAGAAACCTTCAGGGCAGGGTGGCACTGGGCAAAATGCTGAGGAAACCTTTCAACTGCACTCCAATCCAATTGGAGGGGTTGGCCTCGAGGAAGAAATCCCTTCTCATTCTCCAGAACCACCAGGACAAGCTGTGGTGTGTCCTGGGCACTCCTCTGGAAGTGTGGGCTATGGAAAAGGTTTTGGTGTCCGGGCTATTGAGAAGGCTGGGCAGTGTCACTGGGAGACCTCTCCCAAACCCTTGGAAAGGCCAGAGCCAGTCCAGAGCTTCCTGGGGCCTTGGGAATGGCAGACATGGAAGCAGTCTGCAAACAGGGCAGCAAGGAGGTTTGGCAGAGTTCCACACTGCTCAGGCTCAGCAGGGAAGGGGATAGGGCAAGTCCTGCTGCAGCCATTGCCAGACATGGGAAGGACAAGGCAGGGATTGCAGAACCCCTGTGGGAGGGAATAGAAGAGGATGTTGTGTGCCCAGACTTCAGCAAGGCCCTTGACATGGTGTGCTGTGGTCTCTTAGAGCCAGACTGGACTGCAGAAGTGGAAGATGTGGTGGGTGGGAAGTTGGTTGAATGAAGAGTGTCCAAAAAAATCCATGGTACAAAGTCCTCTTGGCAGCAACTTCCTGATGAAATCCCTCAGTGACCAGCCCTTGAACACCATTGTAGAACATCTTTATTATCTTTCTGTACAATGGGACCCAATGTATTTTCAAGTCCTTTGTGGCTGATGCCAAATTTCAGGGAGCCCTTGAGCAACGTGTCCTGGTTTAAAGACACATCTTGGGGAGGGAAATCCAATCAAATGAACTCACTCCCCTTTTATTCCCCACCACTACCGGGAGACAAAAATACAAGGAGGTATAAGTGAAAAAATAACAGTTCACTGACAAGAAATAGAGCAGCAAAACCAACAATACCAACAGAACAGTTCAAAGCAAGAGCAGAGAGAGAAATTGCCGCCTCTCTCCCCCCCTGCCCCAACTCCCTTTTGTAAAGACAAAACCAGGGATCAACAGGTGCCTCCCTTCCCCCTCTTCCCCCTGAATGAACAAAGAACAAAAAACAAAACCAGGGGAAAGAGGGGGCAAAGCAAAATGTGGGAAACTCTCTGGCCTGAGATCAGTTGTGCTGCCCAAGAACACGCTGACTCCAGAGGTGTCCAAGCGGGGCAGAGCCGGCGACTCCGGTCCGTGCGGCGGGGGGGAGGCAGTGGCTCTGCTTGATCCCATGGAGTTCTGGGGAGGCACAGGAGGTGCCAGGAGACTCTTCAGTGTCACTGTGGCCCCTTGGTTCCAAGAGGTTCTACAGTGTGACAATGGTCCCTTCACTCTACAAGGTTACGTCCTCTCACAGGGTCCCCTTGGTTCCAGGAGGCCCCTCAGTGTCACCAAGCCCCCTTGATTTAATGAGCTTGCACTGTGTCCAAATGGCCCCGTGGGACCACAAGGTTTCACAGTGTGCGGGTTTCCACGAGGTTCTGCAGTGTCCAAGGGTCCCTTTGGCTCCATAATGCCTGGTCACAATGGCCTCTGGATTCCATGGGATTCTTCAGTGTCACAATGGCCCCTGGATTCCATGGGATTCCTCAGTGTCACAATGGCCTCTGGATTCCATGGGATTCTTCAGTGTCACAATGGCCTCTGGATTCCATGGGATTCCTCAGTGTCACAAGGGCCTCTGGATTCCATGGGATTCCTCAGTGTCACAATGGCCTCTGGATTCCATGGGATTCCTCAGTGTCACAATGGCCTCTGGATTCCATGGGATTCCTCAGTGTCACAATGGCCTCTGGATTCCGTGGGATTCCTCAGTGTCACAATGGCCTCTGGATTCCATGGGATTCCTCAGTGTCACAATGGCCTCTGGATTCCGTGGGATTCCTCAGTGTCACAATGGCCTCTGGATTCCATGGGATTCCTCAGTGTCACAATGGCCTCTGGATTCCATGGGATTCCTCAGTGTCACAATGGCCTCTGGATTCCATGGCATTCCTCACTGTCACAGTGGCCCCTTCGTCCCACAAGATTCCACAGAGTCCTGGTGCTCCTTTGCATCCATAAGGCCCTGTAGTGTCACAATGGTACCTTGATTCCATGACATTCCAATTTGTCCATGGATTCCTTTGGCTCCAGAGGGCCCTGTAGTACCAAAATGGCCCCTGCATTGCATGAGTTTCCACAGTGTCCTCTGGTGCATAGGGCCTTCAGGGGCACAATGCCTCCTTGATTTGCACAGTGTCCCAGGGTTCCTTTGTTTCCATGAGGCCCTGCAGCGCCACAATGGCCCCTTGATTCCATGTGTGTCATCACAAAGCTGATCCCACCCAGATGAAAGTTTGGGGGAGATTAGGCGGAACTGGGACAAAAAGGATTGGATATTTTGGGAAGGAAAGAGGGGCTTGGCCAACAGATAGGAAAGATTTTGATGAGGTAAAACCAGGTTCAGGAAATGCTGAGGGTGCTGAAACACTGACTGTGCAAACATTCTTAATAGACCTTAACCCTCTTTGTAACCTCAAGCCCCAACACTACCCAAAGTGCTGCCCCTCCCACTGAAAGGAATCCACTGCTCTAATTCCAAGGCAGAAAAAGCCAAACCCAGAACTCCAGGCTCTTATCTGTACTCCAATGTCTACCCCATTCCCAAACCTATAGTACCAGTATGAAAAGCCAAGCTTTAATCCTAACCCAGCCCAAAAAGCTCTTCCCCTAATCATGAAGCAGACACTGCCAGCAGAACAACAAACCTCCCAAAGTTCTGCCTCATCCCCAGCCTGAGCTCTAAACCCCAAGCCCTGACCATTAAGCACCCCCCAGCCCTTGGGAGCAGGGCAAGGACCTGCAGGGCCCAGAGCAGGCCCAGGGGGTTGGCAGAGGAATGGGAGGTGACCTGGATCTGCTCAGCTCTGCAGTGACCCCCAGGAGAAGGGCCTGGGCTCTGGGAGGGATGTCCTGTGGCACAGGGGCTCAGGATCCAAGTTCAGAAGGCCAAGTGCACATGGCAACAGCCAGAGCTGGTGCCGAGACATCGGGGAGGGTCTAGAAATGCTGCTGGGAGGGGGGCGAAAGCAGGAGGGGTGTGTGCAGCCTGCAAGGCCAGAGCAGCAGCAGGGCCAGGGCAGGACAGCCTGCAGGAGAGATGGCCAACGGCTCTGGCAGGGCTGCAAGGCCCAAAGGCACCCAGGCCTTTGTCCCCTTGGCTCTCGCAGCTGCCTCTGCCACTCAGGCCACCACAAGCAACTTTCCTTGCAGGTTCTGCACTTGGTTTCTGCCTCGCCCCTCCCCAGGAGCCTGGCAGGGGTTGCCCAGTTTTGGGCCTTTGTTGTTCCTCCCCCTCCCATCCCACTGCCCCCCAAACAGCCCTGAGCCAGCCGGGAGGGACAGGATCTGCTGGGCCAGGGCCTGGGGCTCAGGCCTTGGCCTTTGTGCTCCACAAACCCAAGGCAGGCTTTGCTCAGCATTGCAGGGGCCTGCCCAGAGCCTTTGTCTGCCTGCACTCCTGGCCTCCAAGGAGCTGCTCCAAGGAGTCCCTGGGGAGGCTTTGTCAGTGCCTGCCCTCAGTGGGGCCCAGCAATGCTTCAAGGCACTTGGAGTTTGGCTTCTGACTTCTTCAGCAGCTGCTTCAATCTTCTCTCAGCACTTCAGGAGAATGCATGCAGCTCCAAACACATTGTGGGACTCATTAAAACACAGAAAACCAAATTATTTCCCTTCCTTTAATTGTCTTCAAGTCTTCAAGACATCAACAACTAATTGGAGTTGTTTTGTTGTTTAGCTAAGGAGGAAGATTTTAAAGTGGACATCACAAAAAATATATATTTTTTGATGAAAGGGAATGATTTCCACAGAGCCTTGGGATGCCAGAGGGTCAGGGCCCAAAGGATTTGGATCCAAAGATAAGGGGGCAAAAGACATTAGTAGCATTTACTTATTGATCAGTTAAACAATTATCAAGTGATTCAATAGCATTTGCTAATATTTTAACAGTGACTGAATTAGAGATTCCCAAGAACAACATTCACCCCACAGTCAATTCACCCTCACACCCAGGCATTTAAAAGCATTTCCCAGGACAGAATTTCGGGACAGGGGCACAGGTAGGTGTGGGGAATCCCGGCTGGGCCGGGACCCCTGGTACAGAACGAAAAACTGACTGAGAAGAAAGGCCTTAGTGCTGACAGCAGGCAGCCTGAGAAGAGGAGAAAAACATCCAGAGAACAAGGCCACTATTTCTGTGAGAACAAGGATAGTGCCTCATGGGAACGAGGACTTGTTTTGAACAGAGTGACTGAGAAAAATGTAAACATCAAAGGAAAACAGGGACAGGTGCACAGAAATGTTGTGAGAAAGGAGAACTGAGAAAGTGCAACTAAAATCCACCTATTGGCTGTAAGAATTGGAGTCTGTGTGTTTAAATGGACCTATCTGTGTGGTATAGGTGTGCCTGAAGAGCTGTATTTAAGAGGCTGTAAAGTGCAGCTGGTGGCTGCTGCTGCTGCTTCGTAGTCCGTCCCAACAACACCAGGTAGGTCCCAGCCTCCCTTCTGAATACGTTTCTTTTTCTTTTCTTTGTGCCTTTCCACTGTGCTGCTGATTCAGCCTAAACTCAGGACTCTGAAAGCAGTTGGCGGCTCCTCAGTTGCGTTGTGGTAGCAAGTAAAGACACTGAGGAGGGATCCTGCGGAAGGTTTGGGAGCATCTCTGGGCACAGGGGTGCCCAAAGGGCTGGGAAGCGGCAGAGCTGGTCCCCAGGTGTGCTCCGCTCTCCGGCTCCTTGTCTCCCTGCACGAGACACTCCTTTCTCGGCCGAGGAGGATCAGGAAGGGGAGGAAAGCAGCAGGTGGATGCAAAGGGCTGAGCGAGCAGGCGGGTGAGGAGAAAGGCTCCTTTGGAAGAGCGAGACAATTAGGGCAAATTTGGGATTAAAAGCGGAGGGCCTTTTTGGCCGCGAGCGGTAACTGGGGACTGCAAGGTCTGCCGTCAGCGGGCCCGGGCCCGGGCAAGGATGCGGGAAAGGCGGGGAGCGGGACGGGAAGAGGCTCGGGGCTGCCGCGGAGGATCCCGCAGGTGCGGGAGGAGCAGCACCTGGGCTGCAGGAGCGCGAAGGGGGCAGGGGACGGGCAGCGAGCGCTGCCCCGGGGCCCGGCGGGGCTCCGGCGGGGCATCGAAGGGGCAGCGAAGGGGCATCGAAGGGGCATCGAAGGGACAGCGAAGGGGCAGCGAAGGGTTAAGCGCGGCCGCGCCGCCGCCGCTCCGCCGCCCGCCCCCCGCGCACAGCGGGGCCGGGAGTGGGGTCTGCGCGGAGCCCGCCCGGCCCCCGCCGCTGCCGCTCAATGCTGCGGCCGCGGGGCTGCGGGAGCTGCGGGAACACCGGGAGCACCGCGGGGCTGCGGGAGCTGCGGGAACACCGGGAGCACCGCGGGGCTGCGGGAGCTGCGGGAACACCGGGAGCACCGCGGGGCTGCGGGAGCTGCGGGAACACCGGGAGCACCGCGGGGCTGCGGGAGCTGCGGGAACACCGGGAGCACCGCGGGGCTGCGGGAGCTGCGGGAACACCGGGAGCACCGCGGGGCTGCGGGAGCCGTGCCGGGCAGGGCAGGGCAGGGCAGGGCATGTCCCCCCCCGCCCGCACAGGTGAGCGCGGCTCGGCACCGGGAGCAGGCAGGGGGAGTTAGAAAGGGGAAAAGAAATAGGACTAAAGAAGGCAATTAGGAAAGGCTGCGGTTCGGGGGAAGGAGAGCGCGGCCGCGCTGCGGGAGCCGGCGGGGATGCGGGGCCGGGCGGACGCGGTGCCTGCCCCGCCGGGCTCCCCGCAGTGCCCCCGCGGCTCCTGGCCGGGCGGAGCTCTGTGCGGGGCTGTGTGCGGGGTCCGCAGAGTCGGCCCGGGCGGGGGTCGCTGCGTTGCCCCCGGGCACGGGGAGCGGCAGCGGCGGGACCGGCAGCATCCTTCGCTCCCTCCATCCCTCCCTCCCTGCACGCGCAGGGATGCTCCCGCCAGGCTGGCACAGACGCACGCAGAACTTTTGGCTGGCTAACGCGGCTGGAGTTGAAGCTCCTTTCGCCTTCCCCGGGCTGATGCTGCTCCCGTGTCGTGAGCAACATACTGCAGCGTGTTGTTTTATTTATCCCAGACAGGAATGACTTGCTCTCTAAACTACAACTTAAAGGATGCCGCTTGCATAACAAGTGGGAATAGTTGGTATCTTCCCTACGAATTATCCGTCACCTTTTAGGCTCAGCAAAAGAGGGTTTGTGGGTTTTTTGCAAGGAGGGTTCGATAAAGCCGCCTGGTGTCTTGTAGCCACGTCTTCATTTCCACTGGCTGGATTAATGTGGGCAAAGGATTAAGAGCCAGCATGTTGATGAGGCACCCGGAGGTGCAGGGAGGCAGGGGAACGTTGGGCTGGGGAGAGAAGTCAGTTTTTGTGTTTGTGCTGGCATATCCTCCCGTTTCCGCGGCTCAGTTCAGGACCTGCATCCCAGCCGATAAATGCCTGAGGTGAGAGCAGGGACCGGTGTAAGGCTCCGGTTCTAACGCTCGTGCTGCTCCCAAGGTCCTTCCCGGCACGGTGTCCAGCACGGTGGGCAGAGCTGCCCTCCCACCCGCCGTGGGGCTGGAGGTGCTGTGACCCATCCCAGTGGCATCGTGGCTGTGGGAGCCCCTTCCCCAGTCCCTCTGGCTCCCTGCAGCAGCTCCAGCCCGGGTGTGCAGGTGATGCTCCAGCCGCACCGTGCCCGGTACCCATCGTGGGCAGCGGGGGGGGCGGGTCTGCACTTGGGACCAGCCAGGTGGTCCCTCCAGAAGCCTTTTCTGCTGCTTCCCTGACCAGGACACTGGTTTTTATTCTTCTCTGGACCCGAGGAGCTGCATTTTTACCCCGCGTTTGTAAGTCCCTGAAAACTGCTGAAATGGCTCTCGAATAATCCTTCAAAGTCACCTCCCCTCTTTAATCTACTACCAAAAGGACTTACTTTACATGGCTAATCCCTCTTTTACTTGCTGTACAGCCTCATTTAGAGGTGTGCACGCTACTAATTTTCCCCAAGCAGGCTGCTCTAGACAAGGGCTTCCAGTGGTGTGCAGCAACCTCTCCCTCCTGTGCTGAACTCTGGGCAGAGCTGAATCCTTCTGACAAGATTTTACTTCCTTTCAGGAAGGGTCAAGTGAACGAACCCTTCTCAGGAAGCCAGAGCAGACAGTGTTTAGTGTGTATTTGTAAATACCACTTCTTGGGAGGCTGCCAGGGTCTCCTGCCCCACGTGCCCATAGCCTGGAGGCAGCACTTGTGTGGTGAGGGCTGCAGGGAGCCAGGGTGTGCCTGCAGGTAGCTGGAGTTGAATGATCCTGGCTAAACTCTGGGGAGCTGGAAGTTCTCCCATCCATACCTTCTGCAGTGAGTTGAGCTCTCTGTAGCCCATCCAGCGTCCCCAGAATTTTCAGCCTGTGCTGTTGTGCGCGGTGACAGGAGGTGTGTTGGGAATGTGAATGACAGCGGGAGGGCAGCTCACCTTTGCGAGCAGCCTGGTGGCAAAGGTGATGGGATGATGCAACCCTTCAAAGCCTGACTTTCCACGGGGTAACAGTGGGGCCTGGAGCTCCTCAGCCTCTCACCTGAGCTCACCAGGGGTGTCCGAGGAGGGCAAGTGTGTCTTCGGTGTGGTGGGAGGAGGCGAGTGGTGCCGTGTCCTGTTCCCTGAGCCACAGGACACCTTTGGCTGTGGTGTGGCACAAGCCCTCTGGGGTGGGTGGTCTCTGAGACCGCAGCCACCCTTCCCTGGGGTGACCTGAGTTGTATTTCCAGTGTTAATCCCTCCAGGGTTTGATTCCTGCGTGCTGATTTTCAACCCTTGGCTGAGGAGCGTTGTTGGAGAGGGAGGAACAGCAGCACTGGCAGGCACCAAACAACTGGTGACAGAGCCCTCCTTGGTTCTCAAACTTGCACCTCCTCATGCGGGAAAGTGTTTCTTGTTGCTATCCAAGTCTTTTTTTATTTGGATTACCAGTTCTTTGATTTCAAATTCACTCCCGTGTTACCCCATCAGGGACATCCAGAAAGCAGGGCTGAGCTCATGAAAAATTTCTACCACAGATGCAAAACTTCAGAATAATTTTGTAGATATTCTGGTGCCACGTGATTTATTTCCCTTGGGTTAAGGAGTTGGCTTTGTCTGACAGTTGTGTGTAGTTAACTGAGTTTAAAACACTCTTTAAAAATGAGAGGTAAAGACAAGGCAGAGGGAAGGAAGGCTATTAACCATCAGATAACTAAACTGCCTTTTTATTTGCTCTCGTGGTCTTTGTGAGTTCTATTTGCTGGGCCATGCTGGAGATGGCTGATCCCCATCAGGGGCAGGGGTGGGCACAGCCCTGGTACTGTGCAGGCCCTGCCAGGGAAGATGCTGCTCCTTCGAAATCCTCTTGTGGGTTTGAAAGTCCATAAATCCTCCCAGGTCAATTTTTAGGTGTGTCAGATTAGAGCAAGTGTGGGGTTTCTTCCCACTGTGGCCTGCAATGACCCCCTAACCCCCCTGTCCCAGCAGTTCCCACACTCCCTTTGCTGCTGCTGCTGCCCGGGTGTTCAGCCCCGCGGTTCCCCAGAGGACGAGGCTCCCTTTGAAGAGGATTTGGTGCGGGGGGAGGCGGAGCGGCGGCGAAGAGCGGCGAGGAGCGGCTGAAGGAGATGGAGGCCGAGATGGCGCTGTGAGGATCGGGGAAGGGGCGGGGCTTTGTGGCCATGGCAACGGGGGCAGGGCTTGAGGGTGGTGGGTGGAGCCTGAGGGTGACCATGACAACGTGGGCGGGGTCGCTCTGGTGGGTGGGGCTTAGAGGAAGGAGGGGCTTTGGGGTGTTAATGATTGTGGGTGGGGCTGGAGGTTAATGGCGATAGTGGGTGGGACTTGGGGCAGTGGGCGGGGTTTAAGGGTGTCCATGGCAATGGGGTGGGGTTTAGGGCAGTGGGAGGAGTTTGGGTTCCTATGGCAACAGGGACGGGGTCTAAGGGGTTGGGGTGGGCGGGGCTTGGGTTCCCCGTGGCCATGTGGGCGGGGCCAGGGGCTTGGTGATGGGGGTGTTATTGGGAGGGCCCTGGGTGTTACTGGGAGCACTGGGAGGGTCACTGGTGTCACTGGGGGTTGTCACCGGTGCCCCTCCTCCCCCAGGTTCGAGCAGGAGGTTTTGGGGGCTCCAGGCCCCGCCCCTGGGGACCCGCTGGCCCCGCCCCCCATCCTGCAGCCAATCATCTCCACCAACACCTACCAACAGGTGACCTTTGACCCCCTGAAAATGACCCCTCACCCCCCAATGTCCCTCCAATGTCCCCAATGTCCCCCAATGTCCCCCAATATCGTTCCAAGGTCCCCCAATGTCCCCCCAATGTCCCCAATGTCCCCAATGTCCCCCCAATGTCCCTCAATGTCCTTAATAACCCCTCAATGTCCCCAATGTCCCCTCAATGTCCCCCCAATGTCCCTCCAATATCCCCAGTGTCCTCACAATGTCCCCACAATGTCCCAGATGTCCTCCCAATGTTCCCCAATGTCCCCCCAATCTGCCCCAATGTCCCCCCAATGACCCCAATGTCCCCAATGTCCCCCCAATGTCTTCCCAATGTCCCCCCAATCTGCCCCAATGTCACCCAATGTCCCCCAATGTCCCCAATGTCCCCCCCAATGTCTCCAATGTCCCCCCAATGTCCTCCCAATGTCTCCAATGTCCCCAATGTCCCCCAATGTCCCCAATGTCCCCCCCAATGTCTCCAATGTCCCCCCAATGTCCCCCCCAATGTCTCCAATGTCCTCCCAATGTCTCCCCAATATCCCCCAATGTCCCCAGTGTCCCCCCAATGTCCCCAATATCCCTCCAATGTCCCCCCAGTCTGCCCCAATGTCCCCCCAATGTCCCCCCAATGTCCCCCCATGTCCCTCAATGTCTCCAATAGCCCCTCAATGTCCCCAATCTGCCCCAATGTCCCCCCAATGTCCCCATTGTCCCCCAAATGTCCCCCCAATGTCCCCAATGTCCCCCAATGTCCCCAATGTCCCCCCAATGTCCCCCCAAAGTCCCCCAATGTCCCTCCAATGTCCCCCAATGTCCCCCAATATCTTTCCAATGTCCCCAATGTCCCCCCAATGTCCCTCCAATGTCCCCAATGTCCCCAATGTTCTCCAATGTCCCCCCAATGTCCCCTCAATGTCCCCAATGTCCCCAATGTCCCCCAATGTCCCCCCAATGTCCCCCCAATGTCCTCAATGTCCCCCCAATGTCCCCAATGTCCCCCCAATGTGTCCCCAATGTTCCCCCAATGTCCCCAATATCCCTCCAATGTCCCCCCAATGTCCTCTCAATGTCCCCAATGTCCCCAATGTCCCCCCAATGTCCCCCTAATGTCCCCAATGTCCCCACAATGTCCCCACAATGTCCCAAATGTCCTCCCAATGTCCCCCAATGTCCCCCCAATGTCCCCCCAATCTGCCCCATTGTCCCCCAATGTCCCCCCAATGTCCCCCCAATGTCCCCAATGTCCCCCCAATGTCCCCAATGTTCCCCCAATGTCCCCAATATCCCTCCAATGTTCCCCCAGTCTGTCCCAGTGTCCCCCCAATGTCCCCCCAATGTCCCCCAATGTCCCCCCAATGTCCCCAATGTCCTCCCAATGTCCCCCCAATGTCCCCCCAATGTCCCCCAATGTCCCCCCAATGTTTCCCAATGTCCCCAATGTCCCCCAATGTCCCCAATGTCCCCCCAATGTCCCCAATGTCCCCCAATGTCCCCAATGTCCCCCCAATATCCCCCCAATGTCCCCAATGTCCCCAATGTCCCCCCATTTGGAAATGTTTGGCATCATCCAAACACAGGTACAACTCACAGCTGTCCCTCCTCACGTCCCTCACAGGTCAGCAGCGACATCCTTGGAGGAGCCTCAGGATTGCTCCCTGCAGTGATCCCTGCTCCAGCCTTGCAATATAGAGCAAAAACAACCAGGGAATGCTCCGGGCCTGCAGCTCTCCCGCTCTGGGCTGTGTCACCTCCACACAGTTTCTCCTGGGAAGTTCTCTGCAGCCCAGCACAGGAGGATTCAGCTCTGCTCGTGGCCCTCTGCTCGTGGAGTCGTTGAGAAGCAGCTGCAACAATTCCCCGAGTCCCATTCCCGCCTTTCGGGACATTTCCTTGCAGCTCCCTTTGTTCTGTGACATGTTCCAGAGCGAGGCTAGAGGGATTTGTCTCAGTTGGAAGAAACTGGAATGTTTCTTAAAGAGGAGGAGTTATGAGACAGACCAAACTCTCTCTCTCTCAGCAATTGTAAATTCAAAACTTAAGGGGGCTTTAATCGAGGAAGTGTGGAAGAAAAGAAGAAATAACAACCCTTTCTTATTCGTGGCTGGGCTTCACCAACGAAGATTTGGGAAGGGCTCTACCCTCGTTTGTTACAAGCGCATTGGTGACTAAAGAGGCCAATGCGAGATAGACAAGATGGGTTGCAAAAGGCACAGCAGAAAGACTCCTTAGGTGGTACATTCTGCAAGGCACGATTCTTTCTGCGTTGTCTTTTCTCCTCAAGGGTGATCCTGCGTGCGCTCTCAAAAGCATCGGCAGCGTTAGAGATGGGGTGTCTCCAGACCTCCCGGTTGGAGGCCAGGGTAGACCAGTTCTGTTGATCAATGTGGCCAAGGCTGAGATGTTGCTTCAGGCAGTCCTTGTATCTCCTCTTCGGGGCTCCTCTCTTGCGGCAACCGATGGCAAGTTCACCATAAAGCAGGACCTTCGGGAGGCTTCTCGTCAAAAATGTTGTTTTTTCGCATCAAAAATCCCTTTTTCCCCCTGCAAAACCATCATTTTTTCCTCTCAAAAATGTCAGGTTTTTCCCCCCTCAAAAATCCCTTTTTTCCCTTCAAAAATGTTGTTTTTTCCCCCCGCAAAAACATCCTTTTTCCCCCTCAAAAATGTAATTTTTTTTCCTCTAAAAAGCGTCATTTTTTTTTTCCCCTCAGGAATGTCGTTTTTTCCCCTCAAAAATAGTCTCTTTTCCCCCCCTCCAACTTACGGGGAGGGGAGAAAAAAAATCGGGATAATCCGGAGCCGTTTTGGTGTTTTGTGGGGCGAAATCCACCAGGGGACGCCAAAACGGAGGAAAAAAAAAAAAAGGCGGGAAAATCTGAGGGTGGCAGCAATTTGGTTGGATTTCAGGGCGATTCTAAAGGATTTGGATGGATTTGGAAGGATTTTGCTCCATTTCAGTGGATTTCAGCTCAGTTGTGAAGAATTTTCTGGGATTTTGAGTGGATTTCAGGGGGATTTGGAAGGACTTGGATGGATTTTGAGAGGGTTTTTTAAAGGATTTGGGCAGATTTCAGGGGGATTTTGAAGGACTTGGATGGATTTTGATGGCGTTTTTTATGGGATTTGGGCAGATTTTGCTGGATTTGGGGCAGTTTCAGGGGATGTTTTGCTCCACTCACCTGGAGTCCCAGGAGCAGCTCCAGAGGGAGCTCAAGGAGTGCCGGGAGCAGCTCCAGAGGGAGCTCAAGGAGTCTCAGGAGCAGCTCCAGAGGGAGCTCAAGTAGTCCCGGGAGAACCTCCACAGAGAGCTCAGGGAGCGCAAACGATGGGAAAGCAACCTGAACTTCAGAGTATGGTGAGCAAAGCACCGAAACATACTCCGAAACTGCCCCAAATCCAGCAAAGTCCGCCCAAATCCCGTAAAAAACCCCTGAAAATCCATGCAAGTCCTTCCAAATCCCCCTGAAATCCGCCCAAATCCCTTAAAAAAACCTCTCAAAATCCGGGGGGCTCGGGACTTTTGGAGGGGGGGTTGGGAAGAGGTTTGATGGGAATTTGGGAGGGATTCAGGGAGAAATTCTGGGACTTTCCCGCAACTCCGAGGAGTCGGAACTGGAACAGTGTCTGCGGGAAGAGGAGCAACGTTGTCCAGAACACAATCAGACAAGAGCTCCGGAGGAAGAGTCCTCCAAGCTCTTGGAAAATGCAGAGGTTTGTGGGGGGCCTGGAATTCCCAAAAACTTACTGGGGAAAAAAACCGGGATAATCCGGAGTCGTTTTGGTGTTTTGTGGGGCGAAATCCACCAGGGGGCACCAAAACGGAGAAAAAAAAAAAGGCGGGAAAATCTGAGGGTGGCAGCAATTTGGTTGGATTTCAGGGCGATTCTAAAGGATTTGGATGGATTTGGAAGGATTTTGCTCCATTTCAATGAATTTCAGCTCAGTTGTGAAGAATTTTCTGGGATTTTGAGTGGATTTCAGGGGGATTTGGAAGGACTTGGATGGATTTTGATGGCGTTTTTTACGGGATTTGAGTGGATTTTACTGGATTTGGGGCAGTTTCAGGGGATGTTTTGGTGCTTTGCTCCACTCACCTGGAGTCCCGGAGCAGCTCCAGAGGGAGCTCAAGGAGTCCCGGGAGCAGCTCCAGAGGGAGCTCAAGGAGTCCCGGGAGGACCTCCACAGAGAGCTCAGGGAGCGCAAACGATGGGAAAGCAACCTGAACTTCAGAGTATGGTGAGCAAAGCACCGAAACATCCCCCAAAACTGCCCCAAATCCAGCAAAATCCGACCAAATCCCGTAAAAAAACCCTGAAAATCCATGCAAGTCCTTCAAAATCCCCCTGAAATCTGCCCAAATCCCTTAAAAATCCCTCTCAAAATCCGGGGGGGGCTCGGGACTTTTGGAGGGGGGGTTGGGAAGAGGTTTGATGGGAATTTGGGGGGGGATTCAGGGAGAAATTCTGGGACTTTCCCGCAACTCCGAGGAGTCGGAGTTGGAGAAGCGTCTGCGGGAGGAGGAACAGCGTTGTCCAGAACACAATCAGACGAGAGCTCGGGAGGAAGAGTCCTCCAAGCTCTTGGAAAATGCAGAGGTTTGTGGGGGGCCTGGAATTCCCAAAAACTTACTGGGGAAAAAAAACGGGATAATCCGGAGCCGTTTTGGTGTTTTGTGGGGCAAAATCCACCAGGGGGCGCCAAAGTGGAGGAAAAAAAAAAAGGCGGGAAAATCTGAGGATGGCGGCAATTCCTGGTCTTTTGAGCCCAAAATTCCTCATGGGGTGCCCGAAAAAATGGGAAGAGTCAAGGAAGAAAGGCAAGAAATGGGAATTAACACCAGTGTTGCTGGTTTTTGAACCGAAAACACCTCAGAATTTAAGAAAAAAATCGGGGATTTGCTCCAATTTCGGCTTTCTTTTTTGGCCTCAAAAGCCCATCCCAAAAATCAGGAAAGATTGGGAAAAATGGGGAATTTGCACCAGGTCTGATGGTTTTGTGCCCGAAATCCACCAGTGGTGCCAAAAAAAAGGTGGGAAAATGAGGGTTTGCACCGATTTTGAGCTTTTTGGCATTGAAATCGCTCAGGGAGCGCCGCAGAATTTGGGAAAAGAAGAAAAAAAGGGAATTTTCCACCCAAAATCCTTTGGGGGGACACCTCAAAATTCTCAAAAAATGGGAATTTTTACCAATTTCACGATTTTTCGGCCAAAAATCCCTCCGAGGATGCTGAAAAACTGAGAAAAAAATTTGGAATTTTTACCAATTGTACTGCTTTTGCATCAAAATCCCTCAGGAGGTGCCTCAAAAATCTGGAAAAAATGGCACTTTTTTACCCATTCTGCCATTTTGGTGTCAAAATCCGCTTCATGGCACCTCAAAATTTGGGAAAAGTCAGGAAAACCTTGGGAATTTTGCCCCAATTCCGCCGTTTTTTTCCCTTTTGGTGCCATTTCCCCCCCCCCGTTCCTCCCCAGGCTCACTGGAGGTGGGTCCAGTGTAGGTAGTTAGGGTCTGACGGTCGGAAGGTTTCGCGCTGTACGGAAAGACAGAACCCCTCCCCTAATGTCCAATAACCAATAGTGTCTGAGTAGTGATATAAGCAGACGGAAGCGATGTCATAAGCCTATACTGTATAAGACTGTGTCGTGTTCAAATAAACGCCATTTGCCATCCACCATGTCGGTGTCTGTGAGCTGATGGTCCGAGCGACCAGAAGGTGGTCGCCGTGCTGTTCTTGAACCAGGTCGTCACGCAACAGTCAAGGAGCAGTTCTACCTGCGGCTGGACCAGATGGCTGCGCTCCAGGAGGGGCAAAGATGGCAAAAATCCCTCCTGGATCAGCGGGAAGAACAGATCCACCAGCTGGAGATGGAGCGGCACCGACGCCGCCTCCATGACGACATCCAGGAGCCCAAAGTGGGTCCGGGGCAGAGGGGGGCATTTTATGAGGGGAAACCCCCCCGTAAACTTTCCCAAAATCCCTAAATCCCGTTTTTTCCCCTGTTTTCCAGGACAACATCCCCGTGTTCTGCCGCGTGCGGCCCGTGCTGCCGGAGGAGTCGGAGCGGCAGCGGGGGCTGCAGCACCTGCACTTCTCCGCACAGAACTCCAGAACACTCATTCCCACCCAGCCCGACGAGGTGAGAAGGGCTGCACCCAAAAATGCCCTTTTTCCCCTCAAAAATCCCTTTTTCGCCTTCAAAAATGTCATTTTTTCCCTCAAAAATCACTTTTTTCCCCTCTCAAAAATGGTCCTTTTTCCCCTCAAAAATTTTGGTTTTTCTCCTCAAAACTCTCGGATTTCCCCCCTCAAAAATGTTGGGTTTTCCCCTCAAAAATCGCTTTTTTCCCCCTCAAAAAGGTCATTTTTGCCCCTCAAAAATTTCAGGTTTCCCTTCAAAAATGTCATTTTTTTCACCCTGCAAAAACGTTGTTTTTCCCCTCAAAAATGTCATTTTTTCCTCTCAAAAGTATCAATTTTTTCCCCTTCAAAATCCTTTTTTTTCTTCTCTCAAAAATGGCCCTTTTTCCCCTCAAAAATGTTTTTTCCCCTCAAAAATCCCTTTTTCCCCCTGCAAAAACATTGGGTTTTCCCCTCAAAAATGTCATTTTTTCCTCTCAAAACTATCATTTTTTCCCCCTCAAAAATCCCTTTTTTCCCTTCAAAAATGTCATTTTTTTCCTCTCAAAAATCCCAGTTTTCCCCCCTCAACAATCACTTTTTTCCCCCTCAAAAATGTCATTTTTGCCCCTCAAAAATTTCAGGTTTCCCTTCAAAAATGTCATTTTTGCCCCTCAAAAATCCCCTTTTCCCCCTGCAAAAACATTGATTTCCCCCTCAAAAATGTCATTTTTTCCTCTCAAAACTATCATTTTTTTCCCTCTCAAAAGTCTCATTTTTTTCCCCCCTCAAAAACTCCTTTATTCCCTCCTAAAAATGACCCTTTTTCCCCCTCAAAAATTTTGTTTTTTCCTCTCAAAAATCCCAGTGTTCCCCCCTCAAAAATGTTGGGATTTGAAGGGATTAGGGGGGATTTGGGGGTCTCTGCTGGATTTTGGGGGTTTCACGGGGGGGGTTGGGGGGGATTTGAAGGAGTTCGGGGGGAATTTGGGGGAAATTTGGGGCTTCAGAAGGGATTTTGGGGGGAATTTGGGATTCAGGGGGGAAATTTAGGGGGGATTTGGGGGGGACTTGAGAGGGTTTGGGGGGTCCTGGGTGAGTTTTGGGGGGTCCTGGAGGGGTGTTGGGGGATTTGAGGGGGCTTGGGGGGGATTTGGGGTTCACAGGGGGGTTTGGGGGGGATTTGAGGGATTTCAGAGGGGAATTTGGGGGAAATTTGGGGCTTCAGAAGAGATTTGGGGGGGAAATTTGGGATTCAGGAGAGATTTTGGAGGAAATTTGGGATTCGGGGGGAAATTTAGGGGGGGTCGGGGGGGATTTGAGGGGCTTTGGGGGGATTTGGGGGTCACAGGAGGGTTTGGGGGGTCCTGGGGGAGTTTTTGGGGAGATTTGAGGAGGTTTGGGCAGTCACAGAGAGGATTTGGGGGGTCCTGGGAGGCTCACAGAGGGGTTTGGGGGGGGGTTAGGGGAGTTTGAGGGGTCCAGGAGGGGGTTTGGGGGGGATTTGAAGGGGTTTGGGGGGAGTTTTGGGGGATTTGGGATGGAATTTAGGTTGGAGTTGGGGGGGTTTGGAGGGTCCAGGGGGCAGTTGGGGGGGATTTGAGGGGGTTTGGGGGTCACTGGGGGAGTTTTGGGGGGTCCTTGGGGGCATTTGAAGGGGTTTGGGGGGTCCCAGAGGGAATTTGGGGGGTGACAGAGGGGGCTTGGGGGGTCTGGGGAGAGGTTTGAGGAAGTCACAGAGGGGCTTGGGGGGATCTGGGGGGAGTTTTGGGTGGGATTCAGGGGGGTTTGGGGATGTCGCAGAGGGAATCTGGAGGGTCACGGGAGCATTTGAGGGGGTTTGGGGGTCACTGGAGGGGTTTTGGGGGGTCACGGGGGGTTTGGGGGATCTTGAGGCTGGTTTTGGGGGTCTCACCCGCCCCCATCCCCCCCAGGTGAAAGACCGCGTGATCAGCACCCCGGACCCCAACCGGAAGTGAGAACAAGCCCCGCCCTTCGCTCCGCCCTTCGCCCCACCCTTATCTTGCTTTTAAAACAAAATAAATTAATAAAGATTTGTGTGTGCTCAGCACTGATTGGCTGCTACTGTCACGTGTCTGGCCCAAAATGGGAGAGGTCCCAGGTTGGACTCGATGATCTTGGAGCTCTTTTGCAACCTTCCTGATTCTGGGATTCTTTTCCCGGTTGGAGCTGCAGCACCTTGGCTTTCCCAGGGCAGCTTCCTTTAGGACAGCCTTGCTGAGAGCTTTCCAGCTGATGGCACAGGGATCTGGGAGCAACAGCCCAGAGCCAGCTGCTGCCTTAGGTGGGGGTGGCTGAGGGGAAGCCCTCCTGTCTGGTCCCAGGCTGTTGCAGGCAGGCAGTGCTGGGGAGGAACACACTGCAGCCTGGCCCCAGGGAGTGACCTCTGGGAGATGAGACTTTTGGGGAGAAATTGTTCCCTGGGAGGAAGGTGAGGCCCTGGCCCAGGTTGCCCAGAGAAGCTGTGGCTGCCCCACCGTGGGACGTGTCCAAGGCCGGGTTGGACAGGGTTGGAGCCAGCTGGTGTGGTGGAAGGTGTCCCTGCCCAGGTGTTCTGATCCCATTAGGGAGAGATGCCTCAGCCAGAATTAAGGTGTAAATGAGACCATTTGCTGACAACAGGCAGATTTTACATAACTGTCACAGTCTGATGAGACTGGACTGTTTGCTAAAGAGGATGAGTTATGAGGTAGACCAAACTCCCCTCTCTCTGCAATCATAATGTCAAATTAAGGGGCTTTACTGGAGGAAAATGTGGAAAAACAGAAGGAATAACAACCCTTTATTAGAAGATATATGTATGTTGGCAAAAACAGTAACAAATAAAACCGAGGAACTAGACAGGAATCCTAGAAAACCCAACAACAAAAGGTCTAAACGAACACTCCTCTGTCCTTTAGCACAGTCCTGATTGTGGCCGGCAGGGGGCGCTGTGGGATCGCTGGGAGGGGCAGGACCTGCAGTACCCGTCGTGGCCGGCAGGGGGCGCTGTGGGCCCCGGCAGCCCCCCGCGGGCAGAGGGGTCTGGAGGGAGCAGCCCCGGCCGCAGGAGAAACCGAGAGGGAAACAGGGGGGGGACCCCTTCTCCTCAATGGAGGGAAGGGGTGGGGAAAAAAAAAGTTCACCCCTCAAGAGGACTCACTGTTCCCAGATGGGAGTGTTCCAAGGCTCTCCCCTCTTTCTCCCAGCAAGCACAGACCTCTCCGATGAAAAGAAGCAGCAAAGACTCATCGGCCCCGGCGAGAATCACAAGACACTGGCAGTGCAGGGCCGGTAGTCAGGTCTCACCAGGACGAAGAAACCAGGGAAGAGAGCTGGCTCCCAGACTTTCCTCTAGAAATGCCTGAAAACAGTCCCCGTCCCTGTCCTGGTCTGAGCACTCTACCATCTCCCGTGTCCTCCCCGTCTCTGTCTCCAACATTCCCCCCTCACCCCAGCAGTTAATGGCCCATTAAACAGATCAGCCAGTTCCTTTGTAAGGCTAATCGACTCCCTTCCCCCTTGAACTCTGTTTCTCTTACAGGGAAAGCAGGGGAAAGGAAAATTCTTCTCTCAGATTTATAACCCATAACAGCGACCAATACGTCTGTTCTAGAACAGGCAGCAGGCACAAGCATTGAGGCCATGTTGCTGAGAACACAGCTGCACTGGGCAGGGCACGTCTCCAGGATGAAGGACCAACCACCACCTCCCAAAGGTCCTGCTTTATGGTGAACTTGCCACCGGCTGCCGCAAGAGAGGAGCCCCGAAGAGGAGATACAAGGACTGCCTGAAACAACATCTCAGCCTTAGCCACATTGATCTCCATTGCTGGTCTACTCTGGCCTCCAGCCAGGAGGTCTGGAGACACACGGTCTATAACGCTGCTACTTCCTTTGAGAGCGCACGCAGGATCACCCTTGAGGAGAAAAGACAACGCAGAAAGAATCGTGCCTTGCAGAATGTACCACCCAAGGAGTCTTTCTGCTGTGCCTTTTGCAACCCATCTTGTCTATCTCGCATTGGCCTCTTTAGCCACCAGGGTGCTTGTAGCAAATGTGGGTAGAGCCCTTCCCAAATCTTCGTTGGCGAAGCCCAGCCGTGATGATGGTGATAAAGTGGTCTGTGAGGTTGCTGGGTGTGCATGCTTTATGGAGCTATCTTCATGCACCCAGCACACTGAATGAAGTCATGTGGGCTTTCTAACCCAAAAAACTGGTTGGAGAGTTTGTTTCCCAGTTTTCAGTACCAGAACCTGATGGAACCAAAGGGACCCTGTGACACTGTGGGGGCTCAGGGAACCAAAGGGACCCTGGGACACTGTGGGGGCTCAGGGAGCCAAAGGGACCCTGGGACACTGTGCGGGCTCAGGGAACCAAAGGGACCCTGGGACACTGTGGGGGCTCAGGGAACCAAAGGGACCCTGGGACACTGTCAGGATCCTCGTGGTGCCCAGGGCTGAGGAATCCCGTGGGTGCAGGTGGCTCAGGGAGCAGCTGCAGTTGGAGCTGTGGGATGAGCTCTGGGTGAGGGGCCTCAGACCAAAGGCCGTGAGCTGCCCACCCGGGAGCAGCCAAGGGAGAGGACACTTGGAGACAGGTCAGGAGCCCAGGACTCAGCAGGAAGAGCATTTTGTGTGCTTGGACTGTGAGGAGACAAAACACCGAGGAGTTTTTCGTTGGGGGTCCTTCCTCCAGGCACCAGCTCAGCCTGGTTTTGTGTTTCCTCACAAGAAATAAATTGTTTTACTGTTTTTAAGACATCAGAGACTCTTCCATGGGAAAGCTGGGGTGGAAGCAGTGAGGAAACCTGGTCTGACTGTGAGAGTGGGGGGTGTGGGGAGTCACAGGGGATCCATTGGGTCACTGGAGCTGCTGCTGCTGGGAAGGGGCCTGAGGGCCAGCAGTGCCAGTCTGGGCTGGTGGGAGAGTGACTGCCAGGGAGTCTTGGGAATGGTGAGCCTGGGAAGTTCCCTTAAGTGTGAGGGGGATCTGGTGTGCAGAGACCCCCAGGAGCCCCCTGAGCCGCTGTGCTCATGACAAGGATGCAGAGAAGGCAGAGTTACTGAACACCTTTGCACTGACAAGACCAGCCCTCAGGGAAGGAAGACCTTCCCTTGCTCAAGGAAGATTGGGTCAGAGAACACCTCAAATAACTCTACACCCATAAGTCCATGGGACACTTCATGACCTCCTGTCACCAAGGGGACCCTGTGACACTGGGGCACCTCGTGGTTCTCAGTCTCTTCCAAACGTTGTGTGCAACCACAGAGTGGCAAAACAGTGGAGCCTGAGCGTGTGGATCCAAACTATTCCCATCTCACCTGAAGATGTCCCTGCTAACAGGGGTCCTGTGTGTTCCCTCTGCTCTCTGGGCACTTGCATCCTTTGAGAGCTGCCCATCACTCTGGTAGCCAAGAGCACAGGGTGGGGGATCCCCTGGAGGGGGAGCAGAGACATCTTTCATAGATCACCTTGCTCAGAGCCCCATCCAACCTGGCCTTGAATGTTTGCAGGCTTGGGGCATCCACCACCTCCCTGGAAATGTGTTCCTGTGTTTCAGCATTCTCACTCTAAAATATTTCTTCTTTATCTCTAGTCTGACCTAAGATTTTTTCAGTTTAGCCCCCTCACCCCCTGTCCTATTGTGACAGACCCTACTGAACCCTTTGCCCACGTTTCTCAGAAGCTGCCTTGAAGTCCTGGAAGGCCCCAAGGAGGTCTCCCCACAGCCTTTTCTTCTGCAGGCCGAAGAGCCCCCACTCTCTCAGCCTGTCTCCATCCGAGAGGTGCTGCAGCCCTCTGATCCCCTTGGTGGCCTCCTCTGGAAGTGCCCCAAGAGGTCCGTGTCTCTGCTGTGCTGAGGAGCCCGTGGAGCTGCAGGAGATGCCAGGGCTGGCAGGGGAATCCCCCCAAGCCATTGCCACTGCGGGTGGGTGCGCTGCAGACAGCCAGAGGAGCCCAGAGCTGGAGGCAGCACTGCAGGAGGGGTCTCAGCTGAGCTGAGCAGAGGGGCAGAACCCCCCTCCCCTGCTGCCCACGCTGTGGGATGAGCCCAGGACACGGGGGGTTGTGGGCTGTGAGCTCCCACTGCTGGCTCCCATCCTGCTTTTCATCCCCCACTATCCCCATGGCCTTGGATGCAGGGCTGCTCTCCATCCCTTCAGCCCCGAGCCTGTCCCTTGATCTCTGGGGGCATTTGACACCCGCTGGCCCCTTTGATCCCCTTTCCATCCCTCCCAGAGCACAGGGGAGGTCCAGGTGCTCCAGGGGCTGCCCCGTGTTTCCCTTGCCTGTCCCAGCCCCCAGGAGGGACATTCCAGGATGCCCCAACCTGCACTGCTCAGGATGCACATGGAGGGGGTGAAGGGGATCTCGTGTGCAGAGACCCCCAGGAGCCCCCTGAGCCTCTCTGCTCATGGTGGGGGTGCAGCCAGAGAGGCACTGGGTGTGCAGGGGCTGGAGAAGGAGGGGACAGGGACATGGGAATGCAGGCACAGAGATGGGAACACACACATGGAGATGGGAACACAACCACAGAGATGGGAACACACCCACGGAGATGGGAACACACCCACGGAGATGGGAACACACACACGGAGATGGGAACACACACACGGAGATGGGAACACACACGTGGAGATGGGAACACACACGTGGAGATGGGATCACACACACGTGGAGATGGGAACACACACGTGGAGATGGGAACACACCCATGGAGATGGGAACACACACGTGGAGATGGGAACACATATGGAGATGGGAACACACACGTGGAGATGGGAACACACACATGGAGATGGGAACACACACACGGAGATGGGAACACACACACGGAGATGGGAACACGCCCATGGACATGGGAACACACCCATGGAGATGGGAACACACACATGGAGATGGGAACACACACACACAAGATCAAGCAGAGTAGCTTTGCTGAAGGGATTTATTGATCATTCAGGGGAAATGGCCCTGGGCTCTGAGGGAAATCAGGGGGTTCTTCCAGGGATGATCATCTCCTCATGCCGCTGGAGGGGGACAGGGCTCGGGTGTCACCACCAGTCCTGAAAGACAGAGCCCAAATCGTCACCCCCAAAGTCCACTGCAACATGAGAGGGGCCTTGTCCTGACCCCTCTCCCTGCAGGCACTGCTCACCTCAGACAGCCACGGATGCAGCCACGCGTTTCTCACGAACAAGACCCACCAGCTTCTCAACCACAGGGGGCTGGGGACAAAGACAGGGTTAGAGACACACTGGGGTGCAGTGGGATGTATTGGGAGCCTGGGGGAAGAAATGGGATCCTTGGGGAAGGTGCACTGGGATATACTGGGGCAGACTGGGATGACCGGGAGTGTCATGGCCATGTGAGGGAAAGACCTGACTCAGGCAGAACTCCTGGTACCCACCTGAGCCGTCTTCAGGATCTCAACGTCCACTAAATCCAGCTGGAGAGAGACCAGGAGCCCTGGCTGGTCACTGGGATGTCCCCGGTGCCAGCGAGGGATGGGGGGACCAAAGTGTCCCCCAGTTCCCAGACTGGATGCCCTCCAATCCCCCCGGCCCACTCACCTCCCGCAGATCATTTTGGGTTCCTGCCAAGAGTGCCTGGGCAAGGAGAGCAAAGGGTTGCTCAGGATTGGCCCCTGTGGGGCTGGGGGAGGGACACGGGTGTCCCCAGCCCCCCCAGCCCATGGCTGCCCCCGTCTGAGGGGGAAAATCCCTTCTGCTCCCCCTGCTCCCACTGCACCCAGTTTCACCTGCAAGCCCTGTGCCTGCAGGGCCCAGGGTGGGGATGGAGACAAGGAGAGCCAGGGGAATTCAGGGCCTGCAGGGAGGGTGGGGGGAGGTTGGGGGGGACCCAAAGATGCTCAACTGGGGGGAACTGGGGAGCCCACGGGACTGGGATTGGGGTGTTGAAGGGGCCCTGTGTGGGATGCAGGGGAGGGGAAAGGAATTCAACTGTAGGGACATGGGGAGTGCAAGGGAGAGGCTTGGTGGGGACAGGAGGAGGAGGATGGAGGAGGACAAAACCGAGGGGACTGGGAGATGGTTGGGAGTGGAGAGTGAGTCAAGGAATGGTCTTGGCAGGTACCAGGGCAGTGGCCTGGCTGAAAGGCAAAGGTCTGAGGGGAAAGACGGAAAGAAAAAGTTTGGGAATGATCAGTGGGAGGATGTTTGGGGACCCTGGGTAGGACACAGAGCAGATCCTGGGGAGGAGATGCCTGAGGGGACCAAAAAGGATGGGATGGGAGGCCCAAGAGGGTGGGATTTGGGAGCACCATTAAAAGAAAGAGGTGGGGGCCCTCCCAGCAATTGATAGTGGCCCTCCCTTGTGAGGGACCTCCCTGGTCATGTACCCTGAGCATCTGGGGCTCTGGGCACAGGGAGATTTGCAGTGGAAGTGGAGTGAAGAGGGGGAAGAGTGGGAGGGAGAAGCTGCAGTGCCCAGCACTGGAGGTCCAGGGGAGCTGAGGATCCTCTGGACTGGGAGAGGGAGAGGCCAAGGCAAGGAGTTTTGGGATCACAGCCCCGATTCCATCCTGCAGCAGAGCTGCTCTCCTGCAGACAGGAACATCCCCAGCCCTGAGCCCACGCCCGAGGCATCGGGGCCTCACCTTGGCATCTGCAGGGGGGCTCAGCAGGATGGTGAAGAGCAGGGCCACGCTGAGCACAGCGACCTTCATCTTCCTCTGGGCCTGGGCAGCGCTGGCTGAGGCTGCACAAGGGCAGGAGCTCATTTATCCCTGCCGGGACTCCTCCCTGCCCCCTCCCCGAGAGCCCCCGGGGCAAAGCCCGGCTGGGCACAGCCCCCAGCCCTGGCCACAAGCCCAGCCCTGGCACAGAGTCCATCCCGCCTGCGGCACCCATCCAGCCACCTTCCCCGGCATCCCTCCAGCTTCCTGCACGGGGCACCTGCCCCTGGAAGGGCCCAGATACCTGGGGGTGCCAAGGGGGTGGGCAGGGAGCTGAAAGCAGCTGCATACCCTGTGGGGACAGTCCCACAACAACACAATCCATCCTCCAACGGCCCCCAAAGCCTGATCCACCCATGTCCTCCTGCCCATCCCTTCCCACAGCTTTCCCTCTGGGACACCCCAGAGCTGAGCCAGGCCCCAGACCAGCATGTCTGTCCACAGTTGTCCCTGCTCCCACTCCAGCCCCGTGGGGAAGGAAGGGGCTGCCACTGAACATGATTTGGGAAAATCCCACTCCTTGGGTGGGAGAACAGTGGGGGACCTGGGCAGTGGGAACAGCCCCGTGACTGGGATCTCCAGGCACTGGAGGCACTGGGGAGCACTGGGGAATGTTGGGCACCTGGAGACAAGGGGGAGGCTTGGGGAATTGCTCGGGTGTGGCAGTTCCCAGATCCAGCCCACCCCATTTCCCAACACTGCAGGCCCCAAATGGGTCCAGTCTCCAGCCCCAGAGCAGAGCCCAGGGGGAAGATTCTCTGCCCTGGCCCTCCCTGTTCCTCTGTTCCACGGTTCAGTCCTTTCAGGGGGGCTGTGCCCCCAGAAGATGCTTTTCAAAGCCCAGGGGAGGGTTCCACTCCCCATTACACTTTTGCCCTGGCCAGATGGGACTGCTAAAGGGCAAGTGAGCCTTCCTGAGCAATCCTTTGCTCTCCAGTCACTGATCAGCTGATGGAAGGGAACCAGGAAGCCCTGCTGGGTGTGATATTGTCCTTGGCCATCTATCAGAGTGGCAATTGGCACATTGGTTGCCCTTTGATCCCACACAGCCCAGGAACCCTCAGGGCCCCTTTCTGAGGCTGGGCTGACCCTGTTCCTGCTCAGGGCATTGATTTCTGGGGTTTGTTACATTTCCTCCCTGCCTTGAGCAGGGTCAGAAGTCAGACCAGCCCCTCTCCTCTGCCCAACAGACACTGGAGCAGGAGTTCTCCTGCACAAATGCTTTTGGCCTTTGCTTTTCCTTCCAGTTTCTGGACCTGAGTTTCCAGTCTCCAGGGAGCTTCCCCATCCCACTCCCTCATGGCCAAGCCCCAGTGCCACAGACAGAACCTCAGGGTGACACGTGGGCTGTGCCACCAGAGCCTTTCCCTGGAGCAGGAAAAGGTCAGCTCTTCCTGGCTGAGACAGTGGTCGGTAGGAGAGGGGAAAACATCCTTAAACGCTGGGACATGTGCTGAGACACAGCCCCGAGGGAGGCAGTGGGGTTCCCACTCAGTTCCTGCAGCTGACTGGCCAACCCACCTGCCCTGGGAGCCTCCCAGCCTGCCCAGCTCGTTAACCCCAGGCTGTTGGCACGTGTTCAGTTGGTGTCCAGTGCCATCCCCCTGACTGGCATCTCCAAGGCAGCCTGGGCCTCTCCTCCATCAATGTTCCTCAGTGATGACCCTGTGGGCAGTTCCTTCATTCCTGTCCAGACGAATTCAGCACACAAATGATGTCACGGCACATGTGCATCTGGGCAATAATCCCCCCCTGGCACACTCTGGTCTCTAAGAAACGGGGCAGAAAGCAGAAACAGTCCAGAGGAAAATCTTCCCGGGCACTGCTGCCTCCTTGGGCAAGTTCCAGAGCAAATAGTCAAGGCAGTTGCCTGGAATGTTTCCCCAGCTGCCCCACAACAGATCTGTTCTGGCCCCACAGTGCCTTGGAAAGAGAGAAACCCAACCCTTAACAAATGCCCCGGAACGTCACACAACAATCAGCCATTGACAGTTCTCAGGAACCACTTCTCAGGGTATTTTTACTTCTTTGAAGCCGTGAGGGGCGTCTGTATCATCATGGGAACAAACCCAGGGACACCTGGGATTGCCTGCGGATCAGGCAAACCTTCCTCTGCCTTCAGAACCCAAAACAGGTTTTCATCCTTTGATCCCCAGCTTGGGACTCCTAAAAATACTTCTCTTCACACCCTCGTAGGCAGAGCACTAAACCAGAGCGTTATTTTCCTGTCCCATGGGCTGCTGGATGGATTTGGAAGTGGATGGAGATTGGGAAGCACAGCTTGAATGACTGTGGCACATATCAGACAGAGAAGCAGTTTCCAGAGGAACCATGGCACCCTGTTTGAAGATCAACAGGGGATTAGGAGACACAGGATCCACCTCAAGAAATGGGACACAGGTGTCTGAGCCAACCTGGGAAGGAGGGATTTCAACTAGGAAAGACATGGGAAGGGCAGAGTCCTGGAGACCAGCCAGGCAGCAAGACAAGGCTCCAGTGGGGAAACTTCCAGGAAGGTCCAGCAGCCCAGGGAGTGGCCCCAAAGCCTGACAAGGGGGTGTCCTCTTGCAGCCCTCCTGGCAAACAGACCCTCTCCAACACCTCAATGAAGTGCCTGGAGAGCAAAGCACGAGGTAGGGAAACAAACACAGAGATTTGGAGATCCTGTGCAGTTGGAGACCTGGATCTCCCAGAGAGGTGGTGGGATGGCTCCAGGATTGGGGTGTTGTCAGGAACGGCTCCAGGGGTTTTGGCAAAGCAGGCCAGGAAGGGAGCAGTGGAGTCGCCCCTTCTGGAACAGAAAACCAGCCCTGAGGAGTCTCTGACCCAGGAGAGCAGTGAAAAGTAATGGTGGAAGAAAGACTTTACCGTGGTCAAGGGGGATCTGGGTTGAGATCTCCTGGGCAAATTTGGCATCCACGAGTCCGCGGGTCCTGTAGATGCATTTGGGAGCACTGAGGGAGCTGCTGGACACCACAGGGAGGCCACTGCTGGTGATCTTTGAAAGGCTGTGTCAGTCAGGAGAGGGGCCTGAGGGCTGGATGAGAGCCAGTGTCATCCCACTCTTCCAAAAGGGCAAGAAGGACCCAGGGAGCTGCAGGCCAGTCAGCCCCACCTCCATTCCTGGAATGGGCTGGAATGCTCATCCTGGAGGCCGTCTGAGCACGGGGATGACAGGAAGGGGATCAGGAGTGGTCAGCATGGATTCACCAAGGGGCAATCTTGCTTGACACACCTGATTGCCATCTAGGATGGCCCAGCTGGCTGGCTGGAGGAGAGCAGAGCTGTGGGTGTTGTGTGCCTGGAGCTCAGCAAGGCTTTGGGCGCTGCCCCCACCTCTGGGCTCTGGCCTGTCCTGAGGGCAGCAAGGGAGCCCCAGGGCTGTGGGGTGCCCCAGGACCTGCTCCTGCCCGTGCCCCCAGCTCTGCCCTGCTCTGCCAGGCCTGGGGGGAGCCCAGGTGTCCAGGCTGCCTTGACCTCCCCATTCCCAGACTGCTCGGATCAGACAGGGCTGGAAAGCCCTGGGATTGCTGAATGGCTTCCTGCTGCCTCAGGCCATGGGCAAACAGGGCTTATCAGAGGTGCTGGGAGGGACAAACACCCCTCCTGCTGGCAGGGGAGCTCTGTTTGCCCAATTAGCTCCAAGTGGCTGCCTGGGGACAAGGGCCCCTTCAACCTGTCCCTCTGTATGGCCACATCCTGCCCGGGGCCAGCGCTGGCGTGGGCCCAGGGCCATGGACAGACACTGTGTGGGGACAAGGGCCTGTGGGGAGCTGTGGCCAAGTCCCAGCCAGGGACAGAGCTGGACTTGGAGCCTTCTTGGGGATGGGGTCCCTTGGAACCCCGTGTGGGGCAGCTCTGCAGAGTGGGACCCAGGTGATGTGGGTGGCCCCGGGTGTGACAAAGGGAGTGGCAGAGGAATCTTCCCCCCTGGGCTCTGCTCTGGGGCTGGAGACTGGACCCATTTGGGGCCTGCAGTGCTGGGAAATGGGGTGGGCTGGATCTGGGAACTGCCACACCCAAGCAATTCCCCAAGCCTCCCCCTTGTCTCCAGGTGCCCAACATTCCCCAGTGCTCCCCAGTGCCTCCAGTGCCTGGAGATCCCAGTCACGGGGCTGTTCCCACTGCCCATGTCCCCCACTGTTCTCCCACCCAAGGAGTGGGATTTTCCCAAATCATGTTCAGTGGCAGCCCCTTCCTTCCCCACGGGGCTAGAGTGGGAGCAGGGACAACTGTGGACAGACATGCTGGTCTGGGGCCTGGCTCAGCTCTGGGGTGTCCCAGAGGGAAAGCTGTGGGAAGGGATGGACAGGAGGACATGGGTGGATCAGGCTTTGGGGGCCGTTGGAGGACGGATTGTGTTGTTGTGGGACTGTCCCCACAGGGTATGCAGCTGCTTTCAGCTCCCTGCCCACCCCCTTGGCACCCCCAGGTATCTGGGCCCTTCCAGGGGCAGGTGCCCCGTGCAGGAAGCTGGAGGGATGCCGGGGAAGGTGGTTGGATGGGTGCCGCAGGCGGGATGGACTCTGTGCCAGGGCTGGGCTTGTGGCCAGGGCTGGGGGCTGTGCCCAGCCGGGCTTTGCCCCGGGGGCTCTCGGGGAGGGGGCAGGGAGGAGTCCCGGCAGGGATAAATGAGCTCCTGCCCTTGTGCAGCCTCAGCCAGCGCTGCCCAGGCCCAGAGGAAGATGAAGGTCGCTGTGCTCAGCGTGGCCCTGCTCTTCACCATCCTGCTGAGCCCCCCGGCAGATGCCAAGGTGAGGCCCCGATGCCTCGGGCGTGGGCTCAGGGCTGGGGATGCTCCTGTCTGCAGGAGAGCAGCTCTGCTGCAGGATGGAATCGGGGCTGTGATCCCAAAACTCCTTGCCTTGGCCTCTCCCTCTCCCAGTCCAGAGGATCCTCAGCTCCCCTGGACCTCCAGTGCTGGGCACTGCAGCTTCTCCCTCCCACTCTTCCCCCTCTTCACTCCACTTCCACTGCAAATCTCCCTGTGCCCAGAGCCCCAGATGCTCAGGGTACATGACCAGGGAGGTCCCTCACAAGGGAGGGCCACTATCAATTGCTGGGAGGGCCCCCACCTCTTTCTTTTAATGGTGCTCCCAAATCCCACCCTCTTGGGCCTCCCATCCCATCCTTTTTGGTCCCCTCAGGCATCTCCTCCCCAGGATCTGCTCTGTGTCCTACCCAGGGTCCCCAAACATCCTCCCACTGATCATTCCCAAACTTTTTCTTTCCGTCTTTCCCCTCAGACCTTTGCCTTTCAGCCAGGCCACTGCCCTGGTACCTGCCAAGACCATTCCTTGACTCACTCTCCACTCCCAACCATCTCCCAGTCCCCTCGGTTTTGTCCTCCTCCATCCTCCTCCTCCTGTCCCCACCAAGCCTCTCCCTTGCACTCCCCATGTCCCTACAGTTGAATTCCTTTCCCCTCCCCTGCATCCCACACAGGGCCCCTTCAACACCCCAATCCCAGTCCCGTGGGCTCCCCAGTTCCCCCCAGTTGAGCATCTTTGGGTCCCCCCCAACCTCCCCCCACCCTCCCTGCAGGCCCTGAATTCCCCTGGCTCTCCTTGTCTCCATCCCCACCCTGGGCCCTGCAGGCACAGGGCTTGCAGGTGAAACTGGGTGCAGTGGGAGCGGGGGGAGCAGAAGGGATTTTCCCCCTCAGACGGGGGCAGCCATGGGCTGGGGGGGCTGGGGACACCCGTGTCCCTCCCCAGCCCCACAGGGGCCAATCCTGAGCAACCCTTTGCTCTCCTTGCCCAGGCACTCTTGGCAGGAACCCAAAATGATCTGCGGGAGGTGAGTGGGCCGGGGGGATTGGAGGGCATCCAGTCTGGGAACTGGGGGACACTTTGGTCCCCCCATCCCTCGCTGGCACCGGGGACATCCCAGTGACCAGCCAGGGCTCCTGGTCTCTCTCCAGCTGGATTTAGTGGACGTTGAGATCCTGAAGACGGCTCAGGTGGGTACCAGGAGTTCTGCCTGAGTCAGGTCTTTCCCTCACATGGCCATGACACTCCCGGCCATCCCAGTCTGCCCCAGGATACCCCAGTGCACCTTCCCCAAGGATCCCATTTCTTCCCCCAGGCTCCCAATACATCCCACTGCACCCCAGTGTGTCTCTAACCCTGTCTTTGTCCCCAGCCCCCTGTGGTTGAGAAGCTGGTGGGTCTTGTTCGTGAGAAACGCGTGGCTGCATCCGTGGCTGTCTGAGGTGAGCAGTGCCTGCAGGGAGAGGGGTCAGGACAAGGCCCCTCTCATGTTGCAGTGGACTTTGGGGGTGACGATTTGGGCTCTGTCTTTCAGGACTGGTGGTGACACCCGAGCCCTGTCCCCCTCCAGCGGCATGAGGAGATGATCATCCCTGGAAGAACCCCCTGATTTCCCTCAGAGCCCAGGGCCATTTCCCCTGAATGATCAATAAATCCCTTCAGCAAAGCTACTCTGCTTGATCTTGTGTGTGTGTGTTCCCATCTTCATGTGTGTGTTCCCATCTCCGTGTGTGTGTTCCCATCTCCGTGGGTGTGTTCCCATCTCCATGTGTGTTCCCATCTCCATGTGTGTTCCCATCTCCATATGTGTTCCCATCTCCATGTGTGTGTTCCCATCTCTGTGCCTGCATTCCCATGTCCCTGTCCCCTCCTTCTCCAGCCCCTGCACACCCGGTGCCTCTCTGGGTGCACCCCCACCATGAGCAGAGAGGCTCAGGGGGCTCCTGGGGGTCTCTGCACACGAGATCCCCTTCACCCCCTCCATGTGCATCCTGAGCAGTGCAGGTTGGGGCATCCTGGAATGTCCCTCCTGGGGGCTGGGACAGGCAAGGGAAACACGGGGCAGCCCCTGGAGCACCTGGACCTCCCCTGTGCTCTGGGAGGGATGGAAAGGGGATCAAAGGGGCCAGCGGGTGTCAAATGCCCCCAGAGATCAAGGGACAGGCTCGGGGCTGAAGGGATGGAGAGCAACCCTGCATCCAAGGCCATGGGGATAGTGGGGGATGAAAAGCAGGATGGGAGCCAGCAGTGGGAGCTCACAGCCCACAACCCCCCGTGTCCTGGGCTCATCCCACAGCGTGGGCAGCAGGGGAGGGGGGTTCTGCCCCTCTGCTCAGCTCAGCTGAGACCCCTCCTGCAGTGCTGCCTCCAGCTCTGGGCTCCTCTGGCTGTCTGCAGCGCACCCACCCGCAGTGGCAATGGCTTGGGGGGATTCCCCTGCCAGCCCTGGCATCTCCTGCAGCTCCACGGGCTCCTCAGCACAGCAGAGACACGGACCTCTTGGGGCACTTCCAGAGGAGGCCACCAAGGGGATCAGAGGGCTGCAGCACCTCTCGGATGGAGACAGGCTGAGAGAGTGGGGGCTCTTCGGCCTGCAGAAGAAAAGGCTGTGGGGAGACCTCCTTGGGGCCTTCCAGGACTTCAAGGCAGCTTCTGAGAAACGTGGGCAAAGGGTTCAGTAGGGTCTGTCACAATAGGACAGGGGGTGAGGGGGCTAAACTGAAAAAATCTTAGGTCAGACTAGAGATAAAGAAGAAATATTTTAGAGTGAGAATGCTGAAACACAGGAACACATTTCCAGGGAGGTGGTGGATGCCCCAAGCCTGCAAACATTCAAGGCCAGGTTGGATGGGGCTCTGAGCAAGGTGATCTATGAAAGATGTCTCTGCTCCCCCTCCAGGGGATCCCCCACCCTGTGCTCTTGGCTACCAGAGTGATGGGCAGCTCTCAAAGGATGCAAGTGCCCAGAGAGCAGAGGGAACACACAGGACCCCTGTTAGCAGGGACATCTTCAGGTGAGATGGGAATAGTTTGGATCCACACGCTCAGGCTCCACTGTTTTGCCTCTCTGTGGTTGCACACAACGTTTGGAAGAGACTGAGAACCACGAGGTGCCCCAGTGTCACAGGGTCCCCTTGGTGACAGGAGGTCATGAAGTGTCCCATGGACTTATGGGTGTAGAGTTATTTGAGGTGTTCTCTGACCCAATCTTCCTTGAGCAAGGGAAGGTCTTCCTTCCCTGAGGGCTGGTCTTGTCAGTGCAAAGGTGTTCAGTAACTCTGCCTTCTCTGCATCCTTGTCATGAGCACAGCGGCTCAGGGGGCTCCTGGGGGTCTCTGCACACCAGATCCCCCTCACACTCTTAAGGGAACTTCCCAGGCTCACCATTCCCAAGACTCCCTGGCAGTCACTCTCCCACCAGCCCAGACTGGCACTGCTGGCCCTCAGGCCCCTTCCCAGCAGCAGCAGCTCCAGTGACCCAATGGATCCCCTGTGACTCCCCACACCCCCCACTCTCACAGTCAGACCAGGTTTCCTCACTGCTTCCACCCCAGCTTTCCCATGGAAGAGTCTCTGATGTCTTAAAAACAGTAAAACAATTTATTTCTTGTGAGGAAACACAAAAACAGGCTGAGCTGGTGCCTGGAGGAAGGACCCCCAACGAAAAACTCCTCGGTGTTTTATCTCCTCACAGTCCAAGCACACAAAATGCTCTTCCTGCTGAGTCCTGGGCTCCTGACCTGTCTCCAAGTGTCCTCTCCCTTGGCTGCTCCCGGGTGGGCAGCTCACGGCCTTTGGTCTGAGGCCCCTCACCCAGAGCTCATCCCACAGCTCCAACTGCAGCTGCTCCCTGAGCCACCTGCACCCACGGGATTCCTCAGCCCTGGGCACCACGAGGATCCTGACAGTGTCCCAGGGTCCCTTTGGTTCCCTGAGCCCCCACAGTGTCCCAGGGTCCCTTTGGTTCCCTGAGCCCCCACAGTGTCCCAGGGTCCCTTTGGCTCCCTGAGCCCCCACAGTGTCCCAGGGTCCCTTTGGTTCCCTGAGCCCCCACAGTGTCACAGGGTCCCTTTGGTTCCATCAGGTTCTGGTACTGAAAACTGGGAAACAAACTCTCCAACCAGTTTTTTGGGTTAGAAAGCCCACATGACTTCATTCAGTGTGCTGGGTGCATGAAGATAGCTCCATAAAGCATGCACACCCAGCAACCTCACAGACCACTTTATCACCATCATCACGGCTGGGCTTCGCCAACGAAGATTTGGGAAGGGCTCTACCCACATTTGCTACAAGCACCCTGGTGGCTAAAGAGGCCAATGCGAGATAGACAAGATGGGTTGCAAAAGGCACAGCAGAAAGACTCCTTGGGTGGGATCAGCAAGGCACGATTCTTTCTGCGTTGTCTTTTCTCCTCAAGGGTGATCCTGTGTGCGCTCTCAAAGGAAGCAGCAGCGTTATAGACCGTGTGTCTCCAGACCTCCTGGCTGGAGGCCAGAGTAGACCTGCAATGGAGATCAATGTGGCTAAGGCTGAGATGTTGTTTCAGGCAGTCCTTGTATCTCCTCTTTGGGGCTCCTCTCTTGCGGCAGCCGGTGGCAAGTTCACCATAAAGCAGGACCTTTGGGAGGCGGTGGTTGGTCCTTCATCCTGGAGACGTGCCCTACCCAGCGCAGCTGTGTTCTCAGTAACATGACCTCAATGCTTGTGCCTGCTGCCTGTTCTAGAACAGACGTATTGGTCACATAATCTGACCAGTGGATGTTTAGGATTGTGCGGAGACAGCGTTGATGGAAGCGTTCGAGGAGACGCAGCTGGTGGCGGTAGATGACCCACGATTCAGATCCGTAGAAGAGAGTAGACAGCACTAGGGCTCTGTAAACACTGATCTTGGTGCTTTTCTTCAGGTGTTTATTTCCCCAAACTCTTTGATGGAGCCTTCCGAAAGCTCTCCATGCCTTTGCTAACCTGTTGTCTATCTCTCCGTCAATCTCACCGTCCGAGGAGATGAGGCCACCCAGGTAATTAAACTGCTGGACTGATTTGAGCTCTGATTGGCCAATGGTGATGTGGGGATGATGGAAGCCTTCCTGAGGTGCTGGTTGATAGAGAACTTGTGTCTTCTTCAAGCTGACGTCCAGCCCAAAGAGCTCAACAGCCTCAGCACAGCAGGATGTTAAACGCTGCAGAGCTGCCACTGTGTGAGCGACGAGGGCAGCATCGTCAGTGTAAAGTAGCTCCTGGACAAGATGGTTTAAGGTCTTGGTGTGGGCTTTCAGTCGCCTTAGGTTGAAAAGGCTTCCATGGGTACGATATGGGATGTAGATCCCACCTTCTTCATCGAGGTCTGCCGTGGCCCTTTGGAGCATCCTGCTGGAAAAGATTGTGAATAGGGTTGGTGCGAGATCGCTGCCTTGTTTCACACCACTGGATATTAGAAAGGGCTCAGAGAGTGCATTGCCATATCTGACTTGGTCATGCTGACCCTCATGGAGTGAGATGATCATTTTAAGGAACTTGGGGGGACAACCTAAACGTTCCAAAATCTGCCACAGACCTTTTCTGCTCACAGGATCGAAAGCCTTGGTGAGCTCAGCAAAGGTTCCATAGAGACCTTTGCTCTGTTCCCTGCACTTCTCTTGCAGTTGTCTGAGAACAAACACCATGTCTGTGGTACCCCTGTTGGCTCTGAAACCACACTGAGTTTCAGGTAGAATTCCTTCTGCTCTAGCGGGTATTAGTCTGTTCAAGAGTATTCTTGCCAGGATTTTGCCAGCAATGGAGAGCAGAGGAATACCACGGTAGTTTGAGCAGTCTGATTTAACTCTTTCTTCGTATACAAAGTGATGATGACTGCATCACCAAGGTCTGATGGTGGTTGGCTTAGTTCCCAACAGCGCACCACAAACTTGTGGAATTTAGCATGGAGTGCAAGGCCCCCATGTTTCCAGACTTCAGGTGGAATTCCATCAACCCCAGCTGCCTTGCTGATTTTCACCTGCTGTATGGCCTTAAGTGTTTCTCCCCTAGTAGGGGCAGTACCCAATTCATTCTTCACCGGTTGTTGTGTAATGGACTGAATTGTTGAGTCTTGAACTACACGGTTGGTACTGAAAAGAGTCTGAAAGTGTTCAGATCATCGGTTCAGAATGGAGGTTTTATCTGTCCAAAGTGTTTGACCATCAGTGCTGAGTAGAGGGCTTTGTTTGGGCTTGGTATGTAGGCCCATATGCTGTTTTCAGGGCCTCATAGAATCCTCTGTGATCACCCGTGTCTGCACATAATTGAGTTTTTTCAACTAGACTGATCCACCACTTCTTCTGGATGTCACAGAGTTGCTGTTGGAGCTTGCTGCATGCGAGACAAAAGGCTGCTTTTCTTCCATGACAAGACGGCTGAGCAGGTGTGCTTGGTGGGCAGTTCTCTTCCTCAACAAATCCTGGATCTCTTGATTGTTGTCATCAAAGTAGTCCTTGTTCTTCTTGAGGGAGAACCCCAAGGATTCTTCAGAGGACTGCAGGATGCTGTTTTTAATATGGTGCCAAATTGTTTCAGGAGAGGCATCTATTGAATCTATGGAATGGTTTTCGAGCCTAGTTTGAAGGTTTGCCTGGAATCTGTCTCTCACTGTGGCTGATTGCAGATTGTTAACTCGGAGTCTTCTCCTTGGGATACTGCCCCTTTTAGGTTTGGATTTGAGATTGAAGTTGAGTTTACAGCGCACAAGTCAATGGTCTGTTTGGCATCACGCTGTAACAGTTCGTTTGGATACATGTCCGGAATAAAGACAAGTGCCAGAAATATTCAAACACACAAATATCTTTTATTACAGTGAGAATAATAACAATAATAAACTTAGCAAAGAGAATCAAAAACTAAAAAAAAAGGATACAAAATAACTACCTTATCGGGTGGCATTAAACCAAATACTACAAACAGCATTTAATACAGTATTAACTAGTGTTGTTCTCTCAGTTGCTTCCTATCAATAAACTGTGCTTACCCACACAGACAGGTCAGGGCTGTCAGGATCTGCAGCAGCTGGTCGGTGCCCATGCTTAGCGGGCGTCCCCACGGAGCAACACAGTCTCGGTGGTAGGATGAATATTGCTCTGCTCAGCAGCCCCGACACCCCATTTTTATCAGTTCCACATTACACTATGTAGGGCCAGTACCCAGTATAAGGTGATGCCTGAGTGGCAGCCAAACCCCGCCTGTTCATCACCTGATAACAACAGTCTGTGCATGCCCTGCTGTAGGGCAAGGGGCAAACGACCCCTGCCCACATAATCTTCCTCCCATCATCATCTTTCTCACCCCTATGTATGACCTCTGCCATTGTGTTTCAAGGGTAGATGTATCTATCTTGCAGTATGGAGCAAAACCAAGGAAGAACTCAGCTCTGATAATAGGGGATATCAAGCTGACTTGATATAAAGCACAATGGACCTTACAATTAGGTAAGGTGCCATGAAGTTACATTGTACCATACTCTAGCTGGTTTCACATCCTAATATGATTCCTTTCTCACGCCTCTATGCTCCACTGATCATTCAATTCAAAAGTACCCCCCTTACACACGCAGGTATGGTGGACATTGCAGACATCTCTCCGTCGCACCAAGACGTAATCGATGAGGTGCCAATGCTCAGATCTGGGGTGCATCCAGGTTGTCTTCAGACTGTTTTTCTGCTGAAAGATAGTATTAGTGATGGTGAGCTGTTGCTCCGCACAGAGTTCTAGCAGAAGTCGACCATTATTGCTGCAGTTTCCAACACCATGCTTGCCCAATACTCCTTTCCAGGTTTCAAAATTCTTTCCTACTCTGGCATGGAAATCACCAAGGACAATGATCTTATCATCTGCAGGCACCTTTTGGGTAAGGTGGCGCAGTAAAATTTATCTCTTTCAGCAGGGTCAGCTTGGAGAGTTGGGGCATATATACTAAAGACGACAACGTGTTGCTTGTTGTGTAGTGGAAGGCATAGGGAGATAATTCGGTCAGAATGCCCTGATGGCAGATTTTTGAGTTTAGGAACAATAGAGTTTTTAATCATGAAGCCAACTCCTGAGAGATGTTTTTCGGTTCTGGGCTTACCTGACCAAAAGAGGGTGTAACCAGCACCATGTTCTCTGAGGCTGCCTTCCTCGTGAAGGCAAACTTCACTGAGAGCAGCAATGTCGATGTTGAGACGAGCCAGTTCATGGGCAATTAGGGCAGAACAACGCTCAGGATGTCCGCTATCCGCAGAATCGAGCATGGTTCTGATGTTCCAGCATGCTACAGTTGATTTAGGTACACCTTTGGAGGCAGGTGCATGCCTTTGTCTTTTGATCTTTGTGTGACCGCATTGGTTGGTCTGTGGTTAAAACCAACTGGGTGAAGGTGGAGATGAGCTTTGTTTAGGCCACCTTTTCTAGGCCCCTCTCTGAGTGGAGCAAGCAGTGCTGTCCTTGAAAAGGCTGCTTGGTCATTCAGGATGCTGCCAAAAGAGACTGTCATCTCCGGGGTCAGCCTCAAGCGACCAATGTCCTGAACCGCCTGCATGCAGGGTTGGGTCTGCGGTTTCCAGAGTACCTTTCACCTGCTGTTTCGACCCTCGCCCATCGCTACAGGGCTTTACAAATGTGGGTATAACCTTTGAGCCCGCACAGTGGATTTTTTAGGTGAGACACAGTATGCGCAGAACTGGACCCACCCTTTAATCCTAAGGTTCATCTGCCAGGGCTGAGAGAGCTTGGACGGTGGCAGCGAGGTCCTCAGGATGTAGATTTGATTAGAGTATCCTTCTCTTAGATGGATGGCCTTACAGGGCTAAGCAAGCTCCATCTGCCCGGGTTTGGAATTAGAGTTGTCCTTCTCCTAGGATGACTGCCAGAAGGGTAACGAGCTCATCCTGCCCATGGAGACATTTTATCTGACCCTTCAGTTTTGACCTGTCTGGCATGGGAGACCCTACCGAAGGCAATGTACCATCGCCAGCGTAGCTCCCAACCGCATAGAACCCTAAGCTTCTTTCCCACTAAAACAGTTAGGGCAAGCCTTTCACTGCCTACTTTTCTGCCACCCATCTATACTCAATCCCAGGGAAATACCCAGGAACATCCCTTTGTCCTGACCACCCTTTCAGGATGCAATAAATATACCCAAAACAAACCGAACCTGGGCAGTAGCCGCAGATGAGCCAAAACCAAACCGTTCCGGTCCCTGCACCCACCTGGGGCTCGGGCATCTCCCATGGCCCCAGCCTGGTCAAAACCCCCCAACCCCCCAGAAGAACCCAGTATCCAGCCTGGCCTTATCCTCCCCCCACCGTGTCGCCACAGGTCTTCCCTCACGCTGCTCACCTGCGACACTCCATACAGGACTGCCCCGCCCACCCTCCCGCCGGCCTGAGGACCCCCACTGCCTGCTCGACACCCTTCCCCTCCCCTAAATTGGACTGGCAAACCTCTGTGCGCTCCGTAGTTCTTCCTCTCCTCTTCCACGAGGGTGCAATCCCCATCGGCAGCCGTATGGTGCACGCAGCGGCCGCGCGGCCTGGCAGTGCAGCCCCGGCGGAGCCAGCACGTGGCCCCCACGGGAATTGAAGGCGTGGGTACAATGAGCTCAGTGGGGCCACAGGGCACGACGGGAGTTGTAGGAGCAGGTACAGTGGGTTCTATGGGGCCGCAGGGCACGACAGGAGCTGAAGTCCCAGAAGTGGCTCTAAGGGGGCACTTTGGGGCCCGAGGGGCCACTTATGGGTCCGAGAGGCAACTCTGGGGTTCTTAGGGTGCCCTTGAGGGCACCTCAGGGGTCGAGGGGCATGTGGGAGGCACCTGGGGGTCTGCAAACCTGGTTATAACGGAGTTCAATGGGGCGCGGAGCATGACAGGAGTTGTAGCCCCTGACTTGGCTTTCTCGGAGCTCTGTGGAGCAGGGGGTCACTGGCGGTCGCTGGGGGTCCCAAGAAGGGGTCAGGAGACCCATTGGAGTGTGAGGGGGCCCTCAGGGATCCCGGGGGTGCCTATAAAGGGTCTGTACGAGCCGCAGAGCATCATGGGAAGTGCAGGTGTGGCTGTGATTGGCTCTGTGGAGCCGCAGGACATGATGGGAGCTGAAGTCCAAACTGATTTAACGGCTCTGTGGGGGTGGGAGAGGATTGTGGGGGCATCGTGGAGGCTCAAGGGGATCGACATGGGGGCATTTATGGCTCAGGGGGTATTTAGAGGTCCCGAGTGGGCACTGGGGACACTTGGAGGGCACTGAGGTGACAATGGCAGAGCTCAAAGGGGTCGCGGGGCAGGATGGGAGTTTTAGTCAAAGAAACGGCTAAAATGGCGCAGCTCCAAGGCACCGCCCCCTGCCCCATTCCCAGGTTGTGATTGGCTGCGCGCAGTGACAGGCGGGCGCAGTTGCCAATGGGAGGCGGCGGAGGCGGGAGGCGGGAAGCGGTGGCGCTGAGGGGAGGGGGGAGGGCGGCGGATTTTGGGGGGATTTGGGGATCCCTCATGACCCCCCACAGCCTCCCGGGACCCCCCTGGCGCCTGTTGGCTGTGAACGTAAAGGAGGAGAAGTCAGATGAGCCCTTCCCCCTGCGGTTTCCTCCCGGGACCCCCAAATCCCACCGGACCCTCCCCAAACAAGGGCGGGAAGGGAAAGGGGTCCCGGAGGCGCTGCCCGCGCTCGCTGGGGGCACTTCTGTGCTGATGCTCCTTGGTTGTTGTGTCTGCAGGGACTGGAACAGGGATGTTTGTCCCAGGACAGCGCTGCTCCGTCTCCGAACCACCCCTGCTCCTCTCTGTTTCCCCAGCAGTCCCTGGGTGGCTCCAGAGCCCTCCGGCTGTGGGTGTGTGACACATTCACATCAGCCCCTGCTCTCCTGGGCTCCTACACACGCCAGCCACGAGCTGCTCCTCCGTGATCTTGCTGTCAGTTCATAAACAGATCTTTGAAAGTGTTACTGATTTAGAAACTGAACCTCTCAAGGCCCTTCCCCATCTTTGTTGCCTCCTTTGGAAAATCTCTAAGGGCTCAATGTCTTTATTTTATTGTGTCCCCCCAGACTGCCCCAATGTTGCAGGTGAGGCCGCCCCAGGGCAGAGCAGAGCGGGACAATCCCCTCCCTGGCCCGGCCGGCCATGCTGGGCCTGATGGCTTGGCCCTCCTGGACAGGCTTGACCCTCCCTGGCTGCCAGGGCACTGCTGACTCAGGGCCAACTGGCCACCCACCAGCACCCCCGAGGCCCTTTCCTGGCACTGCTCTCCAGCCTCTCATTCCCTGCTCTGTCTGTCCATCCGTGGTTGCCCCATCCTGGGGGCAGAATCCAACACTTCCCCTTGTTGAACTCCCTGTGGTTGGTGATTCCCAACCCTCTGATCTGTCGAGATCTCTGCAGGGCTTCCCTGTTCCTTGAGGCCCCTCAGTGACCAAATGCTCCCTTTGTTCCATAGGGTTCCCAGGGTCCCTTTGGCTCCTTAAGACGCTGCAGTGTGACAATATCCCCTTAATTCCATGAGTTTCTGAAATGTCTCAGGGCTCCTTTGGTTCCAAAAGGCCCTGCCATGTCAAAATGGCCCCTTACTTCCATGAGGTTCTGCAGTGGCCCAGTTTTCCTTTGCTTCCATGAGGCCCTACAGTGTCACAATGGACCCTTGATTCCAAGAGGTTCCAAAATATCTCAGGGTTCCTTTGGTTCCGTGAGGCCCACCAATGTCACAATGGCTCCTTGGCTCCATGACTTTCCATAGAGTCCCTGAGTTCCTTTGCTTCCATAAGGCCCTGCAGAGTCCCAGTGGCCCCTTGATTCCCTGGGGTTCTGAAATGTCACAATGGTCCCTTGATTCCATGGGGTTCCACACTGTCCCAAAATTGCTTGGGTTCCATGAGCCCTTGGAGTGTCACAGTGGACCCTGTTTCTCCAGGAGAAGAGGGACAGTACAAGACACACAGGCACCAACTCTAAGGAACAAGTGCATCATTTCTCCATAGAGCAAAAGAGCAAAGAATTACAAAAGAATAAGTTCAGTAATGCACCTCATCGTTCCTACAAAGAGTGCCTGGAGTGATGAGAAAAGATGCATCCTCAGTTCCCCTCATCCGTTCCCCTCAGCCAGGTCCGCACGGCAGCGGGGGAGCCCTGGTCACAGCCAAGGGTTGGAGAACCCCTCCTGGGGACTGGGAAATCCTACCCAGGGCATCCACTCGTAGGGGAGAACTCCATCTCTGCTGGGAGGGGGTCCAGCTTTTCTGTGCATGAATAAACAAGCTCACAGAGCTACGAGTGCAGAAAAACATCTGGCTCCCTTCTCCTCCTGGGTTCCACCCAAAGCCGGCAGAGCAGAGCGGGAGTTCTGCAGATGCTGCGGGGCTGGCTGCGGGGCTGGTTAGCCCAGAAATAACATCTAGTTTGGTTGCAACAGGAGTAATAGCAAGAGAAACTCCTGGCCCCACAGGGGCAATGGAGGTGGGGTCTACCCTGCCTGTTCCAGCGAGCGGGGAAGCAGTCTGTAGCTCTGCAGCTGCCAGCAGCTTTGCCGGAGCAGACAAAGCTGTCATAGCAACAGCAAGAGTGAGCGCGGGAGTAGAGAAACAAGAAACAACTAAAGTTGAGAGTTGTATCAGTAACGGAGTAAGAACTGTGAGAGCTGAAAAGTCGGCTTTTACTAAGGTTGCTTTTGGTGTAGTAACATCAGAGAAGGTTATTATAGATGCGGCATCTGTTGTAGAAACAAAAGAGATTTTAGAGATCACAGCGAAAGCGCCGCCGGAATTGGCCAGTGTAGGAATGGCGGCAGGCGTAGGAGTTGCTGATTTAGACAGTGACAGTAAAGTGAAGGCGTCGGCCCCGGGGGGGCGACGGCCCCAAATGTAGGGGTGTTTGTGAGAGCGAGTAGCCCCGCACCACAGACGGGTGCTAAGGCAGTTGATTTTATCGGTGGCAACAGCGATATGAGAGCTGTAAGAAGGGAGCTGCATGCCCCGAGTGCAAGAGAGACCCCAGGATTAGCTGCTGCGAACACAGCAGGCTGTACTGCTGTAGAGGCAGAGACAGAAGAAATAAGTTGGGTTAAAATGGATGAAACCAGGCAAAAAGCAAATGAGTCGCCCACAGAGTTTTTGAACAGGTTGAAAGATGTTGTCGGAGAATATACTGATATTGATTTAGAATCAGATATGGGAAAGAAACATCTAGTATACCTGTTTGTGGGACAGTCCACAAACGATATAAGGAGGAAATTGCCACAACCAGATGGAGAGTGGGGCAGACAAATCACCCCGTTGGGTACAGGTATTCAACTGGGACCGTAGAGTGTTTGAGTTCTTGACAGTTGGGTTTGTATGACTACTTGCAATCTCTATGTCTGGATGAGAGTCTTCCTCAGCTGAAAAAGCAGAAGGTCAGCCCGTGTGCTCCGAAAGGGCACGTCTGATGCGAGGCTTTCAGAGCAGCAGTGTGAGGGGCTGAGCCCCCGCAGAGCCCTGGCAGAGCGCAGAGCAGGCTCAGCATGCGCAGAGCCAGGCTGGAAGGAGCCCAGCCCGGGGTGCTTGCATCTTTCTGGGACCAGACTAATCTTCCAGACTCAGAGACAAAGTGGCTGTGGGCTGCTCCAGAGGGGAATCGTGGCCAGGCATGGAAATGCACGGACTGATGGGATTTGCCACCTTGGGTCTGCGCAGCACTCGAGAAGGGCAAAAGAGAGTAGAGTGATGGAGTCATTTCTGGCAATGCCTCTTGACCTCTTGGTTGCCTCGTAGCTCCTGGGAAAGGTCGGGAGTGTCTGTGCCACTCTGGACAGAGGGGGAGGGAACTGGGCTCTTCCACAGGCTTGTGCTCAGGTGAGTGTCCTTTAGGCATCCCAGTTCTGCCCTGGGAACTGAGGCTGACACAGCCTTCCCTGAGAGAGGCCCCATAAAAGGGAGGATCCTCATGGCTTGGAGGCTCCCCATGAAACGGCACAACTGACATCAGGGAGATTATTAAATGTGGGAGCATTATATGGGGGGTGTGCAAATATATAAAATATATAGACACACAATGTACTGTAGAATTATGACCGTTGTATATAGATAGTGTGTTACAGTGCTATGGGCATACCTGGACTCTGTACTGTCTAGGGCACTTGCACAACACCCCATAACTCTCCTGCAGTGTCCGTGGAACGCTCTCATTCAGGTACCAAGGGCCTCGGCTTGCAGTGCAGTTCGTCAAGTGCTCGTCGCAGAGGAGTCTTCAGATTGAGGATTTCTCATCGGAGAGCTTGCGAACGAGCGTCCCAGAAGAGTTTACGGACCGAGGAGCTCTCAGTGGAGAGCTTGCAAACTAGAGAGGGGCTTTCTTTTCCCTCCCCCGAGGGGCTGTGCCCCTTGGACTGCAGCACAGCTTTGCTGAAGGGATTCGGCAAATCTGTGCTGCAGTTAATGATTTTGTGCTTGTTTCATCAAATTTATATTGTGTTACAGTGCTATGGGCATACCTGGACTCTGTACTGTCTAGGGCACTTGCACAACACCCCATAACTCTCCTGCACTATAGCCCCTTACATAATGCTCCCTTATACATAGATAATGTACATACGTGTGTGTGTGTATAGAGAGAGAGAGAATGTGTAAATAGTGTGTAGATATAGTGTGTATATATGTATCATTTGTGTGGGAACAGGAAAAAATTAAAGGAAAAACGGAACAGTGGCGGGGGGGAGGGGGCGGAACTGGGGCTTCCTTCAAGTTGGGAGCGGGACCGCGTGGTGCCGGGGAGCTGTAGAGAGACTCCTCGCCACTGTGCTCAGTGCCTGGCCTCTTCCCCCCGCCCCACCCCATCGCCCAGGCTGAGAACCGTCGCCGCTGCTGCCTCAATCTGGGGGCCGCCCCCGCCTCATCGGCAACTGCTTTTGCCTCAGCCCTCAGGTGTTTTCCCCTCAGCCCGCACCAATTTTCCCTTAACCCGCACCCATATTTCCCTCAGCCCACAGCCCTTTCTGCCTCAGAACTGCCTTCCCCCCCCCACCCCGCCTCAGCTGCAGCCGTTTTTGTCTAAGCCCAGAGCCATTTAACAGCTCCATGTCCACTGAGGGTTCCGACCCTGTAGGTTTCCCACAAACCTAAGGGAATTTGGTTCTTGCAGGTGCACCAGGAGCTCAGTGCTGGGCAGAGAACTTTCTTGGGAGAAAGTCTGACTTGAGTGGCTATGGGAGAAGTGGCCAAAGCGGGGAGAACGGGCAGGAAGCACCCACAGGGGCACCCACACTCTGACAGCTGCTCCAAGGGCTCCCCTGCCACGTGTGGAACACGGACGTGTCCCTGAGGGATTCCCAACAAATGCTGTCCATGTCAGGCAATCACAGCTGTTCTGAATGCCCTCCAAGCCTCTCCACGGTAAAAGGGGAGAAGCCCAGCTTGCTACAGCGAGGGCTGAGCCGTGAGGGCTGCCGGGGAGGAATCTCACTCTTCTGGAGTCAGCTACTGTTGCCAAACACCTCTGAAGTGCTCGGGATAATAGAACCCTCAAACCCTGCATTGCTAGTGTTAAAAAGCAAGGCGTTACTTTATTCACAGCGCTGAGGGCTGTGGGTGACCAGTCAAAGGCCTCCACACAGACAGTGTTTCAAAACTTATTATTCCATTATTCCATGGAAGAGCAGAGTTGATTTCCAGATGAGTTTTAGGCAGAAAGGTGAGCTTTACATCGGGAGCTAAGTTGACAAGTCACTGTGAGAAAGGGAGCTCAGGCTCCAACAGGAGAGCAACATTCAACATTCCAGGGGTCAAGAAGCCACCCAAAACCATTGCAGCGTGGGGAACCTTGAACGGCTGTGTCATCAACGAGACGAGGCTATCGAATTTAGGTTGCAAGGTAAAAAGGTATTTATTAATGCCAACAAGCAAAAACGGCCAGCCGGGCGACCGGAGGAAGCTCAGTTCCTGCCGCGTCCACAAAAAGGGGAACAGAAACCACCCCAATTATACCCTCCGAAAACCACCTCCCCCCAAAGTCACGTCATTCCTTCATTGGTGGAGGTTTCCCGGGCTACATTCTGCTTGGTTCTCTCTTCGCGGGCAATCGTGGGGTTGGTTCCTCCTTTCGCGGGTGATTGCTGTTGCCGAGGGGTGCCCACCAATGATTTCAAAGTCCCTTGTCTCTATGGGTCCGGGGTCCTGGAATTTTCCATCAGGATGACGGTTGATCACCCGGGTTCCTCGTGGTCAGCCCCTCCATCTTGGTCCCTATTAATATGCTTAGGCAAAACCGTTTTTAGATCGTAAGTGCTAAATCATTATTGCGTTGTGTTAGTCATCCGCAGCAAACAAAATCTTGTGGTTTCAACATTACATAACAATTAAACTTATGACCATTAACCGAGCAGTTAATACAATATAGCAACTTTTAACTAATCTCACAATTGATCAGCAAATTTCATTGATTTACTTATCACAATCCCCCCTCCTAACTTCCTCGTAAATTTGCTGATCGAATTCAATTACAGCTTCCTTAGCTATTTCTAATAATGAAACTTGATCTTCCCCAGAAGATCCCCCGCTCATGTCCTCATATTGTTGCTTTACTGTTAATAACTGCACAGTCTCAATTTTACTTCTGATAAAATTCATAACTCTGTTTAAAATACAAGGTCCAAAGATCAGTGTTGCACACAGCATCAATACAGGTCCTGCTAGGGTTGAAATCAATGTTGTTAGCCAGGGGAACTGATTTTGCCAATTATCTAACCAATTATAGGAGGTATCTCTTTCTCTTTTCCTTTGCATTATTCCTTCCCGCAATTTGGTCATGGACTCTTTAATTACCCCTGAATGATTGGCATAAAAACAACATTCTTCACCTAAGGCTACACATAAGCCTCCCTGTTGTAGGAAAAGCAAGTCCAGCCCTCGCCTATTTTGTAGGACAACCTCAGATAAGGAATTTAGCGATGTTTCCAAATAAGAAATAGATGTTTCTATCCTGTCCAGATCTTCGTCTACTGCTGCCCTTAAGGCGGTCAGCCCATGACTATGCTGGACTAGAGAGGCGATTCCAGTGCCCGTGGCTCCCAACCCTAAAATCATTGCTAGAGTTACACTTATAGGTTCCCTTTTCTGTATCTTATGCTCACTCATTTCCCACGAATTTAGCATTGATTCTCCGGACCGATACAACATATGGGGTAAAACAGTTATTTGTACACAAAATTCATTATTCCTTTCGAACACAGGTAGAGACACACATGGGACAAGACCAGATTTGGAGCATATCCACCATCCGCCTTGATACGGTATAACCCACTTGTTTTCTTTATCCTTGAATTCATTTATCTCAGAGCTACATAACCCAATACTGTCTGGAGGAACATGCCCAATGCACGTCCCTTGTCCACTGACTTGCCACATGGTGAGACCTATATTTCTCTCCCCCCATCTACATTGGCTCGGATTAACTTCCGTACTTAGACTGTAGGTCTGATTCAGTCCTATTCCCTCGTAAAAGGGAGGTCTCACATCGTAACACAGCCAACAAGACTCAGTCATGTCTGGATCAGTATAATTTATAGCTCGATAGGAAGCCTCTACCATATTTAGCAGAGTTTCAGTTCCTCCTGATATAATTTCTTTCTTTCCACTTACTTTGACAAGAGGAACTTGCGTGGCTTTAGTTTGCTGTGGCATTGTGTCAACAGAGTTTACCTGCACTTTCTCTTTCTCTTTGTCTCTTGTGACGTCTCGGGATACTTTCATCTCTAGATTAGGTCCTAGAGGCTGGAAATGGACAGTCAGTGGTTGTTTCTTTATAGTGATATACTCCCCTGGGTCTGCATATAGTCTGTCCAGTCTAACTCCCCAGGTTCGTCCGGTCAGCCATCCTCTATCTTCGTGATTTAAAACTTGCACCTGCAGATATTCACAGTTAGATGGGTCATTAGGGAGCACTAGCCCTCCAAATTGCGGTGGCTGGCAATGTGGAGGCCCCCACTGCACTCTGAGATATTTGTCGGGTCTCTCGGGTCGCCATGCCAGGGCTATAGTTTCACAACCCCAATACCCACAGTGATAGTGTCCTGGATAATTACAATACGATTTACCTGGGTTGGAGGTTGGACACCAATAGGTAGCTCCCTTAATTACCGTGATAGAGGGTTTGTCTCCGCATCCTTGAGGTATGCTGTTAACTAATAGGTCACACACTGTTACATTGAACTTTGGACTTGCTGCTGTTATCATTCTACGAACCACTACTGTACCTCTAGACCTAGTCAATGTCCATTCAAATGGTTGGTGGGCCTTTACCAGAGATCCTGCCATTATAATTGCAAAAATAATTATCCAATTTTGCCCCATTCTGTTCGAGTCTCCTTTTATCTTGTATCAGTGGCTCTTTCTGTCGAGTCACCCTTCCCCACACGCTCTATCCCTCTGCCTTCCTCTGTCTGTTCCTTTGCAGGGAACAACAGGGACTTAATTGTCTTCTTGGCAGCAGTGATATTCTTCAGGGGATAGACTCGTTTCGCTTAATTGTATTTCCACTGATTCGGAATGGGACTCTTCCAAGCTCAAATTTTGGACTCTATCAAGTAACCCTAGTAATTCAATATGTCTCCTCCTATTTGGTTTCGTCAATTTCCAAGAAAATCTGGTTCGGCACAATTCCGTTAGTGCCTGTCGCAGTCACGGTGAGACTGGACTGTTTGCTAAAGAGGATGAGCTATGAGGTAGACCAAAACTCCTCTCTCTCTGCAATTGTAGTGTCAAATTAAGGGGCTTTACTCGAGGAAAATGTGGAAAAAACAGAAGAAATAACAACCCTTTATTAAAAGATATATGTATGTTAGCAAAAACAGTAACAAGAAACAACAATAACAACAACAAGTCTAAATGGATACTCCTCTGTCCGTTAGCACAGTCCTAATTGTGGCCTGCCGGGGATGTTGTTGGGTCGCTGGAAGGTGCAGGGTCTGCAGCGCCTGGTCGTGGTCGATAGGGGGCGCTGTGGGATCGCTGGAAGTTGCAGGGCCTGCAGTACCCAGTTGTGGTCGGCAGGGGGCGCTGTGGGGTCGCTGGAGGGTGCAGGGCCTGCAGTACCCAGTTGTGGTCGGCAGGGGGCGCTGTGGGCCCCGGCAGCCCCCCCGCGGGCAGAGGGGTCTGGAGAGAGCAGCCCCGGCCGCAGGAGAAACCGAGAGGGAAAACAGGGAGGGGGGACCCCCTCTCCTCAATGGAGGGAAGGGGGTGAGAGGAGAAAAAAAACAAAAGTTCATCCCCTCAAGAGGACTCACTGTTCCCAGATGACAGTACTTCCAAGGTTCTCCGCCCTTCAGCTAGCACAGACCTCTCCGATGAAAAGAAGCAATAAAGACTCGTCGGCCCCGGTGGGAATGATACGACACTAGCAGCGTAGGATCGGCAGGCAGGTCCCACCAGGACGGAAAAACCAGGGAAGAGAGCTGGCTCCCAGACCCTCCTCCGGAGATGCCCGAAGAAACAGTTCCCGTCCTGTCCTGGTCCGAACACACCGCCGTCTCTCCTGTCCTCCCGTCTCTGTCTCCCACATTCCCCCATCCCCCGGCAGTTAAAGGCCCATTAACCGATCGGCCAGTTCTTTTGTAAGGCTAATCGACTCCCTTCCCCCCTTTGAACTCTGTTTCTCTTACAGGGAAAGCAGGGGAAGAGAAAATTCCTCTCTCAGATTTATAACCCATAACAGTGCCTTAGTCCAATTTGTCTCATATATTTCCCAGGTCTCTGGAACCAGCCACTTCCATCCACAAAATACTCTTAGTATTTCAGCATTTGCAATTTGTTCCCTTATAGACTCTGTGGTACTGGTTCTGCACTTAATACAGTAAGCTTGTCCCTTTAATGAGACACAACGCCACTTTTTGCCACACTTCTTACATCTACACACAACCCACCCGAAATGAGTAGAATCTGGGTGTTTTATACAGGGTATACCATGTGGATTTTGTCCCTCTGGTATATTGGTCTCTACCTCACAACAGAAGGGTGTCACAACTTGGGTTCCCACAATTTTATATAGTCCCGAGCCTCCTGTTTGTTCAGGCAGTCTCTCGAGGCTCCAGGAAGCAAAGTTCACCTTCCTCAAAGTCTGTCCCTTAGGTATCTGAAAGAAATCGTATAGGCTTGGTCTTACGCTCTCTCCATCAGGATTCATTCGTCGGCTCTGCTCTCTGGATTTTTACTTGCAAGTCTCCAGGCTTGGACGTGACTCTCCACTTGCTGTCGACTACAGATCCTTTAACTCTGGAAGCATGCGTCCATCCTCGCTCAGCTGTCCGGACTGCAGTGTCTGTAGTGAGGAGAACGACAAAAGGCCCCTCCCACTGTGGAGTTAAAGAAGTCTCCCTCCAAGTTTTAATTAATACCTGATCTCCTGGCTGGAATCTGTGAATACTCATGTCTAAAGGTGGTCTCTGAGCCACCAGCCCTTTCTTTCTTAGCTCATGCCTTCTTTTCATCAACCCAATGATATACTCTTGGAGAACAAAGTCCTCTACCTTTGGGTGATCTATAGGAGCTCCGAAATCGTATGACATACCGTACATCATTTCGAAAGGCGATATACCTGTATCCGTCCGAGGTTGAGTTCTGATATACAACAGCGCCAAGGGGAGACACTTTACCCAATTCATTCTAGTCTCTAACATCAATTTTGTCAGATGCCTTTTAATTTCGCCATTCATCCTTTCTACCCTACCCGAGCTTTGTGGATGCCACGGAGCGTGGTATTCCCATTTAGTCCCTAATAGTTCCATTACCTCTTTGATTACCTTAGAGGTAAAATGGGTCCCTCGGTCTGAATCTATGATTTGGACCACTCCATACCTAGGGATAATTTCTTCTAATAATATTTTAGATACCACCCTAGCTGTGCATCGGGTTGTGGGGAAAGCTTCTACAAAGTGGGTCAGATGGTCTACTAATACCAACAGGTACTGATACTTTCCCACTTTCGGTAGTTCGGTAAAGTCAACCTGGATTCTTTCGAAGGGTCTCTTTGCTAGCTCCCTACCTCCTGGAACTCTTTCTCTCAGTTGTCCTCTATTTATCTTTTTGCATGTTAAGCATCCCTCTAAAACCTTCTTGGCAACATTATACACTCCAACACATACATATCTGTTCCCAAAATGATCTACTAGGGCCTGGACACCCCAGTGCGTCTGCTCGTGCAGTTTCCTCATTATTTTGCGAGCTAGACCTTTAGGTATCACTTCACGTCCATCAGACAATAACCATTTTCCTTGTTCTTCCTTCGCTCCAACCTGCAATAACTTTTCCTTTTCCTGTTCACTAAAACACATGGGAACTTGTTCACTCTCCGACCCTTGCTCACTTATCACTAACAGGGCAGCTCTCTTTGCCTCAGCATCTGCTACATTATTTCCCCTTGCTCTTGCCTTCAGTCCCTTCTGATGTCCCTGCACATGCACCACTGCAATTTGTGTTGGACCTCTTAATGCCTTTAAGATTTCTCTAATCAAGCTCTCATGTACTAACCCTCGGCCTTTCGCATTAATTAAGCCACGCTCCTCCCATATCTTTCCGAAAGTATGTACAACTCCGAAGGCATACTTTGAATCTGTATATATCGTCCCAGCCTTGCCATTTAACAGTTGTAAAGATCTTAGCAGAGCGTACAGCTCACATACTTGGGCAGACCAGGTATTAGACAGCGGTCCTGATTCTTTTACCTGGAATGTTTTCCCATCTACTATAGCATAGCCAGACTTTCTTTTTCCATCAACAATTCTAGATGACCCATCAATATATAATTTTTCACCTGTGCTCAATTCTTCCTCCTCTAAATCCTCTCTAATTTTAGTTTGGAGGTTGATAACTTGTATACAATCATGCACCACTTTCCCTCTAGGATCCCCATACAAAAATTGAGCTGGATTCTGCAGGTGAGTTACTTCTAACTCCAGCTTAGGGGTGTTCAGCAGAATGCTCTCATACTTCAATATTCTGCTATCGGTTAACCACTTTTCAGCTCTTTGTCTAAGCACCCCCTTGATATCATGGGGAGTATATACTTTCAGCTCTCCCCCGAAGGTGATCTTCACAGCTTCTTCCACTAACAGCGCTGTAGCCACTATCGCCTGCAGACACGTAGGCCATCCTCTGCTGACTGGATCTAATATTTTAGAATAGTAGCCTACTGGTTTCTTATGTTCCGCCCACTTCTGAGTAAGTACCCCATAAGCTGTTCCACTCTCTATGTTCACAAACAGATAGAATGGCTTTCTTGTATCTGGCAAGCTGAGTACTGGAGCATGTATCAGATCCTCTTTCAGTTTTTCCAACTTTTCATCATCTTCTTCATTCCATTTCACTAATCCATCCTTAACTAATTTCTCATAAAGGAATTTTACCTTAGTGCTGTAATTTTCCACCCATTGTCGGCAGTACCCAAGGAGACCTAAGATCTGCCTAATTTGTCTTTTATTCTTTGGGGCCTGTATGGACAATATTCCTTTTATTCTATCAGGGTCCAGCCCCTTACACCCCTTACTCAGCCAATGTCCCAAGTATTTGACCTTTTCCTCTGTGAATTGCAGCTTGGATTTTGACACCTTTAGCCCTTTATCTCCTAGGAAATTTAGGAGTCTGATGCTCTCATCCCTTACAGTCTTAGCATCAGTTCCTGCTATGAGCAAGTCATCAACATATTGAATTAAGACCGCTCCTTCACAAGGCTTAAAGGACTCCAGAAGTTGTTCTAAGGCTTGTCCAAACAAATTGGGCGATTCGGTGAACCCTTGAGGTAACACAGTCCACCTCAGCTGCTGCCTCCTATGGGAGTCCGGATCCTCCCATTCAAAGGCAAAAAAGTTCCTGCTTTCCTCCTGTAGAGGGCAGGCCCAAAATGCGTCCTTCAGGTCTATAACGCTGTACCACTGGTGTTCTGGGGATATTCGGCTTAGTAGTGTATAAGGGTTCGCCACTACTGGAAACCTTGTCACCGTTCTTTTATTTATTTCCCTTAAGTCTTGTACTAGCCGGTAGGTCCCATCTGACTTCTTCACCGGTAAAATAGGTGTATTATGGGGAGACATACAGGGTTCCAGTAATCCTTTGGCCAATAACCTTTCCACAACTGGCTTAAGGCCGATCCTCCCTTCATTTGGGATGGGATACTGCTTCACCCTGATAGGTTTTTCTGGTTCTTGTATAGATATTTCAAATGGCTTTATGTCCAATTTCCCTATCGTGTCTGGGGTACTCCATACTTCTGGATTAATTTTTGCTTCATCTTCTGCTGTTAGTGCATAGATTTTTACCTTCAGCTCTTGCTCAGATACTTCTAAGTTTATTCCTAGCTCGATCATTAAATCTCTTCCCAGTAGATTATACTCTGCCTCGGGGATTAACAGAAAAGTTCCTAAAGCAAACTTATGAGAAGCTTCTATTTCAACATCTTTGATTATCGGGACCTTAAAAGGTTCCCCCTTTGCACCAATAACTTGTGCTTTATCAGTAGATATTGCACAACCCTGAGGTAACTGTTGTAAAGTAGATCTTTCTGCTCCTGAGTCTACAAGAAACTCAATCACTTGATGCTGAGGACCCACTTTCAATTTTATCAAGGGTTCTGTGCTTTTCCGGGTCCCCAGCAAATAGAGCCCCTGACTTCCTCAGTCTTCCAAAAAGACTCTCTCTTCCTGCAGCCGCTTCTTGCAGTCTCTCTTTATATGTCCCTTTTGACCGCAATGATGGCACTCAATCCCCTTGGAATTGATTCTCCTATATCTCAGCGGCTGTTCTTCACTCTTAGATTTAGAAAACTTCCTTCTAATCTGACTTCTGTCATCACCCTGTCCTCCTTTAATAGCTGCTAGTAACACCCTTGTTTGCCTTCTCTGCATGTCCTCTTTCTTCTTTTGTTTCTCTTCCTCTTTTACTTCTTCTCTCCTGACATACACTTCCTGAGCTTCTCTTAACAACAGATCTAAACCCTTTGCTTGCCAATCCCTGTTCTTTTCCAGCTTTCTTCTAATATCCTCCCACGATCCTTGTACAAACCTGAGCTTCAATATTGCCTGACCCATAACATCATCCTCAGGATCTATACCAGAGTACAACTGAAAGCTCTTTCTTAGCCTTTCCAACCATTCTGTGGGAGATTCATCTTTCTTTTGATATTCCTTGAATGCTCTGTCAATATTCTGTCCTCTAGGAACAGACTCCCTAATGCCCTGCACTATCATGCTCCGTAAATCATCCATCTGAGCTCTGTCTGCAGCTCGCTGATTATCCCAGTTAGGCTTTACCGCCGGCCACTTCGTATCAGCAGCTGGTCCCTGTTGGTGTCTTCGGTCCCAGTTCCTCATGCCTGCTGTTCTAATCATTCCCCTTTCCTCTACAGTAAACAGGATGCCTAAAATAGACTGCATTTCATCCCAAGTATAGGTATTCGGTCCTAAGAATTGATCAAACCTTTCGGAGACTCCGATAGGGTCTTCTAATAGATTTCCCATTTCTTTTTTAAATGCCCGTACATCTCCAGAATTTAACGGCACGGACACAAATCCTATCCCACCTTGTCTGCCTGTTAGCGCTGTTTCCCGGAGGGGGTATAGTTGGGAATGTGATGGAAGATCTTTAGGATCTTCGGGCTCATATGGGCTTAGAACTGTTTCACTAGATTGTTCTGTGGTTGCATGCGTAGGAGTAGGGGACAAAATGGCTGCTGCTCCTCGTCCCTGTGCAGGTAAGATGGCGGATTCCCGCCCTTGGACAGGTAAGATGGCGGATTCCCGCCCTTGGACAGGTAAGATGGCGGATTCCCGCCCTTGGTTAGATGGAATGGTGGACTCCCGCTTTAATTCCACCGGAGCACTTGGTATCACAATGCTCCCTCCATCACCGGGTGGCACATAAGGTGGAGGAGAGTTCAAAGACTCTGGGTCTCTAAATAAGTCCACCCGCTCCTTCTTTTCCCTTAGAGGGAATAAATAATTCTTCTCACTGGCCTCTAGCCATATAACTGCATAAAAGCTTTCCTCCGGACAAAAAGGTCTTTTTCCACTAACATACCAATTTAAAAGTTCACAGACCCAGTCCTCAAAGGTACCATACTCTGGCCAGTACGTGCTGTCTCCAATCTTTTTACCTCCCCACACTTCTATACAATAATAAACCATCTTTTCCCTTGATCTTCCAAAAGTGCAGGAGTAACAGCTCCAATTCCTAAGGAGCCTACCTAGGGGGCTTTCAGATGGAATCCCCTGCGACCTAGCCTCAAAGCCGCTTCTCTTTAATTCTTTTTCCTCCAGAGAATCATCTCCAATCCTTCCCTGGAGTTCCTTCTTCACATTATTTTTAACCTCAACCCGAGGTTCCTCTTTTATTGCGGTAGACGAGTCCCTATCAAGGTTCCTTCTCCTCTGAGAGCCGCAGCTGCCTAGCGCAGACTGTCTCTCTCCCAGGGGGTTCTGCTTCGAGTTCCTACTCTTGGGCCCTTCCCCCAAGATCCTGCCTCTAATATTTCTACTAGAGGGAAAACCTGGTTGCTCTACCGTACAACCACCTGGCTGCTCTACCACACAGCCACCCATGGGACGGGAAACCTTGCTCTTCCCGGATCCCATCTTCTGAGGTGCCTTCTTTCACACACACACACCGCACAAACGCTTCCCCCTGTTCGTGGCCCGCTCCCTCGCGGAAGACGGGAACCGCACTAATAAGGGGCCCTCACTCGCTTCGTTCTTAGAGAACGTCTCACACAGGCACACCTCAGGAACCCCTCCCCGCCACGAAGGGGTCTACTCACCTCTCCCTAGATGAGTCTTCGCTCTTTATGGCAGCGCACGACGGCACTGGAGCGGACCGTCCCCGACCAGACGAACACCTGCCCGCAAACCGAGCTTACCCAACAATACCTGTCCGAACCCGCGGTGGGTTGGACTTCGTCTGGACCCGCATGTAGAGATTACAGAGACTTGCGCAAACACCTTCTTTTTGCTTGTATGGCCTTAATAAATAAGGTCGGTATGGAGTTGCTGAGAAGTAAGATCTCTCCGGAGCCGTCTAAAATGAGACGGGGGCGCCCTTTCCAGAAAGTAGTCTCACCAATCAGGGGGTCTCCATCCGAGTCAAGGCACCAATTGTCATCAACGAGACGAGGCTATCGAATTTAGGTTGCAAGGTAAAAAGGTATTTATTAATGCCAACAAGCAAAAACGGCCAGCCGGGCGACCGGAGGAAGCTCAGTTCCTGCCGCGTCCACAAAAAGGGGAACAGAAACCACCCCAATTATACCCTCCGAAAACCACCTCCCCCCAAAGTCACGTCATTCCTTCATTGGTGGAGGTTTCCCGGGCTACATTCTGCTTGGTTCTCTCTTCGCGGGCAATCGTGGGGTTGGTTCCTCCTTTCGCGGGTGATTGCTGTTGCCGAGGGGTGCCCACCAATGATTTCAAAGTCCCTTGTCTCTATGGGTCCGGGGTCCTGGAATTTTCCATCAGGATGACGGTTGATCACCCGGGTTCCTCGTGGTCAGCCCCTCCATCTTGGTCCCTATTAATATGCTTAGGCAAAACCGTTTTTAGATCGTAAAGTGCTAAATCATTATTGCGTTGTGTTAGTCATCCGCAGCAAACAAAATCTTGTGGTTTCAACATTACATAACAATTAAACTTATGACCATTAACCGAGCAGTTAATACAATATAGCAACTTTTAACTAATCTCACAATTGATCAGCAAATTTCATTGATTTACTTATCACAGGCTGGTTCCGTGATGTCACAGGACTGTTGCCCCACTGTAGCTCTTGGGCAGAACAGAAGCATTGACTGTTGTTCCCAGCACTCCTGGGAGCATCTACCTCCGAGAGTCAAAATATCAAGAGTCAAGTCCTGACCAAACAAGTCAAGAGTCGGGCCTCGAAGACTGTGAGAATTAAAATGCAGAGTCCTGATGCTGTTCACAGTGCATGTGGCAGCTCCTACTCCCAAGCACTAGATACTTGCTATTTGAAAGCACCGAGGACAGACGCTGGTAGCCAACTCCCAGAGATGGCAGTTGAAAGGAAACCATCCTACAACAGCCGGGTGATCCATGAGGGTTTGCAGCACCATGTTGTCCCCTTTCTTGACAGTCAGCCTGTACAAGTGAGATTCCTTTCCCACAGAAAAACTTAAAACGACTTGTCCTCAGTATCGTTTCAGTGTAGAGCCGGGGCTTTCAGCGGGTGGATCAGTTGTCAAATGCCACCCTCCCTCGTAAGATGGCCAGGAATTCATCCAAGCCTTTGACCCTCTCAGCCTGTTTTCTGACACCCTGGTTTCTGTATCCATTCAAAGAATCACCAGGAAAACAAGCTAAGCCTCAATCAGTCTGTGGAGTCTGTAATATCCTCACTTTGCTGGTTCAACCAGTACGACTTCCAAAATGCAGGCTTGGGAGAGCTTCTCAGAAGTTCTAAAAACTCTTCAGTTATCTCCAGAACTGAGGGGAAAGCATCCTGTTTGCTAAATTCCATAATTAAAGGATTTGATCACACCAATGACCTTTGAGATAAAATGCCAACTTCCAAACAGTGCAGGCTCCTGAACCCAGGAGCTGTTCGTGTGCTATGTCAGAATGGCTAGAGGGGATTTTTTGGACAGTTTTTCTGGGGAACCATTTTCAGCAAGCTAAAGAGAACTGATGCTTGCCATTTACGAAAAGAAAACCCAAAAACCAACAGAACAGAAGAAGAAAAAAAAAGAAGAGGAAACTTCTTTAGCTCTTCAGCTAAAGCTGCTTTAGCTCTTGGGCAGAACAGAAGCATTGACTCTTAATGGACAATTTACATTTGCTTGAGGGAGTTTCTATTTGTTTTATTTCCTGCGAAAACAGCATAAAAATAGACAGGAAACTGTAGAAGAAGATGAATGTGGGTTTTTGTCCTCTTCTCTTGCTTGCTGAGCAAAAGAACTGTTGCTCCTGGAGAGATGTTGTGAAAGAAAAATGCTCTTCATTCGGGTTGCCTTGTGTGATGGGATTCCCCACAAGAGGCAGTTTTCTGACAGCGTCTGGTTCCTGTTCCCTTGCCCACTGCAGAGAGAATCACCAGTGGATATGGAGGTGGACCCAGAGCAGCCCGTCCTTCTGTGAGTGGAAAAGGAAGCTTTGCCCTTCCTAGTGTTTAAGAATCATGGAGCGAGCTGTGAGCTTGGCCTGCTCCAACAGAGTGCCAGCCTGAGAGGCTGAAAGCAAGTCCATGAAAGAAAGTCCACGTCAGTGCCTTTGCAGCAGCAGCAGAAGCAGCCAAGGGATCCCTGGCTGTTTTCTCATTTGCTGTTCAAGAGCTTTTCAACAGAGGGAGGTCTGGGTCTGCAGCAGAAGATTGTTTGCTGCTTTTAGCCATGGTGGGACATCGAAGTCAGAGCAACACACAGGCCTGCATCCTCCTGGCATTGACCTTGCTTAGAGGTAGGGGAATTTCCCGAGGAGGGGCTTATGCTCCTCATCAGTTTTGACACCTAAAATAGCCCAAGTCTTTAGAGAAGACGATGCTAAGGGAGTCCTTTGAGTTTTCCGAAATGGAAAAAGGCCCGAGACAGCAAGTGGCATTCCCGAGCACTGGCAAGGCAAACCTCCTTGCTGAAGACACCTTGAGAAATTGATTAATGGCCTTATGGGCCATGTTTGCCTGGGATAGCAAGGTCCTGGGCATGGAGTTGGAGGTGTCGATGGTGCCCTCAGTCCTCCTGATGTGTATTGCTGCTAACCAGAGGAATCCCGCTGGAGCCTGTGGGAAACTGCGTTTGGAAAGTAATGGTTCCTTTCATTTTTCTTTCATTTTGGGTGCAGCATCCGTTTTCAAAAAAAATCCAAGAGTCTTGACAAGATGGCTCCTCTGATTGATGCAGCCAGGAGAAGATCCACAACACCATCACCACAACCTCTGCTGGCTCCCTCTGATTCTGGACAAGAGGGGAAAGAAGAGAAAGCAGAGAAGGAAGGTATCAAAGCAAAGCCTTACGGAGTGAAATCAGTAAGGGCCAAAGTACATTAGCACTGCCTTTGGTGTCATTCAGAGTTGCAAGTTTTTGAGCAGACAGCGCTTGCTCTTTGGGACTGAAGACTGTGAGGGATGGAGCCCTGCCATGACATGGTGCTTCAGCCCAGCCACTGACAACTGGAAAAGTTGAGTCAGGGTCCCTTGCAGGAGACAGGAGACAGGAGAAATTGTCCCTTGGGGATACCTGCCCCTCTGCACAGTTCAAAAATCCATGAAAATTGAAGAGGAAACTGCCCATGAACTCGTGTAAATCCACTCTTTACTTCTCATCCATTCACCTGGTGAAGTGGGCAGCAAAAGACAGTTGAAGAGCCCGACTTGTGGCCAACAGCATCTTCCCAAGGGTTTGCTTTTGAACTAGGATCTCAGGGCATCTCTGCAAGCCACCTTTCTGACATAAACTAATTCTTGCCACAGATCCTCAAGAGCTCTGCAATGGCAGGTGCTGCTGCAGCACCACAACCTGAAGAAGTCTCCTTTCCCGACACTGAAATGCCTCCACTGGCAAAGGAGGCAGAGTAAAGAAGGAAATGCCGCAGTGCGGAGTGAGCTCCCACTGGCCCCAGACACCTGACTCCTCCCAAGTTCCTCCCTCCTACTCCCTACTCCCCAGTCCTATTGCACCCTGAGATGTCCGTCCCATGCTTCGCCCCGGTTATTGGACCTCCCTCACCTGAACCCTATAGAAGTCCTCGTTCCTCTTAATAAAGTGGCCATTGCACGCCCTCCTTCTCTTTTGTGGGACCCTTTTGTGCAGTGTCGTGTCCCTATTTCCTTCCCCACTGGGCGGTGGCACGTGTCTACTCTGATCTTTGCAGCCACTTCATTTTTAAATAAACTTTTGTTGTTATTCCTAGCTGGGAAGTCCCATTGATGGGGGTTTTGGTATGGTTTGGAACTGGGGAAGGGTTTCTTTCATTCATCGGCTCCAGACCACATTGCCTTTGGAATACATCCCACTGGCCTGCTTTTGCCCAGTCATGGTACTTCTATATGAGGAAGAAAGTGCAGTTGCAAGTCCAGACACAATCAGATGGAGAGTGGGGCAGACCAAACACCCCGTTGGGTACAGGTATTCAACTGGGACCGTAGAGTGTTTGAGTTCTTGACAGTTGGGTTTGTATGACTACTTGCAATCTCTCTGCCTGGATGAGAGTCTTCCTCAGCTGAAAAAGCAGAAGGTCAGCCCGTGTGCTCCGAAAGGGCACGTCTGATGCGAGGCTTTCAGAGCAGCAGTGTGAGGGGCTGAGCCCCCGCAGAGCCCTGGCAGAGCGCAGAGCAGGCTCAGCATGCGCAGAGCCAGGCTGGAAGGAGCCCAGCCCGGGGTGCTTGCATCTTTCTGGGACCAGACTAATCTTCCAGACTCAGAGACAAAGTGGCTGTGGGCTGCTCCAGAGGGGAATCGTGGCCAGGCATGGAAATGCACGGACTGATGGGATTTGCCACCTTGGGTCTGCGCAGCACTCGAGAAGGGCAAAAGAGAGCAGAGTGATGGAGTCGTTTCTGGCGATGCCTCTTGACCTCTTGGTTGCCTCGTAGCTCCTGGGAAAGGTCGGGAGTGTCTGTGCCACTCTGGACAGAGGGGGAGGGAACTGGGCTCTTCCACAGGCTTGTGCTCAGGTGAGTGTCCTTTAGGCATCCCAGTTCTGCCCTGGGAACTGAGGCTGACACAGAGGGTGACAACCTTCCCTGGGAGAGGCCCACAGGCAGACAGGATGTGGAGGGTTCCCTGTCCTCCCTCCACTTGGCAGAACATAGTGACATAAAAGACATTTAAATATATAGAGATTACAAAACAGATGTATATAATACTTAGAGATTGCTAAATGTGGGAGCGTTATATGGGGGGTGTGCAAATTTATAAAATATATAGACACACAATGTACTGCATAATTATTATTATATATAGATAGGGTGTTACAGTGCTATGGACATAGCTGTACTCTGTACTGTATAGGGCATTTGCACAACACCCTATAACTCTCCTGCACTGTAGCCCCTTATATAATGCTCCCTTATATACAGATAATGTATATATGTGTTTGTATCTAGAGAGACTTTGTATTTAGTGTGTATATATGTAGTGTATATATATAGTGTTTGTGTAAATATATATTGTGTGTATCTGTAGTATATATATATATACACATATGTATTTTTATAGACATTCGGAGGCCCTTCTATAGGTGCTACACACTGTAGAGAGAGGTATAATATCGTGTATAGGATAATGTATGGTATCTTCTGTAAACGATACCCTGTATTTATGGGTGTGTGTGTTGCGTCGGTACCTGGCCATGGTTTTACCCGGATGGATGGAAGGATGGGTGGGTGAATGGATACAGATCGCCCTCTCGCGGCTGCCAGCGGGGCAGGTGGAGGCAGAAGTCCCTGAATATGCGTTTGTAAACCTTTTGCTTCAGTCACTTCACATTGAAGTGACTGAAATGAAACATTTCCCACCCATTTCCCCCGTTTTCATTTCCGGGGGACTCTCTGCTGAAGGTGACCTGAGAATGTACATAAATGCAGCACCCTCCAAAAAACCATGTTTTTCCCAAAAGTTGTTAAAAAATACTGCTCAGCTCTGTCAGGAGCTGGAGCCCACAGCGAGGGGGCATCGCCCCTGCCCAGCCTGGGCTATCGTGAGGGGAACAGGCAGCCTTGCTTCACCTGGGATTCACTGGGGAAGCCAGAAGCCTTGTAAATCAGCACAGCCAGTTGTGTTCCCAGCTTGGGAACTCAGCTCCTTCTGATGGGCAAACCCTGTCTGTTCCAACTACTTCCAAGAAATAATAAAAGCAGATGTCCAGACATCTGGCCTCAGCCTCAGCCTCAGCCTCCCACAGCTCCCAGCACTGCCATTCCCTCCAGGCAGCACTGGAGTTCAAAGGTTGCCTGTCCCTATGCCATGGGGACAAATTGGAAATGTCTGGAGCTGACAGAATTCCAAGGCCTAAAAGCCACCACTTTCCTACTCATCACCCAAACTTCCCTCTTTGTCAGGCTGTGCACAACCAGGAATTGCGGGTCATGCTCCCTCTGCCTTGCTGATGCTGGGGACAACCCTTACGTAGGGACTGAAATTTCAGAGGATAAGCAAGCCACGAGCCACGAGTGTACAGAGAATTTCACTTGCCTGTGGGGTATGTAGTTCACACAGCTGACAAACACTCTGTGTGCCAAATGGCCTGAACCCAAGCTATTTGAAAAGAGCAGGAATTAGGTACTTGGTACATGCAGCTGAGCTGATGGCACTGTAGCATCGTTCATAGCCTTACATTCCATCTCTGACGTGTCAGAGCATTTTCCTACCACAGCAGCGATCCTTTTGGAGCCCCAAAGGGACTTAAAAACTTTTTCTGAAAACATTAACGCTATCAGGAACCATTTCATAAATTATAAAAATTGCACAATGAGACCGGAGTGGTTATGAGATACACAGAAATCCAAATTTCCTGGCTGTACAAAAGGCAGAACAGTCATCCTTCAGCTTCTCTTTACAGACCAGAATTTGCAATCATATAAAATCCACTTCCAAGTGTCTGACACAGCAAGCCTCTTGCACTGCCAGGGTCACTGCCCAGCGTGCCCACACACAAAGAGCTGTGAGGGAACCCTGCCATGAGGCTGCAGGCAGAATGTAAGAGAAAGTTTGTACCAGAACCCTGCTTTGAAGGAAATGTGAAACAATACCTGTTCTCCATGACAGCCAAGTAAAACTTTATCAAAGATGTTGGATTTGTCAGCAATAAATCAAAGCAAAATTTTGAGAGTGAAACCTGACACCTGCCAGGGCACAAGACCTTGGTTTTACAAACCCGTCCTTGTCATGAGCTAATTTGCTTCTTTTTCAGTCTGGTGCTACCCATCTAACAAGAGAAAAGGAATGTTATTCCATGTTTAGCATCATGTGGATTAAACAAAGCTTCCTTAGCTAGGAGGCTCCCATTAGTGAATTTGTGCTCTGAGCAAAACCACAGCTGAACTGTGAGGTGCCTTTCCTGCTCTTGGACAGAGATACCAACCTGTGAGTTATCACCTTGAGGTGGAGAAGAGTCAGAAAGTTGATCTGAGAGCCTTTATGTGGACATAGCTATTGTTTGCTGTGGTGTTCAAGCAACCACTGCAAGACCTGTCCCTCTGTTTTAATTGCCCTGGTTCACAGGGTCTAAGGCCAAGAGCTATGACTGAACTCCTTGAGTTCACATTTTCATCACGGAACAGAAACATCTGATCTGTAGCAATAACACTGAAATGCATCGAGAAATTTATATCCCTCTAGGCGGGAAAAAATCACCCTCCCAGATCCAGGCTGGCAGTGAACAAGGACTGAGTGATGCAAATCCACCTTGTGCTTGCCACTCCCCCAACCTGCTGGTAGGTGTCCATGGAGCTGGAGCCATTCCTGCCTGCATCCAGTCCTACTGTTGGGAATTGATGAGGATGTGCTGGGAACTGTGAGGACAGTCACATGGGCTTCCAGCTTATGTGCTGAGAGCTCCTGAGAGATGCTGCTTGGAAGACGGTCACATCTTAATGAGCCTATCTGCTAGCATTTTGTCTGGCCCCTCTTCTACTGTATGCACTGTATCATGAAGATATATATGTATAAATATGTGTTTTCCCCTCTTTCAAAGCCTCTCCCCCCATTATCAGTGATAACACGGAGAGTTTTGAGGGCTTTATCGTTTTAAAGCGATTATGATGATGTGCACCCTGTGCTCCCGAGTCCCCGCCCCGGCAGGCACAGACGAGTCCCGCTGCTGCGAGGTGACAGCTCTGTCTGGCTCTGCGGGGCTCCGGTGCTCAGAGCTCCGCGAGGTCATCGCTGGAGAAAACCTTGATGGTGATGTGACCCGGCACCTCGACTGCTTCCTGGCCGCCTCTCCCTCGGAGCTGCAGCGTCTGCTGCTCTCGGGGGTCACTGGGGGAAGCTGCCAGCACTGCCTGCCCCAGGAGCTGGTCACACAGGATGTGGCTGTTCCAGACCTAGAGACAAGGGAACAGAAAAGAACCCAGCTGAAGTGTTGCTGCTCTCACATTCCACCTGCAAGGGCAGTGCTCGAGGACAGTCACCCCCATTAGCCTCCTGAAAAATCAGTGAGGAGTGGGCGTACATCTAAATTTAGCTAATTGTCTAGAGAGCATGTGGGAGAGTCTGGATTTGCATGCTCATTTACATACTCTATGCAAATAAGGAGTGAATGCAGCTTTTTGCTTTTTAGGTCACAGCTTGCCTTTGGTTTTGTTTCAAATGTTGACTCTGGACAACATATGGCTTTTCTTTGTCTCTGTTTCATTGGGTACCATATAAGGCAAAAGGTAATTCTGTAAATTCTTTCAAAGCCTTGGAATGAAATATGCCTTCAGATTCCTAAGTGCCATCAGCTGGTGTTTATGGAGCAGACTTAGACTAGAGAATCAGCAGAACAGCTCCAGGCGTAACTCACTGAGGGGAGCAGAGATTCTCACACTTCTCTCCTGGGTATCAGTCATACAAAGGAAGAGCTGGCACAGGTGAAGCCCAGTGATGCTGCTGTGCTCCCCTTCCTGCCCTCAATGGCCTGTCCTGTGTGGTTTGTCTCACCTGGATTGTGATAGGACTGTCAATGTTCTTCTTGTAAAAAATCACTTGTGTGTCGAAGATGGGACTGGTCGTGTTGTGCTGCACAGGGGAGCGCACATTTTGGTTCTCACACTTGACAAGCACATAGGGATCTGCTCCTAAAACACAAACAGCAGCACAGCTCTTAGGACACAGAATGGCAGCTGAGACCTGCCCAGAAACCCAGGAGAGAATTCCCTCCTGTGCCTCACAGCACTGCTGCTACTGAGCACAGGAACAGGGAACCAGAGCACGCTACAGCCACTGCTACCTGCCCAGGTGAAAACACAGAATCATGGAATGGTTTGGGTTGGAAGGGACCTTGAAGACCATCTAGTTTCAGTTTCATGCCCCTGCTATGGGCAGGAACACCTTCCATTAGACTCGGTTGCTCCAAGCCCCATCCAATCTGGCCCTGGACACTTCCAGGGATGGGGCAACCACAGCTTCTCTGGGCAACCTGTGCAAGGGCTCCACCCCCTCACAGGGAAGAATTTCTTCCCAATATCCCATCTAACCCTGCCCTCTGTCAGTGGGAAGCCATTCCCTCTTGTCCTGTCACTCCTAACTGTTGTCCAAAGTCCCTCTCCAACTCTCTTGGAGCCCCTTTGGGTACTGGAAGGGGCTCTAAGGTCTCCCTGGAGCCTTCTCTTCTCCAGAATGAACAACTCCAACTCTTTCATTCTAGCAACAATTGGGTGCTCAGAGCTGGAAACCAGGCCCCATTTGCTGTGAAACCAGCTCACTCCTAGACAGGGATCATGATCTTCCCACATTCCCTTGCTGTGCATCCTCCTGGCTCATCTAACAGGAAGTTTTCAAAGTGCCTCTCTGAGCTTCCTGACACTGCTCTAAGATGTGACAGCCAAAATGCATCTGTGCACATGACATCTGATAGGAAGTTCTGGGTGCCTTGGCCAAAATGAAAGGTAAAATCTGTTCATCTTCCACAATTCCTGTGTAGGGCAAGGACAGGAACTGCACAGAAATGCTTTTAGGTGCCTGAATGCACACATCAGTGGCCACCCTTAGACTGCCAAGCTAGGAAGAAAGTGCTGTCTCTTGTCCTCAGATATGAGCATTAGTGTTAGGAGGTAGTTTTCAAGAAGCAGTTTCTCTTCAAGAAAGCAAAATGTTGTCAAAATACAAACACATTTTCTACAAGTGCACTGGTTTCAACAGAGTTTTCTGTGGAAAACTGTCAAAGCAAATCCTCCCCAGTTTGTCATTTCATTCCCATAAACCCATAAACAGTCTATTCAGTTCTATCATTTGGATTGATGTAATTCTAAAGTTTATGTTACCACAACTATGATAGGTCCTAGTTAATATTTTAAACTACACTTGAATCACACCTGACCCACTGAGATTATTTAACCTTCTAGAAATGCTTTGTTATTTTTACACTGAGCATTTTTTTTTATTATTAATGTGGATATTTTCTTTCCCTTCCAATAAAGAGCAAGAACCAATGTGGAAATTCCTATCTTTATCCTCAAATAGAATGGGCCATTCCACTTTTTAGTTAACTTCTAATTAAACACAGGCAATACCATTTTTTGTATTTCAACACAACTATCTTCTGTCCATTCCTGTTGTTAACAATAGCATACCTGTTTTTACATACGTTGCTACTTCTTATATACAGATTTTAAATAAAACCACTGAATGTGTGTAAGAGTAAGTCAGGCTCGTAATAGTTTCTTACACACATTTTGTCCCCATCTACTTGGCAAATGCCACCGCTGGAGTGACAGCACTAAGGCAGCTTTAGTTTTTTAACAATCCATACCCTAAGGTAGCAAGTTTGAATCCCAGTGGGTGACTGTGGTTTGGTTTTGTATTTTGTAATCGTGGGTTGTGTGGATTCAAAAGTTGAGATCCCTAAAGAATCCCCCCCGAGAATGGTTTTGAAGTATTGGAAGATTTTAACCGATCCCAGTACAATTTTAAGGAAAGAAGAACTTTGCCGACTATCTGTAAGTGCATGGCCGTTATTTGGGCAGATGCGAGGAGTAGCTTGGCCAGAATTTGGTTCTTTTGAGCTAGACACGGTATTGAAGTTAATTTCACTCCTCAGTGCGGAACAGAAATGGGAAGAGATCAGGTATGCAGAATTGTTCAACTTTCTGCTAACATGCCCTGACTTGACAGAAGGAGATAAGAGAAAGGAAAGCTCAGAAAGGGCAGAAAAATCAGAAGAAGAGTTAGAAAAAGGGGGAAAAGATCGAGTTAAAACTACCCCCGTCTCACGAGTTTTATTTAAAACCACGGAGAATGGTGATTTAAATGTGCTAATGTCGCCTAGTGAGAGAGAAAACAGCCCGGGAGAGGCTGGAGCTGCAGGAGGAGCCGGGCCCCTGGACCGGCTCCTGTTGAGCAGGAAGGAGCCATTGGCGGACCCCCTGGTGTGGATCTGGCTGCACCGGGAGGGATTAGGCAAATTAAAGTCTCTGGAGGAGTTAGCTCGGTGCCAGCGGTTAGCTCGAGTCCTGTCGGTTTGGCTGGAGTAAGCACAGAAGTGCAGGTAAGATCAGGGAGATCAGCTTTTGTCGAATGTGATAGGTAAACTAAAGAAATTTGCTGTTCAAATAGGAAAATTAATAAAGTTGTTATATTGTGTTAACTGCCCAGTTGATAATCATAAGTTCAATTGTTATGCAATGCTAACCACAGAAGTTCTGTAAGCTGCAGATGACTAACACAACGCAATAATGATTTAGCACTTTACGATCTAAAAGCAGTTTGTTTTAAGCATATTAATAGGAACCAAGATGGAGGGGTCGACCACGAGGAACCCGGGTGATTAACCGTCATTTCGATGGAAAATTCCAGGACCCCAGACTCATAGGGACTAATGACTTCAAAATCATTGGTGGGCACCCCTCGGCAACAGCAATTGCCCGCGAAAGGAGGAACCAACCCCACGTTAGCCCGCGAAGAAGGAACCAAGCAGGATGCAGCCTGCGAAACCTCCACCAATGAACTGATGACGTGACTTTGGGGGGAGGTGATTCCAGGGGGTATAACTGGGGCTGTTTCTGTTCCCTTTTTCGTGGACGCGGCGGAAAAAGGGTTTCCCCGGTCGCCCGGTTGGCCGTTTTTGCTTGTTGGCATTAATAAATCTTTTATTGCCTTGCAACCTAAATTGATAGCCTCGTTTCATCGATCACAATTGGTGCCGTGACTCGGATGGAGACCCCTGAGTGGTAAGGCCACTTTCTAGGGAGGGCACCCCCGTCCCATTCTTGGACGGCCCTGGAGAGATCTTATTGTTCAACATCTCCCTACCGACCTTATTTATTAAGGCCATACAAGCAAAAAGAAGGTTTTTCTGCACAGGTCTCTGTAATCTCTGCATGTGGGTCCAGGCAACATCCAGCTCAGTGAGGGGCTAGGACAGGTAATTGGTAGGCTCGGTTTGCGGGCGGGCGGCTGGCTCAGGGAGGAGTCAGCTGCGGTGGTCGTCTGGTTGGGGACGGTCCGCTCCAGTGCCCAGCGAGGTGCTGCCGTAAAGAGCGAAGACTCATCTAGGGAGAGGTGAGTATTGACCCCTCGGCGGTGGGGAGGGGTTCCCGGGGTGTGCCTGTGTGAGACGTTCTCTGAGAACGAAGCGATTGTGGACCCCTTATTAGTGCAGTTCCTGTCTTCTGCGAGGAAACAGACCACGAACGGGGGGAAGTGTTTGTGTCTGAGTGTGTGCGTGCGAGAAAGAAGGCACCCCAGAAGATGGGCTCCGGGAAGAGCAAGGTTTCCCGTCCCATGGGTGGCTGTACGGTAGAGCAGCCAGGTGTTCCCTCAGGTGAGCGCACCGGAGGAAGGTTCTTGGGGGAAGGGCCCAAGATTAAATCTAGGAACTCGAAGCGGAACCCCCTGGGAGAAAGACAGTCTGTACTAGGCAGCTGCGGCTCTCAGGGCAGAAGGAATCTTGTTAGGGAAGTGTCTACCGCAGAAAAAGAGGAACCTCTGAATGAGATTAAAAATAATGAAAAAGAGGAACCTCAGAGAGAGATTGGAAATAGTTCTCTGGAGGAAAAAAGATTAGTAAAAAGCGGCTTTGAGGTTAGGTCTCTGGGGATTCCACCTGACAGCCCCTTAGGAAAACTCCTGAGAAATTGGAGTTGCTACTCCTGCACTTATAAAAGATCAAGGGAGAAAATGGTTTATTTTTGTATTGAAGTGTGGGGAGGTAGGAAAATAGGAGACAACACTTACTGGCCAATGTATGGTACTTTTGAGGATTGGGTCTGTGAACTTTTAAATTGGTATGTTAGTGATAAAAGACCCTTTTGCCCAGAGGAGAGTTTTTATGCCGTTATATGGTTGGAAGCCAGTGAGAATACTCACCTATTCCCCTTGAAGGAAAAGAGGAGGCAAGTAGACTCTATTAAAAATCCAGAGTCCTGGAGCTCCCCTCCACCTTATATTCCCCCTTGTAATGGAGGGAGCATAGTCACACCGAGTGCCCCGGTGGAGCAAGGGCGGGAGTCTGCCATCTTACCTGCTCAAGGGCGGGAGTCCGCCATCTTACCTGCTCAAGGGCGGGAGTCCACCATCTTACCTGCTCAGGGACGGGGATCCGCCATCTTACCTGCTCAAGGGCGGGAGTCCGCCATCTTACCTGCTCAAGGGCGGGAGTCCGCCATCTTACCTGCTCAGGGACGGGGATCCGCCATCTTACCTGCTCAAGGGCGGGAGTCCGCCATCTTACCTGCTCAAGGGCGGGAGTCCGCCATCTTACCTGCTCAGGGACGGGGATCCGCCATCTTACCTGCTCAAGGGCGGGAGTCCGCCATCTTACCTGCTCAGGGACGGGGATCCGCCATCTTACCTGCACAGGGACGGGGATCCGCCATCTTACCTGCACAGGGACGAGGATCCGCCATCTTACCTGCACAGGGACGGGGATCCGCCATCTTACCTGCACAGGGACGGGGATCCGCCATCTTACCTGCACAGGGACGGGGATCCACCATCTTATCTCCTCTCCCTATACATGCACCAATAGAGAAGCCTACTGAGACAGCTTTAAATTTAAGTGAGCCTGAGGATCCTAAGTGTCTCCTTCCTCACTCACAATTATACCCCCTCCGGGAGACAACCTTAACAGGCAGACAAGGCGGAATAGGGTTTGTGTCCGTGCCTTTAAGCTCCGGAGATGTGCGGGCCTTTAAAAAGGAAATGGGAAACCTACTGGAAGATCCTATAGGGGTTTCTGAAAGATTCGATCAATTCCTAGGGCCCAATACATACACCTGGGATGAAATGCAAGCCGTTTTAGGGATTTTATTTACTGTGGAGGAAAGGGGGATGATTAGAGCAGCTGGCATGAGAAACTGGGACAGAAGGCACCAACAGGGACTAGCAGCTGATACCAAGTGGCCATTAGAAAAGCCTAACTGGGATAGTCAGAGGGCAGCTGATAGGGCACAGATGGACGATCTGAGAAGTATAATAGTGCAAGGCATAAGAGAATCTGTCCCTAGAGGACAGAACATAGATAGGGCATTGAAATAATATCAGAAAAAGGATGAATTTCCCACAGAGTGGTTAGAAAGGCTGAGAAAAAGCTTTCAGTTGTATTCAGGAATGGATCCTGAGGATGATGTTATGGGTCAGGCGGTGTTGAAGCTTAGATTTGTACAAGGATCGTGGGAAGATATTAGAAGAAAATTAGAAAAGAACGGAGATTGGCAAGCAAAAGGTTTAGATCTGTTGTTAAGAGAAGCTCAGGAAGTATATGTTAGAAGCGAGGAGGCAAAAGAGGAAGAGAAACAAAAGAGAAAGGAAGATATTCAAAGAAAGCAAACAAGAGTCCTGGTAGCAGCTATCAAGGGAGAACAGAGAGACAGCAGGGAGTCAAGTCGAAGAGAGTCTTTTAGATCTGAGAATGATGAGCAGCCACCAAGATACAGGAGAATGAATTTCAGAAAAATTGAATGTCATCATTGTGGTCAGAGAGGACACATTAAAAGGGATTGCAGGAAGCGGTTGCAGGAGGAACGAGTCTTTTTAGAGGACTGAGGGAGTCAGGGGCTCTATTTGCTGGGGACGCGAAAAAGCACAGAGCCCTTGATAAAATTAAAAGTGGGTCCTCAGCAACAGGTTGTCGAATTCCTTGTGGATTCGGGAGTAGAAAGATCTACCTTACAACAACTACCCCAAGGTTGTGCAATATCAGCAGATAAAGCTCAAGTTATCGGAGCAAAAGGGGAACCTTTTAAAGTTCCTATAATTAAAGATGTTGAAATAGAAGCTTCCCACAAGTTCGCCCTGGGAACTTTTCTGCTGGTCCCAGAAGCAGAATACAATCTGCTGGGAAGAGATTTAATGATTGAATTGGGAATTAATTTAGAGGTATCTGAACAAGAGCTAAAAGTAAAAATTTATGCTTTAACAGCAGAAGATGAGACAAAAATCAATCCAGAGGTGTGGTGTACCCCAGAGACAGTAGGAAAATTGGACATAAAGCCTTTTGAAATATCTATAAGGGATCCGGATAAACCTATCAGGGTAAAACAATATCCAGTCCCAAATGAGGGAAGAGTTGGCCTTAAGCCTATTATAGATAGACTATTGGCAAAGGGATTGCTGGAGCCTTGTATGTCTCCCCGTAATACACCTATTCTACCTGTTAAAAAGTCCGATGGGACTTGCCGATTGGTCCAGGACTTAAGGGAGATAAATAAGCGAACAATGACAAAGTTCCCAGTGGTTGCAAATCCATACACCCTATTAAGCCAAGTTTCACCAGAACACCAATGGTATAGTGTTATCGACCTGAAGGATGCATTTTGGGCCTGCCCTCTGCAAGAGGACAGCAGGAATTTCTTTGCCTTTGAATGGGAGGACCCAGATACTCATAGAAAGCAGCAGCTTAGATGGACTGTTCTACCTCAAGGGTTCACAGAATCACCGAACTTGTTTGGACAAGCTTTAGAGCAGCTATTGGGGTCCTTTAAGCCTCGAGAAGGGGCTGTTTTGGTGCAATATGTTGATGACTTCCTGATAGCAGGGGCTGATGCTGAGACTGTTAGAGATGAAAGTATCAGACTGCTGAATTTCTTGGGGGAGAAAGGACTGAAGGTGTCCAAGTCCAAGCTGCAGTTTACTGAGGAGAAAGTGAAATACCTAGGGCATTGGTTAAGCAAAGGGTGTAAGGGATTGGATCCTGATAGAATAAAAGGGATATTATCTATGCAAGCACCCAAGAACAAAAGACAGGTCAGACAAATTTTAGGACTTCTGGGGTACTGTAGACAATGGATAGAGAATTACAGTAATAAAGTAAAATTTCTTTATGAAAAATTGGCCAGAGATGGATTGATTAAGTGGAGTGATGAGGATGGAGAAAGATTGGAGAAGTTAAAAGAGGACCTGATAAATGCTCCTGTGCTTAGTCTGCCAGATACTAGAAAGCCTTTCTATTTATTTGTAAATGTAGAAAATGGAACAGCTTATGGAGTACTAACTCAAAAGTGGGCTGAGCATAAGAAACCTGTACGTTATTTCTCTAAGATCTTAGATCCTGTCAGCAGAGGATGACCTACATGCTTACAGGCAATAGTGGCCACTGCATTGTTAGTGGAAGAAGCAGTCAAAATTACTTTTGGAGGAGAACTGAAAGTGTACACTCCCCATGATATCAGGGGGGTACTAAAGCAAAGAGTAGAGAAGTGGCTAACGGATAGCCGATTGCTGAAATATGAAAGTATCCTATGAACACCTCTAAACTGGAATTAGAAGTAACCCATCTACAGAATCCAGCACAGTTTTTGTATGGAGAGCCTGAAGGGAATATAGTACATGATTGTATACAGGTCATCAACCTCCAGACTAAGATTAGAGAGGATTTGGAAGAAGAGGAGTTGAGTATGGGTGAGAAACTTTACATTGATGGGTCATCCAGAGTGGTGGATGGAAGAAGAAAGTCTGGTTATGCCATAGTAGATGGAAACACTTTCCAAGTCAGGGAATCTGGATCATTATCTAATACCTGGTCCGCTCAAGTTTGTGAACTGTATGCCTTACTAAGGTCCTTGCAGCTGTTAAACGGCAAAGCTGGAACTATATATACAGACTCCAAATATGCCTTTGGAATAGTACATACTTTTGGGAAAATATGGGAGGAACGTGGATTGATCAATGCCAAGGGTAGAGGATTGGTGCATGAAAGTTTAATTAGAGAAATTCTGAAAGCTTTGAGAGGACCAGCAAGAATTGCTGTAGTGCATGTGCAAGGTCACCAGAAAGGATTAAAGGCTACCGTAAGAGGAAATAATCTAGCTGATGAGGAGGCGAAAAGGGCAGCTTTAATGGTTGTAAATGAACAAGAATCAGAAGGTGAACAAGTTCCCAAGTGCTTTAGTAATCAGGAGAAAGAAAAACTGCTGCAAGTCGGCGCAAGAGAAGAGCAGGGAAAGTGGTTGTTATCGGATGGAAGGAAAGTGATCCCTAAAGGCCTTGCTCGTAAAATAATGAGAAAATTACATGAGCGAACTCATTGGAGCACTCAGGCCCTGGTGGACCATTTTGAGGACGGATATGTATGTGTTGGAATATATGATATAGCAAAGAAGGTCTTAGAAGGATGTTTGACATGCAAAAAGGTGAATAGGGGACAATTGAGAGAAAAGATTAAAGGAGGTAGGGAACTGGCAAAAAGACCTTTTGAAAAGATCCAAGTGGATTTCACTGAGCTGCCAAAAGTAGGGAGGTACCAGTATTTATTAGTATTGGTAGATCATCTGACGCACTTTGTAGAAGCTTTTCCTACTGCACGATGCACTGCCAAAGTAGTAGCTAAGATTCTATTAGAAGAAATCATACCTAGGTACGGGGTGGTTAACACAATAGACTCAGACAGGGGGACCCATTTGACTTCGAAGGTAATTAAAGAAGTAACAGAATTGCTAGGGACTAAATGGGAATATCATACCCCGTGGCATCCACAAAGCTCAGGAAGAGTAGAAAGAATGAATGGTGAAATTAAAAAGCATTTAACAAAATTAATGTTAGAAACAAAAATGAACTGGGTCAAGTGTCTTCCTCTGGCATTATTGTATATCAGAACTCAACCCCGGATGGACACAGGTATCTCACCGTTCGAGATGATGTACGGTATGTCGTATGATTTTGGAGCTCCCATAGACAACCCAAAAGTTGAGGACACCCTCCTTTGAGAATATATTATTGAGCTAATGAAAAGGAGGCAGGAGTTAAGGAAAAAGGGATTGGTAACTCAGAGACCACCTCTAGACATATGCATACACAAATTCCAGCCAGGACATAAGGTACTGATTAAGACCTGGAAAGAAACAACTTTAACTCCACATTTGGCCGTTTTTGCTTGTTGGCATTAATAAATCTTTCATTACCTTGCAACCTAAATTGATAGCCTCGTTTCATTGATCACAGCTGGGAGGGGGTCCAGCTTTTCCGTACTTGAATAAACAAGCTCACAGAGCTACACGTGCAGAAAAACATCTGGCTCCCTTCTCCTCCTGGGTTCCACCCAAAGCCTGGCCAGGGCTTAAGGGGAAAACCAAGGGACTCAATGTGCACCATCTGCTGCCAAACAAGGCCAGACATCGACTGCCATGGCCTTGACCGGGATCTAAATACGGAAAGATAAATACATTCATATTGCACTAACAATCATACGTATTTCATTAATGGACAAATACAAATATTTTTCACTAATGAGCGGATACAAATATATCTTACACAGATATAGTCCTGTCATACTACATGTTTCACTGATGATTCCACACAGTTTTAGCTAATGAGTGGATAAATATAACGTTAAGTTGGAAGGTTCATCCAGAGGCCAACTTTGGCTCAGGGGATGTTGTTCAGGCCTCAGTGCTTCAACTGCAGAGCCTTGTGGAACCAAGGGGCCACTGTGACACTGTGGGGCCTTGTGGAACCAAAGGGATCCTGTGATACTGTGGAACCTCATGGAGACAAAGGAACCCTGGCACATTGTGGAACCTCATGGAATCAAGGGGCCATTGTGACATTGCAGGGCTTCTTGGAATCAAGGGGCCATTGTGACACTGTGGAACCTCGTGGAACCAAAGGAACCCTGGGAAACTGTGGAACCTCATGGAATCATCAGGGCAATTGTGACACTGTGGAACCTCATGGAACAAAAGGAACCCTGGGAAACTGTGGAACCTCATGGAATCATCAGGGCAATTGTGACACTGTGGAACCTCATAGAACAAAAGGAACCCTGGGAAACTGTGGAACCTCATGGAATCATCAGGGCAATTGTGACACTGTGTTACCTCATGGAACAAAAGGGTTTAATTGTGACACTGTGGGGTCACATGGAACCAAAGGGACCCTGTACCTGTGACTGATGGACACTTGAGGACCATTATCCTGGCTGATTATGGACTCTAATGGGCACCAACACAGGATCAGTTCCCCATGGACATTTCCCACATTCTGAACCACTCTTATCATTGTATAAGTTTGTTATTTTAGCTTCTCTAATGACCTTAGATGTTCAAGTATATCCTCACCAGACAGAAAACTGGGTGTATATCCAGATGTGAGACAAGGAGCTGCTCAAGCAGAAGTGGGAAGGACTTTTGTCTCCCAACGTGGCTGTGGAAGCTCCGTGGGGAGACTCCCAAATTCCCTGTATGGGAATAAAACAGCTCCGGACACAGAGGAACCCACTGTCCTGGAGAGTGCAGTGAGCAATGAATCTGCTGCAGGTAAAGCTGCAACAGAATCAGAACCTCTAAAGTGAAAATCATTAAATGGTTTATCTTTTTATATTTATAGGACAATGTTTCCAGTATTGCAGCATGGTTATTTACCCCTGGATTAGCCAGCTGTCCTAACAGGGCCTTGCAACTAACACAAAAGAAAGAAAAGAGACCAATGTCCCTTTTCCCAAGGGCCACTCCCATATAACACACAGAGAACAAATGCCACCTGACCCTTGGAAGAGAAACTCACCCCGAAAACTAATGCAGGCTGTGACACTGATAACAAACAGCAGGAACTGCTGGATTTGTTCTGTTTCCCACTCCTTCGAATGAAAGCATTCCAATGATGGGACTTCCAACACCAAACATCTGCCTGCTATCTCGTATGGTGGTTTATATCAACCTCTTCTTAATGTTTGTTTCTTTTGCTGGTTTTAATTTAATTCCTTTGATACAATGCACTGTACTACTTTATGCTGTATTATACCCTGCTAGTAGGTTTTTAGTCTTTACACTGTGTAGTAAATAATTCTGATTAAGAGTTTTCATCTGTTCACTTGTCTTTTCATTTATCATAATAAATAATTCATTTTATACAAATACATCTGATCTGCCATCGTTAAAACCTGCGAGACAAAGTGATTTAATCACACCTCTGTAATTCCTTAAGTTTAAACTGTTGACACAGCCCAAGGCTAAGACTGGATCCAGCCACACTCAGGCTCCTCTCTGAGAAGGAATTTAGAAAGCAAGGGAATCCTTTCTGTACCTCGTGACTCAACAGCAGGGCTTCTTTAATAACTTTGTCTAAGCCTTCCACTCCCACCCGTGACAGCACCGCGCTCACACACACGAACCCTGCAGTCCAGTCCCTGCAGTCGCTCCGTTGTCAGCACTATTGACACGTGGGCTGTTCAATGCCCTGGTCCTCCTCCAGTTGCTGCATTCACACCCCCATGCTCACGAGCTCTTGCGGAGAGAATTGGCTCACACGGGAGTTTGAAGTTAAGTTTAATGAGAAGACAGAACAGGCTGCACTGGTTGGGGTCCTCCCCTCAACTTCCCTCAAGTCCTGTGTTATCCAAAACTGCTCTTCCCCTGCATCCCATAATGTGTCCTACACTCCAAGACAACAATCCCCCTAGTCCAAATGGTGATCTGCTCTCAGTGACTGGGGGGTTTCAGACCTGGACAACAGGGCTGATGGCTCTCCCAGGGCAGCCCTGGAAGGAGCGGGGACATGGTGTCCATTTCCCAGAGCCTGTCATTTGGGTTGTCACTTGCCACTGCTCCTCTGTGCTCTCTCTGTTTGGAGATGGATTCTTGGAGAGCTGATGGCCCTGCAGTGATGGAGCAGCCAGGGCAGAGCATTAACTGAGTTACTCCTCCTCCCACTGTTAGTGCCCTGTCTGTGTGTGCAGGTGAGCTTCTTATCACTTAACCTGACACAAGCTGACAAGAGCACAAATCTCCTGAAGCATCCATGTTTGGAGGTCACACACATATGCCCTGCTATTGTTTAACAGATGAGAGCAGATCCTTGGAATTTATGTCCAGAAATGCATCATGATTAGGGGAAAAGCTTTGTTATTGTAGTGGCAATGGATTTGTTCAGTGCCAGTATCACAGCCTTGTTCCTAAGGCTGTAGATGAAGGGATTTAAGAATGGGTACAGGACTGTGTTCAGCAAAGCTACAATTCTGTTGGTCTTCAAGGAAACATCTGCTGAAGGACACATGTAGAGAGCAATGCAGCTCCCATATACAATGGATAAGGTGATGAGATGGGAAGAGCAGGTGGTAAAAGCTTTCTTCCTCCCAGAGGCTGCTGGAAGCCGCAGGATACAGAAAAGGATGCACGTGTAAAATGCCAGAGTTAAACATAAGGAACCCAGCACGACACAGGATAAGAAAACAGAGTCTATTTTCCAAAGCAGGTTGGTGTCAGAGCAGGACAGTTTGAATAAGGGGGAGTTGTCACAAAGAAAATGGGGGATCCTGTTGGAGCCACAGAAGGACAGCTGAGAGAGGAAGAGCAGGCGGTAGCTCAGGAGGGTGAAGCCGATGAGCCAGGCAGCAACAACCAGGCAGAGGCAGAGCTGAGGCTCCATGGTGGCAGCGTAGTGCAGGGGTTGGCAGATGGCAACCCAGCGGTCAAAGGCCATGACAACAAGCAGGACAAACTCTGTGCAGCCCAGGGCGAAATAGAAATAGGATTGGGCAAAGCAGCTGCTCAGCGAGATGGTTTTCTGGTCAGAACTCAGGATGGCAAACAATTTGATGCTTGTGGAGGATGTAAACCAGATTTCCAGGAACGCCAGGTTGCTAATGAAAAAGTACATGGGGGTTTGCAGGTGGTGATCCACACACACGAGGAAAATGATGGTTGCATTCCCTGTCACTGTTGTCAGGTACATGAGCAGAAGGATCACAGAGAGAAACAGCTGCAGGCTTTGATCAAGCCCTGGGAAACCCTCGAGGATGAACTCAGTAACTGCTGTTTCATTTGCTGCTCCCATGCTGAATTTCAGTTCATCCTGCCGGGACAGGAACATGGCAAAACCAAGTGTGATAATTTCACAGGCTGGACAAAATGTTCTATCCTTCCCTCTCTGCTCCTTTCTTTTCCTGCAGTCTTCCTGTACAGCACAGAGATCGTCCTTCAAGCAATTCTCACACCCTGATTTTTCTGTTTCACATTTCACTTAGAGTCCTCAGAGATTTTGTTGTCTTATTTCTACTTTGCCAAATACTCACGAAGAATTCTTTCACCAGAACAGAGGATTCTGAAGAGGCTGTTGGCTATTTCACCCCATTCCTGGGAAATTCCAAGCTCACTCAGACCTCTGGCAGACATCTGTCACACCTCTGTGCCAAAAGCCTCTCTTCTACTGCACAGATGCTAACCCATGAAATCACATCCACTCTGCATGTTTAAAGCTCTGGTTTCTACTTTTCAGTGTTTGCCTTTTGCACTGGGAATCCCTGAGAATCTGTTGGTTTCAAAATAAGCAATATCAAGTATTTTGCAATCCCCTGCTTTCTGCCACAGCTTCTTGCTCTCTGGTTCTTCAGGAAAAGAGAGGGGAGGGCAGAATAGAGACCAAGTATAACTTGTCTTTTTAGTACTCTAAATAATGACCAAACTTTATTATGGATCCACACAGTGTTTCACAGAGTCCCACCTCACACCTGCCTGCACAAAAAGGCACTTGTTGCCATACAGTTGCTCGTTGCTATTGCTGTCAAATGTTCCAACCCAAATGCAGAGCAAGAGAACAGTGCCAGGAAGAGATTTGTAACCTTTCCTTTGCCTACCAGTTTTAGACTGGGAGAACCCAGCCTCCAGAGCCTTCTCTTGTCTCCACTGACTATAGAGGGAGCCTGGAGAAAACAAGTTCCCATAAGAACCTGCAGTGGAGCAGATGAAACTCATTATTCAAGTCTCAAATCTCCGATTAATTAAGTTGTTATGCTTTTAAATGAAAATTCACAGTTCACAGAAAGAAGCATGAGAAAAAATGTACAATAAAGACTGACATTTTTCCTTTCATCTTTTGATTTTGTTTTCAGGCAGAGAGGAGCAGAGCACATGGCTCCAAAAACAGGGTGATTTGAAATGCCAGGGGGAGAAGAGGGGATGGTGGGTTTGAAGCAGTGAAACAAAGCTGTGTTGATGTGCAGCCAGAGCACTGAAGTCATTAGTCCCCTGAGTGGTCCCAGTTCATTGTCCACATAGATGAGAGGAGAGACTGGTCTGAAAGAGCCCATCAGCTTGAAACCAAGGGATTGAATTCAGTCAAGATCCTTAAAAATTAACAAACTCCAAAAGGAGCAAAACTTTTGAGTGCCCTTCAAAATCAACTGTTGGACTGAATTGTGTGGGACCTCTCCAGGGACACCCTCCAGGGAAGTCCAGGCAGTCCCAGAGATGGGCAGATCCTGCTGTGCCCAGGCCTTTTCTTGGGCATAAATGTAGCGATTGCTGTCCTGGGAGAATCTGACGGCTTCAGAGATCCCTGTAGCAGCTTCTGCTGCACAGCTGAGTAAAGCTGAATTAATTGGAAGATGCTTACACATGCCAGAGGGGATGTGCAGGACCACAGGTCAGGTGGATTATAAGAATTAATCAGACCAAAGTCACACCTGATCCAATTGAAGACACTGGTGCAAGGGCCATTGCAAAGGAAACTCTTCCAATCTGAGTTATCCCACAATTCAAGCAATCTTTTCCTTGAAAGCTCATCAAAGAGTAGAGAGGAAGAAAAAAAAAGTGGGGAAGAAGTAGAGACATAAAATGTGCTAATAGCAACTGAGAAGAACCTCTGAGCAATGTTTCACCACTCAAACTGTTGGTAGAAAATGTGTTTGGGAAATCACTGCATAAAGAACATTCATGAATCTGGGAAGGAAGACTTCTCCAGAGAGTACATAGAAGTCTTCATGTCAGAGGGTTCCACTATTTCCTAAAATCTACATTCAGGGCTTGAGTCAGTTGTTTGCAGAGAGGCCACCAGTGCCTCCAGCATTCTCTGGGGTAGCTGAAGCCCTCATGTGGGACTGGGAAAAGTGTCCTGGGACCCACGGGAGCTCTTTTGGAGCACGAGCTGGAAGGCCTGAGCTGAGGCAGGAACCTCAGGAGCGGTGCAGGACTGCTGGGTGCACTGGGCAGGGACCAACAGCCCAGGAGCTCATTGTCCCTCTGGATGCCAGTTGTGAGGTCACTTCTGTCACAGGAACTGAGTAGCCCCCAGCTGATTTGTGGGAAGGCAAAGAGTCAGAAGTCATGAATGGCATCAGAAAGCTGCTCCCAACATGATGGCAGATTTGGGAAGGTCAAGGGGAACGGGGACAAGGGAGATGGGAGACTTGGCAAGGGAATAATGCTTGGTTAAGAGAGATGAAAGATTTGAACAGAGAAGGGCTGTTGGGAGATGTGGTGGTCGGAGGTGTCTTGGGCACAGCAACCATGAAATGATGGAGTTTTCAGTTCTGGGTGAAGTAAGGAAGGGATCAATAAAACTTCTACCTTAGACTTCTGGAGGGTGGACTTTGGCCTGTTCAGGACACTGAAATGGTTGAGACAGTCACCTGCAAAACAGTCCTTAATAACAAAGAGGTGCAGGAAGGCTGGACATACTCTAAGAAGGAAATCTTGAAGGCACAGGAGCAGCCTGTCCATGTGTGCTGCAAGATGAGCCGGCAGGGAAGACGACTGGTCTGGCTGAGCAGGGAATTTTCCTGGGAGTGGGGGAAAAAAAGGGTTTATGACCTTCGGAGGAAGGGGCAGGCAGCTCAGGAAGAGTACAAGGATGTTGTTAGGCCATGTAGAGAGAAAATTAGAAAGGTAAAAGCTCAGCTAGAACTCAATCTGGTTACTTCTGTAAAGGGTAATAAAAAGGGTTTATATGATACATCATCAACAAAAGGAGGGGACAGGAAAATCTCCATCCTTCATTGGACAGCGGGGGGAACATTGTCACCAAGGATGAGGAAAAGGCCAAGGCATTTAATGCCTTCTTTGCCTCAGTCTTTAACAGAAAGGCCTGTTATCCTCAGGACAACCAGCCCCCTGAGCTGGTAGACAAGGACAGGGAACAGAATGGACCCTCTGTAATCCAGGAGGAAGCAGTTGGTGATCTGCTGAGCCACTGAGACACTCCCAAGTCTATGGGACCAGAAGGGATTCATCCAAGGGTGCTGAGGGAGCTGGAGGGAGAGCTCAGCAGAAACCCTCCATCATTTACCATCAGTCCTGACTCACTAGGGAGGACCCGATGAGTGGAGGTGCTCATGTGATGCCCATCCACAAGAGGGGCCGGAAGGAGGATTGAAACAGGAGCCAGGCCTAGAAGAGTTAACTGAGATATCTTGACCTGCTAAGAAACCCCAACACCTGTTTTGCTGGAAGAACATTTTCAGAGCACTGGTTAATCTCATGTTCTGTTCTGCTCACTGGACCAAAGGCCCTGTTATAGAAAGAATAGGAGTAGTACACACACAGTAATAAATTAGGGAAACTAGATGTTTGAATAAGATCTAGAAGGCCCAGAGCCAGGATTTTGCAAGCTTGAAGATTTCAGGTCACCTAATTGAAGAGGTCAAATTGAGGAAGACGTCCATGGCGACCACCAGAGGGATGAAGGCTTGAGGAGAAGACTCCCACAGCAGAAAACTGGGCATGTCTGGAAAGACTCTGCCCAGAGACCAGCCTACTTATTAATATGTATAATAAATGATGTAACCATGTATCTGAAGTGTATAAAATGGCTTAGTTTTGCACTTGTAAGTCGAGCAACTTTGTCCAGCACGAGCTGGCTTGCTCCCAACGTTGAATAAACAATTACCTTGCTGCTTAAAGATAAAAAAATGTCTCTGAGCAGTCTTTTGGGCCGATTTTTCGGGTTCACTGGTCACGTGCAAACAGGTGAGTGGTCAGTGCCCATCCCTGGCCATGCCCGGCAAGGGATCCCCACAGTCTGTACCGTTTGCTTCATCTCTCCATTGCCAAGAACTTTTTAGGACAAGGGAACTCTGTGCTCTGGGTTTGGAGGGAGGTCCAAGTGCCACTTTCTGGAGTGGGAAGCACAAATCATGGGGTCTTGTGTTCTCTGGGGGGCCAGACTCTGGTGAGACTGGTGTGTGTGCACATGAGACTGGGGTGGGTGTGGGTGGGTGTAACCACCAGTGAACATCAAACCGGAGCAACCACTGCCTAGATGAGACATGGGAACCATCTCCTGGAGGGATCCACATGGGCTGGGTGTCCCTGTAGCTCTACATCTCCCCCTGAGGTGGCAGAGCACACGAACTGCCCATCCCTGTGTCCCTTTCTCCACTGGCTGTGCTTTGGTTTGGCCCAGAAACCTGCCGAGGTCCCTTCCAGGATGAGTCCCAGTGCACTGCCCTGCACCGTGGGCCTTCCCTTCCTGATCCAGCATCTGTGGGGCAGCAGAGCTGGGTCAGTGCAGGGACAGGGCTGGCTCTGACAGGGGCCATGAAACCACTGCCAGGAGGTGACAGCAAGGACAGTTTGCAAAGAACAAATTTAGATAGGGTGCCTTTGTTGGAATCAAGGGGGTCCTTGTGACACCAGAGAAACTCAGGGATTCAATGAGCTGTTGTGACACTTCAGGGTCTCCTGGAACCAAAGGAACCCTGGGACAGTTTGGAACCTCCTGGAGTCAAGGGCCTATTGAGACACTGCGAAGCTCATGGAAGCAGAGGAATTGTGGGAGAGTGTGGAACTTCATGGAATCAAAGGGCCATTGTGACACTGGAGGACCTCATGGATCTGAAGGAAAGCTGGGAGACTGCAGAATCTCCTGGAATCAAGTGACCAGTGTGACATGGGGGACCTCATGGCAGCAAAGAAACCCTGGGACATTTTGGAACTTCCTGGAATCACTGGGCCATTGGGACATTGGGAACCTGATGGAATTGTTTGGCCATTGTGCCATTGCAGGGCCCCATGGAATAAAATGAAACCTGGGACTCTGGGAAACCACATATGAGCAAGGGGTGCTTGTGACCCTGCAGGACCTGATGGAACCAAGGGAAGCCTGGGACACTGAGGAAACTCGTGGAACCAAGTGGTCTTTGTGACCCTGCAGAATTGCACGGAATCAACAACCCATTGTGTCACTGCAGGGCTTCATGGAACCAAAGGAATCCTTGGACACTGTGGAACCTCATAGAAACAAAGGGCCATTGTGCCACTGAAGAACCTCATGGAATCAAGGGGCCATTGTGACACTGCTGGGCCTTGTGGATCCAAAGGAATCTGGGGATGCTGTGGAACCTCCAAGAATCAAGGGGCCATTTTGACACCGTGGAACCTGAGGAATCAACAGTCCATTGTGACTCTGCAGGGCCCAGGGAAGCAAAGGAACCTTGGGATACTGTGGAATCTCACAGAATCAAGGGACCATTGTGACCCTGTGGAGTCTGATGGAGATGAAGAAGCCCTGGGAGACTGGAACCTCATGGAATCAAGGGACCGTTGTGACAGTGCAGGTCCTCGTGGAACCAAGGGAAAATGGGGACACTGTGAAAACTCATGGCATCAAGGGGCCATTTGGACATGCAGGGCTTCCTAGAACCAAAGGAAGCCTGGGACGTTTGGGATCGTCCTGGAATCGAGGGGCCATTGGGACACTGCAGAAACTCCTGAAAGCAGAGGAACCCTGAGACTGTGCAGAACCTGACGGCAGAAAGGAGCCATCGGGACACTGCAAAACCTCGTGGAATCGAGGGGCCACTGCTCCACATCTGGGTTTCATGGAACCAAAGGAAACCTGGGACATTGGGGAAACTCATGGAACCAGGGAGACCCGGGGACACTGTGGAGCCTCACGGAATCAAGGGGCCATCGGGACACTGCAGGACCTTGTGGGGCCAAAGGGACTCTGGGCTGCTGCAGAACCTCACGGAGCTGGGAAGCTGCTGTGTGGGGCCCCCACGACGAGTGACTGAGGCTGCTGAAGGAGAAGGTGAGTGAAGCCAATTTGCAGAAGTGGAAACCGTGGGCAACACCACTGAGCCCCCTTGCCATGGTCAGTTACCATGGCAACCATCATACGTTCCCATCATGTGCTGGGTTAAAAGTGAACCGGAGGGAGAAATGAACCCACACAAGGGATTACAAGTCAGACTTACAATTTACTGAGAAGATGACAATAAATACAGTGATACAGAGAAAACTGGTTTAACCCACAAAAATAGCTGTATAAGCCAGCAACCTGGGACAAGAAGAGAACAGTGCTGAGCACCACGTGGCCCCCCAGGGTGCAAAGGAAAAGGAAAGGAAAAGCTGTTGGTGCAGATGATGGTGGCAGTTGTGTTGAGGTAGCGATGGCAGTGCTGTGGAGAGTTCCAATCCCAGTCCTGTTGGAGTTCTGGTCCTCCTCTCAATCCCACGAGTGGTAGCAGAAGTCCCCAAAGCCCAAGAGTATATGTGCTCAGGTTCAGGTGGGGATGTGCAGCACCTCCCCCAGGGCAGGGAGTTTCCCAATGGGTGATTTAACTCTGTGAGTCAGGGGGTATTTTTGGAGTGTGTGATGGTCTGGGTGTTGCAGCTGCCTGTTCTGCCAGTCCAAGGCGGCCCATTGGCAGAGATGACCCCTCAGGCTGGGGGTGAAGGTGCTAATGCCTCCCCGGAGGGGAGTTCTGACAGCAGAGTCCTGGGTGTGAAGACAAAGGAACACTCCTTGCAGAGTTCTTTCCCAGCCAGCTTGTAGGCTGAGGTGTCAGGTGGGCCCTGGGCAGCTGCTGCAAAGGATCCATTCTTAAGAGTCCCTCAGAAATGACCCAGAGGGTGTAAAATAAACAGTTTTGGGTGCACCCACCCAGTGATAAACTGGTTGTGGTCCCTGAAACTAGGAGAGATTGCTTGGGTTGGTTACCATGGCAACCATCCTACACTCCCATTGCTATGATCAGTTACCATGGCAACCATCCTACATTACCATTGTTACAGTCAGTAACCACGGCAACCATCATACTTCCCACTGCTATGGCCAGTTGCCATGGCAACCATCACACATTCTCACTGTCACGTTTGGTTACCACGGTAACTATCATACTTCCCACTGCTACGGTCTGCTACCATGGCAACTATCATAAATTCCCATTCTTACGGTCAGTTACCATGACAACCATCATACATTCCTGTTGCTACAGTTGGTTACCACGACAATCATCATACATCCCACTGGTACAGTCAGTTACCATGGCAAACATCAGACATTTCCATTGCTATAGTCAGTTACCATGGTAACCATCACACATTTCCATTGCTATAGTCAGTTACCATGGCAAACAGCATACATTCCCACTGCTATGGTCAGTTACCATGGCAACCATCATACATTCCCATTGTGATGGTCACTTACCATGGCAACCATCATACAGTCACGTTGCTACGGTCACATTCCATGACAACCAGCATACATTCCCATTTCTACAGTCAATTACCATGGGAAACCTCACACATTCCCATTGTCACAGTCGGTTATCGTGGCAACCATCATACATTCCCATTGCTATGGTCGGTTACCATGGCAACCACCATACAGTCCCATTGTTACGGTCAGTTACCATGGCAACCATCATACCTCCCACTACTACGGTCAGTTACCATGGTCACCATCGTATATTCCCGTTGCTACGGTCAGTTACCATGGCAACAATCATACATTCCTGTTGCTACACTCAATTACCATGGCACCCATCACACATTTCCATTGCTACGGTCAGTTACCATGGCAACCATTGTACATTGTCATTGCTATAGTCAGTTACAATGGTAACCATCACATTTTTCCATTGCTACTGTCAGTTACAATGGCAACCATGATATATCCCACTGCTATGGTCAGTTACCATGGCAACCATCATACATTCCCATTGCCATGGTCAGTTACCATGGCAACTATCATACATTCCCATTGTTACATTCAGTTACCATGGCAAACATCATACTTCCAACTGGATCAGTCGGTTACCATGGTAACCATCATACAGTCACGTTGCTACGGTCAGTTACCATGGCAACCATCATAGACTTGTGTTGCTACGGTCAGTTACCATGGTAAACTGCAAACATTCTGGTTGCTATGGTCAGTTACCATGGCAACCAGCATCCATTCTCATTGCCCATGTCAGTTATCATGGCAATCATCAGACATTCTGGTATAGATTGGGAATTTAAGAGAATTTGTCTTTCCCCTGCCCCTCCCCCCCAATGTAGGAAAGACAGAGTTTGAGTGGAAAAGGGGGAAGATGGGCTCAAAGGCTTTCCTGAAGTCAGAAGAGACACATCCCCAGCCTTTCCCTCAGCTACTGAGGGGGTCATTTTGTCACAGGAGGAGACCAGGTTGGTCAGGCAGGACCTGCCTTTTCCAACCCCACACTGGCTGGGCCTGATCCCCCTACCCCAGGGGTGGAAGCACAGTCCAACCATCTGCCATGGACTGATCCAGGTCACACTAGAGAAGGGTAAGGCTCCCCAACACATCCAGTACATCGATGACATCATTGTATGGGGAGACACAGCTGAAGAAGTTTTCGAGAAAGGACAGAAGATCATCCAGATTCTCCTCAAGGCTGATTTCGCCATCAAGAAGAGCAAAGTCAAGGGACCTGCCCAAGAGATCCAATTCCTAGGGGTGAAATGGCAAGACGGACGATGCCAGATACCAACAGACGTCATCAACAAGATTGTAGCCATGGCTCCACCCACAAACAAGAAAGAGACCCAAGCTTTTCTGGGAGCCATAGGCTTCTGGAGGATGCACATCCCAGAATACAGTCAGATTGTGAACCCTCTTTACTTTGTGACCCGTAAAAAGAACAATTTCCAGTGGGGTCCTGAGCAACAACAAGCTTTCAGGCAGATCAAGCAAGAAATTGCACATGCTGTGACTCTTGGACCAGTCAGAACGGGACCAGATGTAAAGAATGTACTCTACACTGCAGCTGGAGATAAAGGTCCCTCCTGGAGCCTCTGGCAAAAGGTGCCTGGAGAGACACGAGGGTGACCACTGGGTTTCTGGAGCCAAAGCTACAGAGGTTCTGAGGTCAATTCCACCCCTGCGGAAAAGGAAATCTTAGCGGCGTATGAAGGTGTACGAGCAGCTTCAGAGGTAATTGGTACCGAAGCACAGCTCTTCCTGGCACCCCGATTACCAGTCTTGAGCTGGATGTTCAAAGGGAAGGTACCCCCTACACATCATGCCACCGATGCCACATGGAGCAAGTGGATTGCTTTGATTACGCGACGTGTCCAAATCGGGAACTCGAATCGCCCTGGCATCTTGGAAATCATAACCAATTGGCCTGAAGGTGGGAACTTCACTCTGGCAGAAGAAGAAGGAGAACCAGTAAACCGAGCTGAAGAAGCTCCGCCATATGATAAGCTGCCAGATGAAGAGACACGCTATGCCCTTTTCACCGATGGCTCCTGCCGTATTGTAGGGAGGAGTCAGAAGTGGAAAGCAGCTGTTTGGAGTCCCACCCGACGAGTGGCGGAAGCCGCTGAAGGTAAAGGCGAATCGAGTCAGTTTGCGGAACTCAAAGCAGTCCAATTGACCCTAGATATCGCAGAGAGAGAAGGATGGCCAAGGCTCTACCTGTACACCGATTCGTGGCTGATAACCAATGCCCTATGGGGATGGCTAGACCGGTGGAAAGAGATGAATTGGAAGCGTAGAGGAAAACCCATCTGGGCTGTTGATCTGTGGCAAGACATCGCTGCCAGAGTGAAGAAATTGAACGTGAGAGTCCGCCATGTAGATGCCCATGTGCCCAAGAAACGAGCTAATGAGGAACATGCTAATAACATACAGGCAGACCGAGGTGCACAGGTCAAGGTATCACAAACAGACCTAGACTGGCAGCAGAAGGGAGAATTGTTCCTGGCTCGATGGGCCCATGATGCTTCAGGTCATCAGGGCCGAGATGCCACTCATAGATGGGCACGAGACCGAGGGGTGGATTTAGCCATGGATATCATCTCTCAAGTTATCCGTGACTGTGAAACCTGTGCTGCTATTAAACAGGCAAAAAGGTTGAAGCCCCTGTGGTATGGTGGACGCTGGGAGAAGTATAAATATGGGGAGGCCTGGCAGATTGACTATATCATGTTGCCACAGACCCGCCAAGGTAAACACTATGTGCTTACCATGGTGGAAGCAACCACAGGATGGTTGGAAACATATTCGGTACCACATGCAACAGCCCGAAACACCATTCTAGGTCTCAAGAAGCAGGTCCTGTGGAGACATGGCACTCCAGAGCGGATTGAGTCAGACAACGGGACTCATTTCAAGAACAGCCTAGTAGCCACTTGGGCACAGGAGCATGGTATTGAATGGGTATATCACATTCCATATCATGCACCTGCTGCAGGAAAAGTAGAAAGGTGTAATGGACTGTTGAGGACAACCCTAAAGGCACTAGGTGAGGGAACTTACAAAAATTGGGATAAGAACTTAGCCAAGGCCACCTGGCTAGTCAACACTAGAGGCTCTGTCAAGCGAGTTGGTCCTGCCCAAGCAGAATCCCTCCACACTGCAGATGGAGCAGCTCCACGTGCACCGGAACCAAGTGACTGTGCTCCAGGAGGTGTAAAGATGTCCCCAAACCCCTCCTCACTGTCTCCAAACCCCATTCCTGATGTCCCCAACCCCAGTTGTCCCACCAGGAGCCCCCTGTGCCCCCCAAAACGCTCGCCCTGGGACCTGCGGGTGCAGTCGTGGCACCTCTGGGACAAGCTGGGCCAGGCCCGGGAGCAGCTCCGGAACCTGCACAGACAGAAACGGGGCCTGGAGTGTCAGAACTGGGAGCTCAAGGAGTCCTGGGAGCAGCTCCAGAGGGAGTTCCCTTTTGGTGCCATTTCCCCCCTGTTCTTCCCCAGGCTCACTGAAGGCGGGTCGAGGAGCAGCTCCACGTGCAACTGGACTAGATGGCTGCGCTCCAGGAGGTGTAAAGATTGCAAAAAACCCTCCTGGATCAGCAAGAACGCATCCACGAGCTGGAGATGGAGCGACGCCGCCTCCATAATGACATCCAGGAGCCCAAAGTGGGCCCGGGGCAGAGGGGGACATTTTATGAAGGGAACCCCCCCTAAAGACGGGAGAGCAACCTGAGCTCCAGCGTATGGTGAGCAAAGCACCGAAACATCCCCCGAAACTGCCCCAAATCCAGCAAATCAGTCCAACAGTTTAATTACCTAGGGAGCCTCATCTCCTCGGGCAGTGAGATTGACGGAGAGATAGACAACAGGTTAGCAAAGGCACGGAGAGCTTTCGGAAGGCTCCATCAAAGAGTCTGGGGAAATAAACACCTGAAGAAAAGCACCAAGATCAGTGTTTACAGAGCCCTAGTGCTGTCTACTCTCTTCTACGGATCTGAATCACGGGTCATCTACCGCCACCAGCTGCGTCTCCTCGAACGCTTCCATCAACGCTGTCTCTGCACAATCCTAAACAGCCACTGGTCAGATGATGTGACCAATATGTCTGTTCTAGAACAGGCAGCAGGCACAAGCATTGAGGCCATGTTGCTGAGAACACAGCTGCGCTGGGTAGGGCACGTCTCCAGGATGAAGGACCAACCACCGCCTCCCGAAGGTCCTGCTTTATGGTGAACTTGCCACCGGCTGCCGCAAGAGAGGAGCCCCAAAGAGAAGCTACAAGGACTGCCTGAAAGAACATGTCAGGGAAGAAGTTTGATGGGAATTTGGAGGGGATGCCGGGAGAAATTCTGGGACTTTCCCGCAGCTTCCTGGAGTAGGAGCTGGAGTCGGAGCTGGAGCGGTGTCTGCAGGAGGAGGAGGAGGAGTGGTGCCGGGAACAGGATGAGGTCAGAGCTCGGGAGCGAGCGCTGTTGGAAAACCTGGAAAAGGCAGTCGTGGCACCTCCGGGACAAGCTGGGCCAGGCCCGGAAGCAGCTGCGGAAGCTGCAGAGAGAGAAACGGGGCCTGGAACGGGAGAACCGGGTGCTCAGGGAGTCCTGGGAGCAGCTCAAGGAGTCCCGGGAGAACCTCCACAGAGAGCTCAGGGAGTGCAAAAGACGGAAGAGCAACCTGAGCTCCAGAGTATGGTGAGCAAAGCACCGAAACATCCCCCGAAACTGCCCCAAATCCAGCAAAATCCGCCCAAATCCCATAAAAAACGCCATCAAAATCCATCCAAGTCCTTCAAAATTTCCCTGAAATCCGCCCAAATCCCTTAAAAAACCCTCTCAAAATCCATCCAAGTCCTTCCAAATCCCCCTGAAATCCACTCAAAATCCCAGGAAATCCTTCAGAACTGAGCTGAAATCCATTGAAATGGAGCGAAAATCCTTCCAAACCCACTCCAAATCTGTCAAAGATCCACTGAAAATCCCCCTCCAGCCAGGGCTCTGGGAAAGCTGCCTCCGAGTGGGGTGAGGGAACCACCAAAATTCCCCTGAAATCCACCCAAACCCCCTCAAATTCCATCAAGAATCCCTCAAAACCTTCTGAAAATCCACGAAAATTGATCTCAAGTCCACAGAAGTCAACCCCAAACCCCTCAAGATCCCACAGAATTTCCCCCAAAAGCCTTCCAAAAATTCCCCAATTCCCTCTGACTTCTCCAAAAGTTCCCCAAATTGCCCCAAATTCCAAAGATTTCCTCAAAATCCCTCCAAATGGGAATTTTCTGAGATTCTCTCAAGGATCCCCACAAAAATTCCCCAAAACCCTTTGACAAATTCCCCAATTCCCCACAAAGCCCCCTCCAAAATCGCATCAATTCCCTCCAAATTGCCTTCCAATCCCCCAAGCCCCTCGAGGTTTGGGAATTCCAATTTGGGCATTTGGGGGATTCAGGGGGAGATTTGGGGGGAAACTGAGGGGATTTGGGGGCATTCAGGGCCAAGATCAGGGAATTTGAAAGGGGCTTGCGGGGAAATTGGAGGGGATTCAGGGGGAAATTCAGGGAATTTGGGGGCATTCGGGTGGAAATTCAGAGAGAGCCAGGGAATTTGGGGGGAAATTCAGGGAATCTGGGGGGATTCAGGGGGAAATTCCAGGCATTTGGGGGGGTCAGAGGGAGGATTTGGGAATTCTGAGGGGGGTTTGGGAAGGGATTTGGTGGGGATTTGGTGGGAATTCAGGGGGAAATTCAGGAAAATTCAGGGCATTTGGGGGATCAGAGGGAGGATTTGGGAAGAATTTTGGAATTCTAAGGGGGAGTTGGGAATTCCAGGGGGTTCGGGACATTCGGGGGGGGGGTTTGGGAAGAGGTTTGATGGGAATTTGAGGGGATTCAGGGAGAAATTCTGGGCCTTTCCCGCAGCTCCCTGGAGTCGGCGCTGGAGAAGCGTCTGCGGGAGGAGGAGCAGCGGCAGAGCCACGCCACAGCCCAGGAGAAAGACCTTGGAAAAATCTTGGGGAACGCAGAGGTTTGCGGGGGGCCTGGAATTCCTCCACTTCCAGAGGAGGCCACCCAGGGGATCAGAGGGCTGCAGCACCTCTCGGATGGAGACAGGCTGAGAGAGTGGGGGCTCTTCAGCCTGCAGAAGAAAAGGCTGTGGGGAGACCTCCTTGGGGCCTTCCAGGACTTCAAGGCAGCTTCTGAGAAACATGTGGGCAAAGGGTTCAGTAGGGCCTGTCACAATAGGACAGGGGTTGAGGGGGCTAAACTGGAAAAAAACTTCTTTCTCTCAGACCTGCCGTTTACACCCATGGCATTCAGCACTAAACCGGACCATCCCTGTTCTTTGCTGTTAGTTCTTGATTTTTGCTCAAGCAGTGCCGGGAGCAGCTCCAGAGGGAGCTCAGCCCCCCAAAATGTCTCCTCTCTCCCTGGTACCCCCCAGAAGACATCTATTCTTGCAGCTGCACCACGGGCAGGTAAGACACGAAAAACCGCCAAAATGTCCCCAAATTCCCCAAAATGTCCCCAAATTCCCCAAAATGTCCCCTGTCCCCCAGGTGCCCCGCAGAAGACATCAGTTGCAGCTGCACCAGGAGCAGGTGAGGACTGTTGAAGACAACCCTAAAGGCACTAGGTGAGGGAACTTACAAAAATTGGGATAAGAACTTAGCCAAGGCCACCTGGCTAGTCAACACTAGAGGCTCTGTCAAGCGAGCTGGTCCTGCCCAAGCAGAATCCCTCCACACTGCAGATGGAGACAAAGTTCCAGCGATCCATCTAAAAGGTATGCTAGGTAAGGTTGTTTGGATCACTCCTCCCTCAGGCCAAGACAAAACCCATTTGTGGGATTGTTTTGGCTCAAGGGTCCGGAACTGCCCTGGTGGGTTATGAGGAAGGATGGAGAGATTCAATGTGTCCCTCAAGGAAACCTAGCCCTGGGGAAAAACTAATTCTGCGCCCTAAGTTGTGTTTTACAGGAGACCAGACACCAGACGAAAAAGACCCGAACAAAGTTGATACCGGTATCCAAGGATGTCCGATGATGAGACAGCCCTAAACCCCCAAATTTCCCTCCAAATCCTCCCAGAATCCAAAAATTGCCCCCTAAATCCCCAAATTCCTCCCTGAATCCCAAATTTCCCCTCCCCAGGGGGAGAGGGGAAATTGGAGACATGTTAGTAACCATTTTCCCCCTGGAGGAGAATTTGGGGGAATCCATCAATTCCCTGTGCTTCGCCAGCAAGGTGGAAGTGGGATTTGGGGGGATTTGGGGGGAAATGCGGGATTTAAGGGGATTTGGGGGACCATGAGGGATTTGGGGGGTTTGGGGGTCTCTGCTGGATTTTGGGGGGTCATAGGAGGGTTTGGGGGGTCCTGGGGGAGTTTTCGGGGGGATTTGAGGAGGTTTAGAACATGTCACAGAACAAAGGGAGCTCCAAGGAAACGTCCCGAAACGCGGGAATGGGACTCGGGGAGGCAGGTCAAGGAACAGCTCAACGTGCAGCAGGACCAAGTGGCCGCGCTCCAGGAGGTGCAAAGATCACAAAAATCCCTCCTGGATCAACAGGACGAACGGATCCATCAACTTGAGATGGAGCGACGCCCCCTCCACAAGGACATCCAGGAGCCCAAAGTGACCCGGGGCAGAGGCTCCAGAGTATGGTGAGCAAAGCACCGAAACATCCCCCGAAACTGCCCCAAATCCAGCAAATCAGTCCAACAGTTTAATTACCTAGGGAGCCTCATCTCCTCGGGCGGTGAGATTGACGGAGAGATAGACAACAGGTTAACAAAGGCATGGAGAGCTTTCAGAAGGCTCCATCAAAGAGTTTGGAGAAATAAACACCTGAAGAAAAGCACCAAGATCAGTGTTTACAGAGCCCTAGTGCTGTCTACTCTCTTCTACGGATCTGAATCACGGGTCATCTACCGCCACCAGCTGCGTCTCCTCGAACGCTTCCATCAACGCTGTCTCCGCACAATCCTGAACATCCACTGGTCAGATGATGTGACCAATACGTCTGTTCTAGAACAGGCAGCAGGCACAAGCATTGAGGCCATGTTGCTGAGAACACAGCTGCGCTGGGCAGGGCACGTCTCCAGGATGAAGGACCAACCACCGCCTCCCGAAGGTCCTGCTTTATGGTGAACTTGCCACCGGCTGCCGCAAGAGAGGAGCCCCAAAGAGAAGCTACAAGGACTGCCTGAAAGAACATGTCAGGGAAGAGGTTTGATGGGAATTTGGAGGGGATCCAGGGAGAAATTCTGGGACTTTCCCGCAGCTCCCTGGAGTCGGAGCTGGAGTCGGAGCTGGAGCGGTGTCTGCAGGAGGAGGAGGAGGAGTGGTGCCAGGAACAGGATGAGGTCAGCGCTCGGGAGCGAGCGCTGTTGGAAAACCTGGAAAAGGCAGAGGTTTGCGGGGGGGCCTGGAATTCCCAAAAGCTAATGGGGAGGGGTGAAAAACAATTGGGATAAACCGGAGCCAGTTCCTCCCTGATGTCCCCAAACCCCTCCTCACTGTCCCCAAACCCCGTTCCTGATGTCCCCAACCCCGGGTGTCCCCCCAGGAGCCCCCTGTGCCCCCCCCAAACGCTCGCCCTGGGACCTGTGGGTGCAGTCGCGGCACCTCCGGGACAAGCTGGGCCAGGCCCGGGAGCGGCTCCGGACGCTGCAGAGAGAGAAACGGGACCTGGAGTGTCAGAACTGGGAGCTGAACAAGTGCACATGCACCAGAACCAAGTGGCTGTGCTCCAGGAGGTGCAAAGATTGCAAAAATCCCTCCTGGACCAACAAGAACACATCCACGAGCTGGAGATGGAGCGACGCCACCTCCACAATGACATCCATGAGCCCAAAGTGGGCCATGAGGGATTTGGGAGGATTTGGGAGGGATTTGGGGGGACATGAGGTATTTGGGGGGATTTGGGGGAACATAAGGGATTTGGGGGGGGTTGGGGGTCTCTGCTGGATTTTGGGGGTCACAGGAGTGTTTGGGGGGTCCTGGGGGAGTTTTCAGGGGGATTTGAGGAGGTTTGGAACATGTCACAGAACAAAGGGAGCTGCAAGGAAACGTCCCGAAAGGCGGGAATGGGACTCAGGGAATTGTTGCAGCTGCTTCTCGACGACTCCACGAGCAGAGGGCCGCGAGCAGAGCTGAATCCTCCTGTGCTGGGCTGCAGAGAACTTCCCAGGAGAAACTGTGTGGAGGTGACACAGCCCAGAGCGGGAGAGCTGCAGGCCCGGAGCATTCCCTGGTTTTTTTTGCTCTATATTCCAAGGCTGGAGCAGGGATCACTGCAGGGAGCAATCCTGAGGCTCCTCCAAGGATGTCGCTGCTGACCTGTGAGGGACGTGAGGAGGGACAGCTGTGAGTTGTACCTGTGTTTGGATGATGCCAAACATTTCCAAATGGGGGGACATTGGGGGACACTGGGGGACATTGGGGACATTGGGGACATTGGGGGGGGATATTGGGGGGACATTGGGGACATTGGGGACATTGGGGGGACATTGGGGACATTGGGGGGACATTGGAGGGACACTGGGGACATTGGGGGAACATTGGGGATATTGGGGGGATATTGGGGGGGACATTGAGGGGACATTGGGGATATTGGGGACATTGGAGGGACATTGGGGACATTTGGGGGACATTGGGGGGACACTGGGGGACATTGGGGGACATTGGGGACATTGGGGACATTGGGGGGACATTGGGGGGACATTGGGGAAATTGGGGGACATTGGGGGGACATTGAGGGGACATTAGGGGGACAATGGGGGGACATTGGGGGATATTGGGGGGACATTGGGAACATTGGGGGGACATTGGGGGGAGATTGGGGACATTGAGGGGACATTGGGGGACATTGGAGAGACATTGGAAGGACATTGGGGCAGATTGGGGGGACATTGGAGGGATATTGGGGACATTGGGGGAACATTGGGGGACATTGGGGAGACATTGGGGGAACATTGGGGGACATTGGGGGACATTGGGGACATTGGGGGGACATTGGGGACATTGTGGGGACATTGGGGGACATTGGGGGACATTGGGGGACATTGGGGGGACATTAGGGCAGATTGGGAGGACATTGGGGGAACATTGGGGGACATTGGGGACATTGTGGGGACATTGGGGATATTGGAGGGACATTGGGGGGACATTGAGGGGCTATTAAGGACATTGAGGGACATGGGGGGACATTGGGGGGACATTGAGGGGACATTGGGGACATTGGGGGGACATTGGGGGAACATTGGAGGGACATTGGGGACATTGGGGGACATTGGGGGGGTCAGAGGTCATTTTCGGGGGGTCAAAGGTCACCTGCTGGTAGGTGTTGGTGGCGATGATTGGCCGTAGGATGGGGGGTGGGGCCAGCGGGTCCCCAGGGGCGGGGCCTGGAGCCCCCAAAACCTCCTGTTCAAACCTGGGGGGGGAGGGGCACCGGTGACACCCCCCCAGTGACACCAGTGACCCTCCCAGTGCTCCCAGTAACACCCCTGTGACACCAGTGACACCAGTGAACCTCTCAGTGCTCCCAGTGACACCCAGTGATCTCCCAGTGACACCAGTGACCCTCCCAGTGCTCCCAGTAACACCCCAGTGACCCCCCAGCACCCTCCCAGTGCTCCCAGTAACACCCAGGGCCCTCCCAATAACACCCCCATCACCAAGCCCCTGGCCCCGCCCACATGGTCACGAAAAAACCAAGCCCCGCCCACCCCAATCCCTTAGACCCCAACCCTGTTGCCATAGGAACCCAAACTCCTCCCACTGCCCCAAGTCCCACCCACTGTCGCCATTAACCTCCAAGCCCCGCCCACAATCATTAACACCCCAAAGCTCCTCCTGCCTCTAAGCCCCACCCACCAGAGCGACCCCGCCTCTGTTGCCATGGCCACCCTCAGGCTCCACCCAACACCCCCAAGCCCCACCCCCGTTGCCATGGCCACAAAGCCCCGCCCCTTCCCCGATCCTCACAGCGCCATCTCGGCCTCCATCTCCTTCAGACGCTCCTCGCCGCTCTTCGCCGCCGCTCCGCCTCCCCCCTCGCCAAATCCTCTTCAAAGGGAGCCTCGATCTCTGGGGAACCGCGGGGCTGAACACCCGGGCAGCAGCAGCAGCAAAGGGAGTGTGGGAACTGCTGGGACAGGGGGGTTAGGGGGTCATTGCAGGCCACAGTGGGAAGAAACCCCACACTTGCTCTAATCTGACACACCTAAAAATAGACCTGGGAGGATTTATGGATTTTCAAACCCACAAGAGGATTTCGAAGGAGCAGCATCTTCCCTGGCAGGGCCTGCACAGTACCAGGGCTGTGCCCACCCCTGCCCCTGATGGGGATCAGCCATCTCCAGCATGGCCCAGCAAATAGAACTCACAAAGACCACGAGAGCAAATAAAAACGCAGTTTAGTTATCTGATGGTTAATAGCCTTCCTTCCCTCTGCCTTGTCTTTACCTCTCATTTTTAAAGAGTGTTTTAAACTCAGTTAACTACACACAACTGTCAGACAAAGCCAACTCCTTAACCCAAGGGAAATAAATCACGTGGCACCAGAATATCTACAAAATTATTCTGAAGTTTTGCATCTGTGGTAGAAATTTTTCATGAGCTCAGCCCTGCTTTCTGGATGTCCCTGATGGGGTAACACGGGAGTGAATTTGAAATCAAAGAACTGGTAATCCAAATAAAAAAAGACTTGGATAGCAACAAGAAACACTTTCCCGCATGAGGAGGTGCAAGTTTGAGAACCAAGGAGGGCTCTGTCACCAGTTGTTTGGTGCCTGCCAGTGCTGCTGTTCCTCCCTCTCCAACAACGCTCCTCAGCCAAGGGCTGAAAATCAGCACGCAGGAATCAAACCCTGGAGGGATTAACACTGGAAATACAACTCAGGTCACCCCAGGGAAGGGTGGCTGCGGTCTCAGAGACCACCCACCCCAGAGGGCTTGTGCCACACCACAGCCAAAGGTGTCCTGTGGCTCAGGGAACAGGACACGGCACCACTCGCCTCCTCCCACCACACCGAAGACACACTTGCCCTCCTCGGACACCCCTGGTGAGCTCAGGTGAGAGGCTGAGGAGCTCCAGGCCCCACTGTTACCCCGTGGAAAGTCAGGCTTTGAAGGGTTGCATCATCCCATCACCTTTGCCACCAGGCTGCTCGCAAAGGTGAGCTGCCCTCCCGCTGTCATTCACATTCCCAACACACCTCCTGTCACCGCGCACAACAGCACAGGCTGAAAATTCTGGGGACACTGGATGGGCTACAGAGAGCTCAACTCACTGCAGAAGGTATGGATGGGAGAACTTCCAGCTCCCCAGAGTTTAGCCAGGATCATTCAACTCCAGCTACCTGCAGGCACACCCTGGCTCCCTGCAGCCCTCACCACACAAGTGCTGCCTCCAGGCTATGGGCACGTGGGGCAGGAGACCCTGGCAGCCTCCCAAGAAGTGGTATTTACAAATACACACTAAACACTGTCTGCTCTGGCTTCCTGAGAAGGGTTCGTTCACTTGACCCTTCCTGAAAGGAAGTAAAATCTTATCAGAGGGATTCAGCTCTGCCCAGAGTCCAGCACAGGAGGGAGAGGTTGCTGCACACCACTGGAAGCCCTTGTCTAGAGCAGCCTGCTTGGGGAAAATTAGCAGTATGCACACCTCTAAATGAGGCTGTACAGCAAGTAAAAGAGGGATTAGCCATGTAAAGTAAGTCCTTTTGGTAGTAGATTAAAGAGGGGAGGTGACTTTGAAGGATTATTCGAGAGCCATTTCAGCAGTTTTCAGGGACTTACAAACGCGGGGTAAAAATGCAGCTCCTCGGGTCCAGAGAAGAATAAAAACCAGTGTCCTGGCCAGGGAAGCAGCAGAAAAGGCTTCTGGAGGGACCACCTGGCTGGCCCCAAGTGCAGACCCCCCCCCCCCGCTGCCCACGATGGGTACCGGGCACGGTGCGGCTGGAGCATCACCTGCACACCCGGGCTGGAGCTGCTGCAGGGAGCCAGAGGGACTGGGGAAGGGGCTCCCACAGCCACGATGCCACTGGGATGGGTCACAGCACCTCCAGCCCCACGGCGGGTGGGAGGGCAGCTCTGCCCACCGTGCTGGACACAGTGCCGGGAAGGACCTTGGGAGCAGCACGAGCGTTAGAACCGGAGCCTTACACCAGTCCCTGCTCTCACCTCAGGCATTTATCGGCTGGGATGCAGGTCCTGAACTGAGCCGCGGAAACGGGAGGATATGCCAGCACAAACACAAAAACTGACTTCTCTCCCCAGCCCAACGTTCCCCTGCTTCCCTGCACCTCCGGGTGCCTCATCAACATGCTGGCTCTTAATCCTTTGCCCACATTAATCCAGCCAGTGGAAATGAAGACGTGGCTACAAGACACCAGGCGGCTTTATCGAACCCTCCTTGCAAAAAACCCACAAACCCTCTTTTGCCGAGCCTAAAAGGTGACGGATAATTCGTAGGGAAGATACCAACTATTCCCACTTGTTATGCAAGCGGCATCCTTTAAGTTGTAGTTTAGAGAGCAAGTCATTCCTGTCTGGGATAAATAGAACAACACGCTGCAGTATGTTGCTCACGACACGGGAGCAGCATCAGCCCGGGGAAGGCGAAAGGAGCTTCAACTCCAGCCGCGTTAGCCAGCCAAAAGTTCTGCGTGCGTCTGTGCCAGCCTGGCGGGAGCATCCCTGCGCGTGCAGGGAGGGAGGGATGGAGGGAGCGAAGGATGCTGCCGGTCCCGCCGCTGCCCCTCCCCGTGCCCGGGGGCAACGCAGCGACCCCCGCCCGGGCCGACTCTGCGGACCCCGCACACAGCCCCGCACAGAGCTCCGCCCGGCCAGGAGCCGCGGGGGCACTGCGGGGAGCCCGGCGGGGCAGGCACCGCGTCCGCCCGGCCCCGCATCCCCGCCGGCTCCCGCAGCGCGGCCGCGCTCTCCTTCCCCCGAATCGCAGCCTTTCCTAATTGCCTTCTTTAGTCCTATTTTTTTTACCCTTTCTAACCCCCCCTGCCTGCTCCCGGTGCCGAGCCGCGTTCACCTGTGCGGGTGGGGGGGACATGCCCTGCCCTGCCCTGCCCTGCCCGGCACGGCTCCCGCAGCCCCGCGGTGCTCCCGGTGTTCCCGCAGCTCCCGCAGCCCCGCGGTGCTCCCGGTGTTCCCGCAGCTCCCGCAGCCCCGCGGCCGCAGCATTGAGCGGCAGCGGCGGGGGCCGGGCGGGCTCCGCGCAGACCCCACTCCCGGCCCCGCTGTGCGCGGGGGGCGGGCGGCGGAGCGGCGGCGGCGCGGCCGCGCTTAACCCTTCGCTGCCCCTTCGCTGTCCCTTCGATGCCCCTTCGATGCCCCTTCGCTGCCCCTTCGATGCCCCGCCGGAGCCCCGCCGGGCCCCGGGGCAGCGCTCGCTGCCCGTCCCCTGCCCCCTTCGCGCTCCTGCAGCCCAGGTGCTGCTCCTCCCGCACCTGCGGGATCCTCCGCGGCAGCCCCGAGCCTCTTCCCGTCCCGCTCCCCGCCTTTCCCGCATCCTCGCCCGGGCCCGCTGACGGCAGACCTTGCAGTCCCCAATTACCGCTCGCGGCCAAAAAGGCCCTCCGCTTTTAATCCCAAATTTGCCCTAATTGTCTCGCTCTTCCAAAGGAGCCTTTCTCCTCACCCGCCTGCTCGCTCAGCCCTTTGCATCCCCCTGCTGCTTTCCTCCCCTTCCTCATCCTCCTCAGCCGAGAAAGGAGTGTCTCGTGCAGGGAGACGAGGAGCCGGAGAGCGGAGCACACCTGGGGACCAGCTCTGCCGCTTCCCAGCCCTTTGGGCACCCCTGTGCCCAGAGATGCTCCCAAACCTTCCGCAGGATCCCTCCTCAGTGTCTTTACTTGCTACCACAACGCAACTGAGGAGCCGCCAGCTGCTTTCAGAGTCCTGAGTTTAGGCTGAATCAGCAGCACAGTGGAAAGGCACAAAGAAAAGAAAAAGAAACGTATTCAGAAGTGAGGCTGGGACCTACCTGGCGTTGTTGGGATGGACTACGAAGCAGCAGCAGCAGCCACCAGCTGCAGTTTACAGCCTCTTAAATACAGCTCTTCAGGCACACCTATACCACACAGATAGGTCCATTTAAACACACAGACTCCAATTCTTACAGCCAATAGGTGGATTTTAGTTGCACTTTCTCAGTTCTACTTTCTCACAACATTTCTGTGCACCTGTCCCTGTTTTCCTTTGATGTTTATATTTTTCTCAGTCACTCTGTTCAAAACAAGTCCTCGTTCCCATGAGACACTATCCTTGTTCTCACAGAAATAGTGGCCTTGTTCTCTGGATGTTTTTCTCCTCTTCTCAGGCTGCCTGCTGTCAGGACTAAGGCCTTTCTTCTCAGTCAGTTTTTCGTTCTATACCAGGGGTCCCGGCCCAGCCGGGATTCCCCACACCTACCTGTGCCCCTGTCCCGAAATTCTGTCCTGGGAAATGCTTTTAAATGCCTGGGTGTGGGGGTGAATTGACTGTGGGGTGAATGTTGTTCTTGGGAATCTCTAATTCAGTCACTGTTAAAATATTAGCAAATGCTATTGAATCACCTGATAATTGTTAAACTGATCAATAAGTAAATGCTACTAATGTCTTTTGCCCCCTTATCTTTGGATCCAAATCCTTTGGGCCCTGACCCTCTGGCATCCCAAGGTTCTGTGGAAATCATTCCCTTTCATCAAAAAATATATATTTTTTGTGATGTCCACTTTAAAATCTTCCTCCTTAGCTAAACAACAAAACAACTCCAATTAGTTGTTGATGTCTTGAAGACTTGAAGACAATTAAAGGAAGGGAAATAATTTGGTTTTCTGTGTTTTAATGAGTCCCACAATGTGTTTGGAGCTGCATGCATTCTCCTGAAGTGCTGAGAGAAGACTGAAGCAGCTGCTGAAGAAGTCAGAAGCCAAACTCCAAGTGCCTTGAAGCATTGCTGGGCCCCACTGAGGGCAGGCACTGACAAAGCCTCCCCAGGGACTCCTTGGAGCAGCTTCTTGGAGGCCAGGAGTGCAGGCAGACAAAGGCTCTGGGCAGGCCCCTGCAGTGCTGAGCAAAGCCTGCCTTGGGTTTGTGGAGCACAAAGGTCAAGGCCTGAGCCCCAGGCCCTGGCCCAGCAGATCCTGTCCCTCCCGGCTGGCTCAGGGCTGTTTGGGGGGCAGTGGGATGGGAGGGGGAGGGACAACAAAGGCCCAAAACTGGGCAACCCCTGCCAGGCTCCTGGGGAGGGGTGAGGCAGAAACCAAGTGCAGAACCTGCAAGGCAAGTTGCTTGGGGTGGCCTGAGTGGCAGAGGCAGCTGCCAGAGCCAAGGGGACAAAGGCCCGGGTGCCTTTGGGCCTTGCAGCCCTGCCAGAGCCCTTGGCCATCTCTCCTGCAGGCTGTCCTGCCCTGGCCCTGCTGCTGCTCTGGCCTTGCAGGCTGCACACACCCCTCCTGCTTTCCCCCCCCCTCCCAGCAGCATTTCTAGACCCTCCCTGATGTCTCTGCACCAGCTCTGGCTGTTGCCATGTGCACTTGGCCTTCTGAACTTGGATCCTGAGCCCCTGTGCCACAGGACATCCCTCCCAGAGCCCAGGCCCTTCTCCTGGGGGTCACTGCAGAGCTGAGCAGATCCAGGTCACCTCCCATTCCTCTGCCAACCCCCTGGGCCTGCTCTGGGCCCTGCAGGTCCTTGCCCTGCTCCCAAGGGCTGGGGGGTGCTTAATGGTCAGGGCTTGGGGTTTAGAGCTCAGGCTGGGGATGAGGCAGAACTTTGGGAGGTTTGTTGTTCTGCTGGCAGTGTCTACTTCATGATTAGGGGAAGAACTTTTTGGGCTGGGTTAGGATTAAAGCTTGGCTTTTCATACTGGTACTATAGGTTTGGGAATGGGGTAGGCATTAGAGGACAAATAAGAGCCTGGAGTTCTGGGTTTGGGCTTTTTCTGGCTTGCAATTAGAGCAGTGGATTCCTTTCAGTGGGAGGGGCAGCACTTTGGGTAGTGTTGGGGCTTGAGGTTACAAAGAGGGTTAAGGTCTATTAAGAATGTTTGCACAGTCAGTGTTTCAGCACCCTCAGCATTTCCTGAACCTGGTTTTACCTCATCAAAATCTTTCCTATCTGTTGGCCAAACCCCTCTTTCCTTCCCGAAATATCCAATCCTTTTTGTCCCAGTTCCGCCTAATCTCCCCCAAACTTTCATCTGGGTGGGATCAGCTTTGTGATGACACACATGGAATCAAGGGGCCATTGTGGCGCTGCAGGGCCTCATGGAAACAAAGGAACCCTGGGACACTGTGCAAATCAAGGAGGCATTGTGCCCTTGAAGGCCCTATGCACCAGAGGACACTGTGGAAACTCATGGAATGCCGGGGCCATTTTGGCACTACAGGGCCCTCTGGAGCCAAAGGAACCCATGGACAAATTGGAATCTCATGGAATCAAGGTGCCATTGTGACACTACAGGGCCTAATGGATGCAAAGGAGCACCAGGACTCTGTGGAATCTTGTGGGACGAAGGGGCCATTGTGACACTGAGGAATCCCATGGAATCCAGAGGCCATTGTGACACTGAGGAATGCCATGGAATCCAGAGGCCATTGTGACACTGAGGAATCCCATGGAATCCAGAGGCCATTGTGACACTGAGGAATGCCATGGAATCCAGAGGCCATTGTGACACTGAGGAATCCCATGGAATCCAGAGGCCATTGTGACACTGAGGAATCCCATGGAATCCAGAGGCCATTGTGACACTGAAGAATCCCATGGAATCCAGGGGCCATTGTGACACTGAGGAATCCCATGGAATCCAGGGGCCATTGTGACACTGAGGAATCCCATGGAATCCAGAGGCCATTGTGACCAGGCATTATGGAGCCAAAGAGACCCTTGGACACTGCAGAACCTCGTGGAAACCCGCACACTGTGAAACCTTGTGGCCCCACGGGGCCATTTGGACACAGTGCAAACTCATTAAATCAAGGGGGCTTGGTGACACTGAGGGGCCTCCTGGAGCCAAGGGGACCCTGTGAGAGGACGTAACCTTGTAGAGTGAAGGGACCATTGTCACACTGTAGAACCTCTTGGAACCAAGGGGCCACAGTGACACTGAAGAGTCTCCTGGCACCCCCTGTGCCTCCCCAGAACTCCATGGGATCAAGCAGAGCCGCTGCCTCCCCCCCGCCGCACGGACCGGAGTCGCCGGCTCTGCCCCGCTTGGACACCTCTGGAGTCAGCGTGTTCTTGGGCAGCACAACTGATCTCAGGCCAGAGAGTTTCCCACATTTTGCTTTGCCCCCTCTTTCCCCTGGTTTTGGTTTTTGTTCTTTGTTCATTCAGGGGGAAGAGGGGAAGGGAGGCATCTGTTGATCCCTGGTTTTGTCTTTACAAAAGGGAGTTGGGGCAGGGGGGGAGAGAGGAGGCAATTTCTCTCTCTGCTCTTGCTTTGAACTCTTCTGTTGGTATTGTTGGTTTTGCTGCTCTATTTCTTGTCAGTAAATTGTTATTTTTTCACTTATACCTCCTTGTATTTTTGTCTCCCTGTAGTGGTGGGGAATAAAAGGGGAGTGAGTTCATTTGATTGGATTTCCCTCCCCAAGATGTGTCTTTAAACCAGGACACGTTGCTCAAGGGCTCCCTGAAATTTGGCATCATCCACAAAGGACTTGAAAATACATTTGGTCCCATTGTACAGAAAGATAATAAAGATGTTCTACAGTGGTGTTCAAGGGCTGGTCACTGAGGGATTTCATCAGGAAGTTGCTGCCAAGAGGACTTTGTACCATGGATTTTTTTGGACACTCTTCATTCAGCCAACTTCCCACCCACCACATCTTCCACTTCTGCAGTCCAGTCTGACTCTGAGATCACAGCAGACCATGTCAAAGGCCTTGCTGAAGTCTGGGCACACAACATCCTCTTCTATTCCCTCCCACAGGGGTTCTGCAATCCCTGCCTTGTCCTTCCCATGCCTGGCAATGGCTGCAGCAGGACTTGCCCTATCCCCTTCCCTGCTGAGCCTGAGCAGTGTGGAACTCTGCCAACCCTCCTTGCTGCCCTGTTTGCAGACTGCTTCCATGTCTGCCTTTGCCAAGGCCCCAGGAAGCTCTGGGATGGCTCTGGCCTTTCCAAGGGTTTGGGAGAGGTCTCCCAGTGACACTGCCCAGCCTTCTCAATAGCCCGGACACCAAAACCTTTTCCATAGCCCACACTTCCAGAGGAGTGCCTAGGACACAACACAGCTTGTCCTGGTGGTTCTGGAGAATGAGAAGGGATTTCTTCCTCGAGGCCAACCCCTCCAATTGGATTGGAGTGCAGCTGAAAGGTTTCCTCAGCATTTCCCCCGGTGCCTCCCTGCCCTGAAGGTTTCTGGCCCTCAGGCTGGAGCTGAGGGGGTTGGGCAGGTGCCTGAGGAGGGGGTAGAACAAGGGCTGTGTCCAACTGTGCCAGGAGGGCTGTGCTGGGCAAGGAGGAGGAGGCTGCAGAAAACAGTGGCACTGGGGAGGGGAGAGGAGCAGGGGGAGAGACCTTGTGCCTGCCCACGCTGGGCAGGAGCTGCCCCAGGATGGCAGCTCTGAAGCACTCTCAGGATGTCCCTGGGAACAGGAGGGGAAGATTGGATCTGAAAATGGAACCTGGAAAGCAGAGAGCAGGAGTGTCATGGTGACACTGCAGGAGAGTTCCAGCCCTGGAGCAAGGTGACAGAAGAAGTGCCCCAGTGCATGCCCTGCCCTCCGAAGATCCCACAGCATCCTGGAGATGCTGGAAGGGAGCCCAGCTCTGCTTCACAAGTTGCCAGGGCCTGTCCCTGCCTGTGCTCCAAGGGCTTCCAACCCCCAGGACTGTGCTCAGAGAGCACTCAGGCCTTACAGCGAGAAAGGGGCTCAGGAGGACAGTGTGGAAGTGGCAAGAGAGCAGCTCCGGACGGATCAAGCACTGCTGCTCCCTGGCAGTGCTGCTGGGCTGGGGTTATTGTCCCCTTCCCGTTTGCAAATACACCCTGTCCTGCAGTGTGCTGTCGTTTAGGAACAGCTAAGAAGAAGGACCTTGGACAAAGAAGGCACTGCAGGGTCCTTTATATGGTGTAAATACTCAGAGAGTACAATTCATCATTTATACAGTCCCTGGGTCAAAAGGTGAACACTAAATTAGAAGGCTGGTGCATAATAATATTTAATTGCACAGAAACTTATTGTGAGAACAACTCGATGAGCTCCACAAAAAACCTGAGCAGAAAGGCTGAGCCATTAGTGAGTCCCATTCTGAGTGCTACACCCCAGAAAACAGCACTTGATTGCTCCTGAAAAGCATCCCGTCATCATTTTTCTCAGAGCATCCTTGAGCTCCTGGTTCCTCAGGCTGTAGATGAAGGGGTTCAGTGCTGGAGGAACCACGGAGTACAGAACTGACAGGGTCAGATCCAGGGATGGGGAGAAGATGGAGGGGGGCTTCAAGTTGGAAACTATGGCAGTGCTGACAAACAGGGAGACCACAGCCAGGTGAGAGAGGCACGTGGAAAAGGCTTTGTGCTGTCCCTGCTCCCAGGGGATCCACAGCACAGCCTTTACTGAGCTCGCTCGCTTCTACTTTCATACATAGAATATAAACATATTCTTGCAAAAACACTTAGGCATCCAGCAGCTGCCTTCAGTCAAACAGCTCTGACCTTGTACTCTTTATATCTCAAGGCTGTGACCATGGGAACTATCTAGTGAGCCTCACTGTTCTCCTGGAAAACGGCCTAACACTCTGTAATCTTTCAAAGCCCTCAAGCTTCAGGGGCTTCGTGGGGCTGTGACTTCACCCCACAGCTCAGCACTGCCCAGGATCCTGTCTGATTTCTGAGAGTCCTTGAATTCTTCATGTCTGAGAGGAAAAGACTTTGCATTTAAGTGCTTCTTCCTAAACTGAGAGAACAATTTCTATGTCCCCAAAGCCCCTGACTTTGTGTGCTTGGTCAAATCCTCCCTGTAAAATACCTTGTGGGGATCTGGAGCTGTGAGCAGGTCTGACCCTGCAACAGCACGGCATCAAAAGGATGCTGCCCTCACCTACAAGGGATTTCTCCTTGCCCACAGCCCTTCTCCCCCAGCCCTGGCAGCAGCTCCCAGGCCGGCTGAGAGCTGCCCCTGGCAGGCAGCAGAGTCCCTGCCCAGCACAGCGCCCTGGGCTGCAGGACCCTGCTCTGCCCCACAGCCCTGGGCACCCCTGGCTCCACCCCCGGCTTCACAGCTCTTCCAAAGTGCCCCCAAACAGCCCCTGCTCACCCATCCCATCAACTGGGGCTGGGCCAGCTTTAGGAGATGCCTCCAGGAGCTGCCCCTGCACTGCCCTGCAGCCACAGACTGCCCATGTGCAGCCCTGCCAAGATTCCTCCTGCAGGGAGCTCTCAGCCCTCCTGCCAGTGCTGAGCCCCTTGAAGCTCTGGCTGTGCCCTGCTGGTGTCCCTGAGCTGCCCTGGCAGTGCCCCCAGCCCTGCTGGGCTGTGCAGAGGAGCTGCTCCTGGGCAGAGCTGTCTCTCTGCAGCGCTGCCCGCTTGCCAGGAGCTCCCTGTGTGCCAGGAGCCCGGCCCAGCTCAGCAGCACAGCAACAGCTGTCACCCTCGGGGGCTTTGGGGATGAGTCCCTGAACATCAGACCCTGAGGAAAGTTGCAGGAACCTCTGGAGAAACCAAAGGGACATTCCAAGTGGAAAGTTTCTTGTAGTGTTAATGGGTCCCACTGAGGGACCCAACTGAGAAAACATCCCCAGACTATTCACAAGGGCTTGGAGTGACAGGATAAGGGGCAATGGCTTCACACTATGACAGTGCAGTGTTTGATTGGATATTGGGAAGAAATTCTTGACTGTGAGGGTGGTGAGATCCTGGCACAGGTTGCTCAGAGAAGTTCTGGCTGCTCCATCCCTGGAAGTCGTTCAAGGCCAGGCTGGATGGGGCTCTGAGCAACCTGGTCTAGTGGAAGGTGTCCCTGCCCATGGCAGGGGGTTGGACTGAGATGCTCTTGAAGGTCCCTTCCAAGCCAAACCATTCCATGATTCTGTGACTGGTGGGGGAGGTGGTGGTCGGAGCCGTCGGGCACAGAGAGCCCAAAATGCTGGAGTTTTCCTTTCTGGGTGGAGGAAGGAGGGGGCAGCAGAACTGACACCTTGGACTGACAGCAGGCAGACTTTGGCCTGTTTGGGAGAATGATTGCTGGAGTCCCTTGGGAGTCAATCCTGAAGGGCAAAGGAGTCCAGGAAGGCTGGAGGTGCTTTAAGAAGGAAATCTCAAAGCTCCAGGAGCTGTGCCCATGTGCCCTAAGACAAGCCAGGGGGCAAAAAGCACAACTTGATTAAACAGAGAACTTAGGCTGGAACTCAGGGAAAAAAGAGAGTTTATCACCCCTGGAAGGAGGGGCAGGAAACTTGGGGGACTACAAGGATGTGGTGAGGTTATGTAGGGAGAAAATTCACAGGGAAAAGGGCAAACCAGAACAGAATTTGGCCATTGCACTTAAAGACAGCAAAAAAATGTGTCTCTGAATCCATGGGCAGCAAAAGGAGGGCTCAGGAGAGTCTCCATCCCTTGCTGGGTGGAGAGGCCAGCCCAGTGTCAGGGGAGGAGGAAAAGGCTGAGGGACTGGTTGCCTCCTTTGCCTCAGTCTGTACTTCTAAAACCACTTGTCCTCAGGATCCCCAGAGCCCAGGGCTGGAAGCTGGTGATGGGGAGCTGAGTGAAGCCCCTGTAATCCAGCAGGAAATACTCAGTGACCTGCCCTGCCAGTGACAGCCCCACAAGGCCCTGGGCCCAGAAGGGATGCACCCGAGTGCCCCATCCTACGGCACGGGCAGGACATCCAGGGGATCAGGCCCAGCCAGTGTGGGGTTGGGAAAGGCAGGTCCTGCCTGACCAACCTGGTCTCCTCCTATGACAAAATGACCCCCTCAGTAGCTGAGGGAAAGGCTGGGGATGTGTCTCTTCTGACTTCAGGAAAGCCTTTGAGCCCATCTCCCCCAGCATCTCCTGCACAAACTGGCTGCTCATGGCTTGCCCAGGGAACTGTTTGCTGGGTGACAAAGTGGCTGATGGCTCAGAGAGTGGTGGGGGATGGGACTAAATCCAGCTGGGGCCGGTCACTAGTGGGGTTCCCAAGGGCTCAGGGCTGGGGCTGCTCCTGTTTAACATCGTTCTTGGTGATCTGGATGAGGGGATCAAGTGCCCCCTCAGTACATTGGTTGATACCACGAAGTTGGGTGTGATTGTGGATGTGCTGAAGGGCAGGAAGGCTCTGCAGAGGGATCTGGACAAGCTGGATCGATAAGGCCAAGTGTCAGACCCTGCCCTTGGGTCCCAACAACCCCCTGGAACGCTCCAGGCTGGGGGCAGAGGGGCTGGAGAGCTGCTCAGCAGGAAGGGACTTGGGGGTGCTGCTTGACAGCGGCTGGATATGAGGTAGAGTGTGCCCAGGGGGGCAAGAAGGCCAAGGGCATCCTGGCCTTTGTGGAGAAGAGTGTGGCCAGCAGGAGCAGAGAACTGATTGCCCCTCTGTGCTGGGCAATGCTGAGGCCCCACCTGGAGTGCTGTGTCCAGTTCTGGCCCCTCAGTGCAAAAAGGCCACTTGATTCCAGGAGATTCTGCAGTCTCCCAGCTTTCCTTCAGATCCATGAGGTCCTCCAGTGTCACAATGGCCCTTTGATTCCATGAGGTTCCACACTCTCCCACAATTCCTCTGCTTCCATGAGCTTTGCAGTGTCTCAATAGGCCCTTGACTCCATGAGGTTCCAAACTATCCCAGGGTTCCTTTGGTTCCAGGAGACCCTGAAGTGTCACAACAGCTCATTGAATCCCTGAGTTTCTCTGGTGTCACAAGGATCCCCTTGATTCCAACAAAGGGGAATCTAAATTTGTTCTTTGCAAACTGTCCTTGCTGTCACCTCCTGGCAGTGGCATCATGGCCCCTGTCAGAGCCAGCCCTGTCCCTGCACTGACCCAGCTCTGCTGCCCCACAGATGCTGGATCAGGAAGGGAAGGCCCACGGTGCAGGGCAGTGCTCTGGGACTCATCCTGGAAGGGACCTCGGCAGGTTTCTGGGCCAAACCAAAGCACAGCCAGTGGAGAAAGGGACACAGGGATGGGCAGTTCATGTGCTCTGCCACCTCAGGGGGAGATGTAGAGCTACAGAGACAACCAGCCCATGTGGATTCTGTCCATATTTGCCCTGTGCACACAGTGAGTCACACACTGAAGTCACAAGTTCCCTCGATCCACAGAGGGAGGAAAAGGGAGAAAGTGAAAGAATTTCTGTGCTGTGCAGAGCTAAATCTGCACTCATCTCAGTATTCTGGGCTTACGGGACCTTTATCCAACACATTCTGCAGCACCTGTTCACTGGGGAAACTTCTGTGTGGATGGCCAGGCCCAAGGAGTGGTGGGCAATGGAGTTCCAGCCAGGGGTGTTCCCAGGGCTCAGCACTGGGCTCAGGGCACTTCAATCTCTTTCTCAAGGATCTGCACAAGGGCATCGAGTGCAGCCTCAGGCAGTTCCCAGGGCACACCAAGCTGGGGGGGAGTGTTGATGTGCTGGAGGGCAGGAAGGCTCTGCAGAGGGATCTGGACAGGCTGGATCCATGGGCCCAGGCCACTTGGAGGAGGTTCAACAAGGCCAAGTGCCGGGTCCTGCCCTGGGGTCACAACCACCCCACAGCCCTGACCATGCCCTGCAACTGGTCCGCACAGCCTGTACTGTGTCCTTAATCCCTTCATTTCCAAGCACTTTGTGGCACAAGGGAGCTCTGTGCTCTGGGTACGGAGGGAGCTCCAAGTGCCACTGGAGTGGGAACCACAGCTCCTGAGGTTTGGGTTCTTTGGGAGGGCTGGAACTGGTGAGACTTAGAGCCACACAAAGCTTCTCTTCATTGCCCACAAACAAAATTTAAACACGATACAATTTATAACCATCCCAGCTCTTCCCTCAGTTTTCCTCAGCCACAGTGACCTGGAGAATACACGTCCTTGATGTCCTGGTGCCACAGCCCAGGGTGCTCCTGGCCTCACTTGCTGCCAGGGCACACGGTTGCCTCCTGCCCAGCTCCCTGCCCACCCACAGCTTCTGACAGGGCTGCTCCCAGCCAGGCAGCTCCAGCTGTGCCATGGCCAGGCTGAGTCCCCTGCAGGGGCACACACTGCCATTTGTCCCTCGGGGATTTCAGCAGGTTCCTGCCCAGACGTGCTCTCCTCCTCCCTGAAGCCCTTCCCTGAGCACAGAGGTCTGAGAGACCTTTCCAGGAAAGCCTCAGGCAGAGAAGCCATGGAGTCCCTGAGCACCACCTCAGTGTCTGCTGGAGTTAAACCCCCCTCCCCACTGCACAGCAGCCCTGCATTTCCCTCCTGCAGCCTTGGTGTCCAACACAACCCTTGAGGCTCTTTGGGCTCTGGACTTTACTGCAGACACAACTGCAGGGGAGCTTTGCCTTTGCCACAGTCCCCCTGCACAGCCCAGGCCATGCCCAGCAATCCCTTTTCTGTCCCTGGTCTTGCTGTCCCCCCCTGGCAGCGGCTCCGTGGCCCCTTTGTGCCCCGCTGCCTCCCAGTTGGGGGGGGGACAACTGTCCTGGGTCACCTTCCTGCTCTGTTCGTGCCACCAGGGGCACAGAGCAGCCTCCTCTCGCTGGCACTTGCATGTTTTCAATGCCTTCCCCAGGTCCTGGCTCTGCACCACAACCCCCCTGGGCTGAGTCCTCCCCCTGCACGGTCACACAGTGTCACACACACACCCACGGCTTTCTCTGCCAGGCCCTTTCCAGCCCAGCCCAGCTCCCTCCAAGCTCTCCCACCTGCCCTGAGCTCTCTCCACCCCCAAGGGCCTCTCCCCAGCACAGCCCAGGCGGCTCTGGCCCCACAGCCTTGCCCAGGGGCTGGCTGCTCTGGGCAGTGGCACCACAGTCCCAGCCCCTCTGGGCACAGCAGAGCTGGAGCTGCGAGAGGACTCAGCCCCAGCCGGGGGGGAACGTGCTTGGCAAAAGGGAAAGGAGGCTCCCGGTGTGCCCTGCTCTGCTCTGCAGGAGATCCTGAGAGCTCTGCAGCCCCTCCCTGCCATCCCATCTCCCCAGACCAGCACAAAAGCCCTGGCCCTTGTGGTCCTCCAGAGCTCTTCCAGCTCCAGACACTGTGCCAGTCCCTAAGCTGGGGCAGCCAGAAAGCTGTTCTCATTTCCTGATCAGTCCTGCTCTGCTCAGGAAAGGAATCTCACACAAAAGGTTCTTGCAGGTTCATTTCTGTCACTCAAATCCAATGGGAGACTCTCCAGTTACCTCCTTGTTTGTGGGAGTTCTGGCACACAGTGGGAGCGTCGTTCAGCAAACAGTATTCTACAATTCAACATCACGGACTGTTCTGACCCAAAAATCAAATCCCCTTGAGGGACAGAGAGTGTTTCCCCATCCCTCTGCATCATCCACCAAGGGCACCCAAGTCCTTGAGCAGAAACAATCCCAAGGGTGGCTTTGCCTTTGCTTAAGGCAGGACTAATCCAAACTGTCCTCCCCAACATATTCCTCATATGGACCACAGGGAGTTTATCCCCTTCAATGGTACAGAGAGGTTCTTTTGGGGCAGGGCCAGTTCAACTGGTAGACTTCACTAATTAGGTTTGTGTGATGCCTTCAAGCTTTCTGGATTATTTTTTTTTAGCTTTTTGTAGATTTTAACAGTAGTTATGTAGTAAATGTAGATGCTAACGTTGCTGTATTATAAGCCACCCTTTAGCACAGTAGTTTACACAGACCCAACCCTAAACCCCATTTTATATCAAACTTTCTAAATTCCTTTAACATGTTTAGACTTCTTTGCAAGGTCGAATTGTAGAAAAACACCTCTACTGAACAACATCCCACCCTAGGCCTGGACAACAAGATCCCACAAGAGACAAAACAACCTTCAAGCCCAGAACTTTGGAGGCGCTCCAAGGACTGTACATGCTGTGAAGAAGAGAAAGATGAGGAAGAAGGGGTCCCAAAGACCCCAAACCCAACTCCCCAAGGGCCGTGTCAGGGGCAGAACTGGGCAGAACCGGGGGGTGGAGAGTTCTGGCATTGGATGGACCATCCTATAAAACTGTAGAACCATTGCCTGGGAGGGCACATCGTGTGTGTTCCCCTGGGTCTGTGGGCCTGATGAAAGGACCTGCTCTTTTGAGCTGATCTTAGACACTGAATTGGCCTGGAGTTTTCTCTCTTGAGCTTACAGGATTAATTAAGTAGGTGGCTTTTGCTAAATGCACATCCCAAGGTTTGAAGGTCCCACTACCTGTTGCTTTCCAGGTGGCTTTGAACAGTCCACTCTACCATTCCACTTTCCCAGAGGCTGGGGCAGGACAGGGAATATGATCCATCCACTCCCTGCCGAGCTCTCTGGTCCAGGTGTGCACAAGGTTGTTTTGGAAAAGAGTCCTGCTGTCCAACTCCAGTTTTTCTGGAGGGCTGTGTCTCCACAGGACTTGCTTTTCCAGGCCCAGGATGGTGCTCTGGGCACTGGTGGGAGGCACAGGGGGTGTCTCCTGCCCTCCAGGGGTTGTGTCCACCATTGTCAGCATGTAGAGCTTGCCTTGGTGGGTTTGGGGAGTGTGCTGGGATCAATCTGCCAGGTCTGCTCACATCTCTAGTTCAGCCATCATCCTCCACCCCACAGGGCTTTACCCTCTTGGTCTGTTTGATGGCAGCACACGTTTCCCAGTTCTGGAGAACCTGGCAGTTGGTGTCCAGGGTTAAATGCAGCCCTGGATCACAAGCCCAGCTGGATGTTGCAGCTCTTCCCTGAGGCCCTGAGGTGTCCTGGGCCCAGCGAGCCAGGAATAATTCCCCCTTGTGTTGCCAGTCCAGCTCTACCTGAGACACTTTCATCTGCTCAGTCCCATCCCCCTGCCCAGTGTTGGATGTCACTCAGGAGCCCAGCTCTTGGCTCCCTGTGCATCTCCAGGATGGACTTTCACAGCCAGCCTCTCGACCCGGGTGGCAGGAGGGCCCACCCTGAGAAGGCCTAAAATGCCATCAGACAATGCCAACAGTGCCAGCTCTCCTGCAAGCTGTCTGTGAGATCTGCCAGTTACTGGTGCCACCATGGGAATGGCTTTGGTGTTGGATGATGCTCAAACCAGCCTGGTTCACCTAACTGCAAACACACATCCTGCTTTTGGAAGTTGGATGGGACAGAGAAGCTGGTAATTGTTCTCTCAGTTTAGGAAGAAGCACTTAAATGCAAAGTCTTTTCCTCTCAGACATGAAGAATTCAAGGACTCTCAGAAATCAGACAGGATCCTGGGCAGTGCTGAGCTGTGGGGTGAAGTCACAGCCCCACGAAGCCCCTGAAGCTTGAGGGCTTTGAAAGATTACAGAGTGTTAGGCCGTTTTCCAGGAGAACAGTGAGGCTCACTAGATAGTTCCCATGGTCACAGCCTTGAGATATAAAGAGTACAAGGTCAGAGCTGTTTGACTGAAGGCAGCTGCTGGATGCCTAAGTGTTTTTGCAAGAATATGTTTATATTCTATGTGTGAAAGTAGAAGCGAGCGAGCTCAGTAAAGGCTGTGCTGTGGATCCCCTGGGAGCAGGGACAGCACAAAGCCTTTTCCATGTGCCTCTCTCACCTGGCTGTGGTCTCCCTCAGTACAATTCAATGATGAATTGTACTCTCTGAGTATTTACACCATATAAAGGACCCTGCAGTGCCTTCTTTGTCCAAGGTCCTTCTTCTTAGCTGTTCCTAAACAACAGCACACTGCAGGACAGGGTGTATTTGCAAACGGGAAGGGGACAATAATCCCAGCCCAGCAGCACTGCCAGGGAGCAGCAGGGCTTGGTCTGTGCAGAGCTGCTCTCTTGCCACTTCCACACTGTCCTCCTGAGCCCCTTTCTCGCTGTAAGGCCTGAGTGCTCTCTGAGCACAGTCCTGGGGGTTGGAAGCCCTTGGAGCACAGGCAGGGACAGGCCCTGGCAACTTGTGAAGCAGAGCTGGGCTCCCTTCCAGCATCTCCAGGATGCTGTGGGATCTTCGGAGGGCAGGGCATGCACTGGGGCATTTCTTCTGTCACCTTGCTCCAGGGCTGGAACTCTCCTGCAGTGTCACCATGACACTCCTGCTCTCTGCTTTCCAGGTTCCATTTTCAGATCCAATCTTCCCCTCCTGTTCCCAGGGACATCCTGGGAGTGCTTCAGAGCTGCCATCCTGGGGCAGCTCCTGCCCAGCATGGGCAGGCACAAGGTCTCTCCCCCTGCTCCTCTCCCCTCCCCAGTGCCACTGTTTTCTGCAGCCTCCTCCTCCTTGCCCAGCACAGCCCTCCTGGCACAGTTGGACACAGCCCTTGTTCTACCCCCTCCTCAGGCACCTGCCCAACCCCCTCAGCTCCAGCCTGAGGGCCAGAAACCTTCAGGGCAGGGAGGCACCGGGGGAAATGCTGAGGAAACCTTTCAGCTGCACTCCAATCCAATTGGAGGGGTTGGCCTCGAGGGAGAAATCCCTTCTCATTCTCCAGAACCACCAGGACAAGCTGTGTTGTGTCCTAGGCACTCCTCTGGAAGTGTGGGCTATGGAAAAGGTTTTGGTGTCCGGGCTATTGAGAAGGCTGGGCAGTGTCACTGGGAGACCTCTCCCAAACCCTTGGAAAGGCCAGAGCCATCCCAGAGCTTCCTGGGGCCTTGGCAAAGGCAGACATGGAAGCAGTCTGCAAACAGGGCAGCAAGGAGGGTTGGCAGAGTTCCACACTGCTCAGGCTCAGCAGGGAAGGGGATAGGGCAAGTCCTGCTGCAGCCATTGCCAGACATGGGAAGGACAAGGCAGGGATTGCAGAACCCCTGTGGGAGGGAATAGAAGAGGATGTTGTGTGCCCAGACTTCAGCAAGGCCTTTGACATGGTCTGCTGTGATCTCAGAGTCAGACTGGACTGCAGAAGTGGAAGATGTGGTGGGTGGGAAGTTGGCTGAATGAAGAGTGTCAAAAAAATCCATGGTACAAAGTCCTCTTGGCAGCAACTTCCTGATGAAATCCCTCAGTGACCAGCCCTTGAACACCACTGTAGAACATCTTTATTATCTTTCTGTACAATGGGACCAAATGTATTTTCAAGTCCTTTGTGGATGATGCCAAATTTCAGGGAGCCCTTGAGCAACGTGTCCTGGTTTAAAGACACATCTTGGGGAGGGAAATCCAATCAAATGAACTCACTCCCCTTTTATTCCCCACCACTACAGGGAGACAAAAATACAAGGAGGTGTAAGTGAAAAAATAACAATTTACTGACAAGAAATAGAGCAGCAAAACCAACAATACCAACAGAAGAGTTCAAAGCAAGAGCAGAGAGAGAAATTGCCTCCTCTCTCCCCCCCTGCCCCAACTCCCTTTTGTAAAGACAAAACCAGGGATCAACAGGTGCCTCCCTTCCCCCTCTTCCCCCTGAATGAACAAAGAACAAAATCCAAAACCAGGGGAAAGAGGGGGCAAAGCAAAATGTGGGAAACTCTCTGGCCTGAGATCAATTGTGCTGCCCAAGAACACGCTGTCTCCAGAGGTGTCCAAGCGGGGCAGAGCCGGCGACTCCGGTCCGTGCGGCGGGGGGGAGGCAGCGGCTCTGCTTGATCCCATGGAGTTCTGGGGAGGCACAGGGGATGCCAGGAGACTCTTCAGTGTCACTGTGGCCCCTTGGTTCCAAGAGGTTCTACAGTGTGACAATGGTCCCTTCACTCTACAAGGTTACGTCCTCTCACAGGGTCCCCTTGGCTGGTCACAATGGCCTCTGGATTCCATGGGATTCCTCAGTGTCACAATGGCCTCTGGATTCCATGGGATTCCTCAGTGTCACAATGGCCTCTGGATTCCATGGGATTCCTCAGTGTCACAATGGCCTCTGGATTCCATGGCATTCCTCAGTGTCACAATGGCCTCTGGATTCATGGGATTCCTCAGTGTCACAATGGCCCCTTCATCCCACAAGATTCCACAGAGTCCTGGTGCTCCTTTGCATCCATAAGGCCCTGTAGTGTCACAATGGCACCTTGATTCCATGAGATTCCAATTTGTCCATGGGTTCCTTTGGCTCCAGAGGGCCCTGTAGTACCAGTATGAAAAGTCAAGCTTTAATCCTAACCCAGCTCAAAAAGCTCTTCCCCTAATCATGAAGCAGACACTGCCAACAGAACAACAAACCTCCCAAAGTTCTGCCTCATCCCCACCCTGAGCTCTAAAGCTCAGTTCTGCAGTGACCCCCAGGAGAAGGGCCTGGGCTCTGGGAGGGATGTCCTGTGGCACAGGGGCTCAGGATCCAAGTTCAGAAGGCCAAGTGCACATGGCAACAGCCAGAGCTGGTGCAGAGACATCAGGGAGGGTCTGGAAATGCTGCTGGGAGGGGGGGGGGAAAGCAGGAGGGGTGTGTGCAGCCTGCAAGGCCAGAGCAGCAGCAGGGCCAGGGCAGGACAGCCTGCAGGAGAGATGGCCAAGGGCTCTGGCAGGGCTGCAAGGCCCAAAGGCACCCGGGCCTTTGTCCCCTTGGCTCTGGCAGCTGCCTCTGCCACTCAGGCCACCCCAAGCAACTTGCCTTGCAGGTTCTGCACTTGGTTTCTGCCTCACCCCTCCCCAGGAGCCTGGCAGGGGTTGCCCAGGTTTGGGCCTTTGTTGTTCCTCTCCCTCCCATCCCACTGCCCCCCAAACAGCCCTGAGCCAGCCGGGAGGGACAGGATCTGCTGGGCCAGGGCCTGGGGCTCAGGCCTTGACCTTTGTGCTCCACAAACCCAAGGCAGGCTTTGCTCAGCATTGCAGGGGCCTGCCCAGAGCCTTTGTCTGCCTGCACTCCTGGCCTCCAAGGAGCTGCTCCAAGGAGTCCCTGGGGAGGCTTTGGCAGTGCCTGCCCTCAGTGGGGCCCAGCAATGCTTCAAGGCACTTGGAGTCTGGCTTCTGACTTCTTCAGCAGCTGCTTCAGTCTTCTCTCAGCACTTCAGGAGAATGCATGCAGCTCCAAACACATTGTGGGACTCATTAAAACACAGAAAACCAAATTATTTCCCTTCCTTTAATTGTCTTCAAGTCTTCAAGACATCAACAACTAATTGGAGTTGTTCTGTTGTTTAGCTAAGGAGGAAGATTTTAAAGTGGACGTCACAAAAAATATATATTTTTTGATGAAAGGGAATGATTTCCACAGAACCTTGGGATGCCAGTGTGTCAGGGCCCAAAGGATTTGGATCCAAAGATAAGGGGGCAAAAGACATTAGTAGCATTTACTTATTGATCACTTGAACAATTATCAAGTGATTCAATAGCATTTGCTAATATTTTAACAGTGACTGAATTAGAGATTCCTGAGAACAACATTCACCCCACAGTCAATTCACCCCCACACCCAGGCAGAGATGTGTGGACACATCAAGAGCTGGGTGGGTAAAGGTCCTTCTCCCAAATTCTCCTGGTTGTCAGGGAAACACTGCCACGAATCCCTTTGTGCTTCCCACCAGACAAGGGTCCCAGCTGGAGGAGTGTTTGTTGAGGGGGATCAGAATTGTCCTGAGCATCAGGGACGGTCTTTGGAGTGTTGCAAACTGGAGGGTTCCCAAGCTGCGAGAGGCTGCCAGAGGTGTCCCACTGAGAGAGAGGTGCTGGGGAGCTGCCAGGGCCTCCCTCAGCCCCGCTGGGTGTGGGCTCACAAGGGGACTGGCTTTAGTCATCTGCTGAATTTCCATCCTCATCTCAGAAATGACTGTAATTTCCAAACTATTTGGGAATTGTATCCAAAAGTGTTCCATTTGGGTTATGATTCAGGTAGGGAATGTTCCAAGGCTTTCATGGGATGACTGATTATCCTGTGTTCCCCAACTGTTCCACTCCGGATTGTTCCCACCTGTATCATCCAGAAGCACCTGGTCCAGTCCAGGGACACTTCCCCACAGCCCTGGTCCAGTCCAGGGGCTCTTCATTGCTCAGCTGGTTTGGTCAAGGCTTGTCAGGAGCTCCTGAGATCATCGACCAGGCCTGAGGACAATGGGGGGAGGATGCACCACCACAGGGGCTTCTAAGAAAGATGGGGACAAACTTTATGTAGGGACATTTCTGAGCACTCTCCAAGGTTTTTGCAGATGAAAACATTGTGCTCCCAGTCTGAGATAGTCCCAGGGATTCATTTCACCAAGGCCTGGAGTGGCAGAACATGGGGCAATTGATTTAAACTGACCTAGGGGAGCTTTATATTGGATAAAATGAAGAAATATTTACCAGTGGGGCTGGCAAGAACTGCAAGAGGTTCCAAGAGAAGTGGATGTGCTCTGAGCCTCCTGATGGGCAGCCAGAAAGGGGATTTGGGGACTGGGCAAGACTTGTCCTGGGATGTCTAGGAAGGAACTAAAGCAAGGGTAGGATCCCAGTGGTCACTGGAGGAATAAACATGAGAAAACAGAGAGCAAAGAGGCTGAAAAAGCTGGTCCTGTTAAACAGGAGGCTGGTCAAGACACGTCCTTGGCTGTGCCCTGCAAGTGATCCCCACAGCCTGTCCCGGTTTCTTACAAACTCCATTGCCAAGAAGTTTCTGTGAGGAGGGACCTCTCTGCTCCTGGCACAGACTGTGGCCCAAGTTCCAACCTCTGCAGTGGGAGCCACAACGAGTCAGGTCTTGTGTTCTTTGGGGGGCCAGACTCTGCCCAGACTGGGGGGGATGTGTGTGTTGGAAGCAAAAAGAGTGAAGGAAACGCAAAACTAAACACACAGTGTAGCCTGACTTTGTCCCTAAGTGGGGGATGAGAATTGGACCCAACATGTGCAGGGACAGATGGAGGGGTTTGTCCCCCTGGCCCTGCCCAGAAGGGACACCTTTCAGGAAGGGTTGTGGCCTTGGCTGTGCTGAGGGTTGAGCCGGGCAATGCAGCTTGGGATTGCAGGGGCACTGTCAGGGCTCTGCAGAGCTCCTGGCAGTTCATGCATTTGTCCCCAGCGATGCCCGAGAACTGCAGGGGTTGCAGTCAATCCCTTGTGCTCTTTGGGACCCCGACTGGCTCTGCTGAATGGGAGCAGGCCTGGAGTTCCCAGACTGTTCCTGCATCCAGGGTCGGGCCTGCAGTGACGTTTGTGCAGTATTCAATTGGCGCAGTGGCAGGATGGCCATGGATCCATTCCTGCACAAACACAGTGGGGCTGCATCCCAGGCAGGGGTAGGATGGGCCCAAGAATTTTGGAAGGATAAGAAGCAGGGAGTTTTGGCACTGTGGAACCCCATGGAACCAAAGGAACCCTGGGACACGGCAGAACCTCATGGTCCTGTCTGACCAACCTGATCTCCCTCTACGATCAGGTGACCTGCCTGGTGGATGAGGGGAAGGCTGTGGATGTGTCTACCTGGACTTCAGCAAAGCTTTTGACACTGTCCCCCATAATATACTCCTGAAAAAACTGGCAGCCCATGGTTTGGCCAGGGGCACTCTGTGCTGGGTCAGGAACTGGCTGGAGGGCCGGGCCCAGAGAGTGCTGGTGAATGGGGCTGCATCCAGCTGGCGGCCGGTCACCAGTGGTGTCCCCCAGGGATCAGCGTTGGGCCCAGTTCTGTTTAATATCTTTATCGATGATTTACATGAGGGGATTGAGTCCATCATCAGCAAATTCGCAGATGACACCGAGTTGGGAGGGAGTGTCGACCTGCTGGAAGGCAGGAGGAGTCTGCAGAGGGACCTGGACAGGCTGGAGAGTTGGGCTGGTTCCAACGGGATGAGGTTCAACAAGGCCAAGTGCCGGGTCCTGCACTTTGGCCACAACAACCCCCTGCAGCGCTACAGGCTGGGCACAGAGTGGCTGGAGAGTGGCCAGGCAGAAATGGACCTGGGAGTTTGGATTGACAGGAGGCTGAACATGAGCCAGCAGTGTGCCCAGGTGGCCAAGAAGGCCAATGGATCTTGGCCTGGATCAGGAACAGTGTGGCCAGCAGGACCAGGGAAGTGATTCTGCCCCTGTACTCAGCGCTGGTGAGGCCTCACCTGGAGTGCTGTGTCCAGTTCTGGGCCCCTCAGTTTAGGAAAGATGTTGAGGTGCTGGAGCAGGTGCAGAGAAGGGCAACGAGGCTGGGGAAGGGACTGGAGCACAAGTCCTATGAGGAGAGTCTGAGGGAGCTGGGGTTGTTTAGCCTTGAGAAGAGAAGGCTCAGGGGAGACCTCATCACTCTCTATGACTCCCTGAGAGGAGGTTGTAGGCAGGTGGGGGTTGGTCTCTTCTCCCAGGAAACGATCAGTAAGACAAGAGGGCATGGCCTTAAGCTGTGCCAGGGGAGGTTTAGGTTAGACATTAGAAAGTAATTCTTTCCAGAGAGGGTGCTCACCCATTGGAATGGGCTGCCCAGGGAAGGGGTGGATTCTCCGTCCCTGGAGGTTTTTAAGATGAGGCTGGACGTGGCACTTAGTGCCATGGTCTAGCAACTGTGGTGGGAGTGGATCAAGGGTTGGACTTGATGATCTCAGAGGTCCTTTCCAACCCATCTGATTCTGTGATTCTATGATTCTATGACTGCAGTCTGGGACAGGTTGGAACAGGACAACCTGCCCCTGGTAAGGCCTAGGATCTGTGCAGAGAGTACAAGCTCTCTGGGCTGAGCTGCTGGCACTGCAGGGGGTTGTTTGCATCTGCTCCGAGTAAGCTCCTGACTGGCCTGTTAAATCTGTGACTGGCAGTTAATCTCTTTATGTGATAAAAGCACAAGCTCCTCTCTCAGAAGATGGAAATGCAGGAATTCCAAGATCCCAAATTCCTGTGAAATTGTCATCAGACAGAGAGTCACACTCCATCGACTCCCTGGTTGCATTAGGAGGTTTATCTGTGGAATTGTTTAATGTTTTAGGATCTGCTTTGCAGGAACTGCAGAAATTCATCGTGTCATCTCAGCCTGGGAGGCTGGACCCTCCTGCTCACCTGTTCCAGCCCAAGGACTGAGTTTATGTTACACTGAGACTGAAACTCCTGCAAGCCAAATAGAAAGAACTGTTTTCAAGCCCAGCAGACCATCTCCAACGTGGACAGAGTTATCACCAAGGGCCCTGAATTTCCCCCAGGAAGAACAAAACCTCTGTTCCTGAGACAAGCAGAGCAGCAAAGACTGTTACAAGGACTGTTAAAATAGGGTTTGAGTTTGCCTGTCTTGTTTGTATTGCTTAGTATTGCCAGGAACTATGAATTAAGTTTAAATCCCAAATTTACATTTGGCATTAACAAAATGCACCAAACATTCTTTATAAGGTGAGTGCTGAATTTGCACTATGGATTTGGCTAAAATTTGGCAACAAGTTTAAATTATATATTGATTAATTCTTAAAAATGTTTCATTAAGTTTATTTCCACAAACTTACTTCATAGTTCCCAAACTAAATCTGAATAGAGCAGCCATTCATACTGGTATAAAAACTGCATAGCTTATTATATAGTTAGTGCTGTGTATAAGCAGTAGAGATTGAACAAGATCTTTGAACCTTGTTTAATCTCTAAAGGGGTGACTGATGCCTTAAGCCCCTAATGGGTTTTATTTTTCTAATACTTGTAAGTTTTATAAGTAGTGGAAGTAGACTCTAAAAGCAGCATCTCCCTCACATCCCTTTCCCTGTAGCCCCCTTGTTTACACATTCCTTAACCCTCTTACCCCATTCTGTGCTCCCTGTATCACTCCTACCCAGAATCCAGCAGAAATGTTTAGTCTTTTGTCAAGGCAAGGCCTGGATTGTTTGGGGAACAACCACATCAGGGCCTGAACAACAAAATGGAGTCAGGAATTAGGTGACCATGTGCCCTGGTGAGGCCACCCCTGGAGTGCTGGGTCCAGTTCTGGGCCCTCAGCTCAGGAAGGACATTGAGGGGCTGGAGCAGGTCCAGAGAAGAGCAACGAGGTTGGGAAGGGACTGGAGCACAAGTGCTGTGAGGAGAGGCTGAGGGAGCTGGGGGGGCTCAGCCTGGAGAGGAGGAGGCTCAGGGGAGACCTCCTCACTCTCTGCAACTCCCTGACAGGAGGGGGGAGCCGGGGGGGGGGGTTGGTCTCTTCTCCCATCAGCAAGACAAGAGGGTTGGGTCTTGAGCTGTGCCAGGGTAGGTTTAGGTTGGATATTGGGAAGAATTTCTTTCCAGAGAGGGTGCTCAGCCCTTGGAATGGGCTGCCCAGGGAAGAGGTGGATTCTCCATCCCTGGAGGTGTTTAAGGACAGACTGGATGTGGCATCAGTGCCATGGGCTGGGAACCACGGCGGGGTTGGATCCAGGGTTGGACTCGATGATCTTAGAGGTCCCTCCTGACCTGGCTGATTCTGGGACTCTGGGATGATTCTGGGACTCTGGGATTACTCTGTGATTCCAACCCGGCTGATTCTGGGACTCTGGGATGATTCTGTGATTCCAGCACACAGGGGCATTGAAGGGGACATGAGGACATGAAGGGACACGAGGGGATATGAGAGGGGACACGAGAGGGGACACGAGGACATGGGAGGGGACATGGGGACATGGAGGGACATGGAGAGACATGGGGGGATGTGGGAGGGGACAATGAGGGGACATGGGGACATCTGAGGAGACATGGGGACATGGAGGGACATAGGAGGGGACATGACGGGACACAGGGACATGGGAGGGGACACGAAGACAATGGGGGACACAGGGACATGAAGGGTCATGTGGGGGACATGGAAGGACATGAGGGGACATGGGAGGGGACATGGGGACATGGAGGGACATGTGGGGGACATGAAGGACAACGAGGGGAAACGGGGAGGACATGAAGGGACCCGGGAGGGGACACTCGGGCGCTGCCGGTGACAGTGACAGGGACAGAGGGGTCACAGGGACAGAGGGACAGGGACAGAGGGACAGGGACAGAGGGGTCACAGGGACAGAGGGACAGGGACAGAGGGACAGGGACAGAGGGGTCACAGGGACAGAGGGACAGGGACAGAGAGGTGTCGCCAGGACAGAGAGATTTCTCTGAACAATTTTTTCCTGCCCTCTGTAGGCCTTGCTTGCCATGGAAGTGACAAGTGTGTGTGGTTTATACTCACAGACTGGGTGAAAATATGTGATGCTTATACTTGTTAGCTGGGGGTCTAATTATAAGGTTTGAGAACAAAATATGTTTATAGAAAGAAAACCTTGAGAAACTGAAGATAATGAAACACCTGCAAATTTAGTAAAACCCTAAAAGCAGATTAATTAGAAAGATGTTTCTATGCCAAGGATGATTTCAGGTCGCGTGGACAGAACATCAGGTCCAATGAACTGGGGACATGAGACATGTGCACAGACTGAACTATCCAATCATCTTATTATGAACATGTACCCTGAGCAAACTAAACTGTATAAAAGTTAACTGATTTAAATAATAAATTGACATATTGCCGACCATAATGGCCTGTGAGCGTTATGTTCATGCCTCCCCATTGATAGAGGGGTCACAGGAACAGAGGAGTCAGAGGGACAGAGGGACAGAGGGGTCACAAGGACAGAGGGGTCACAAGGACAGAGGGGTCAAAGGGACAGAGGGACAGGGTCAGAGGGACAGAGGGGTCAGAGGGACAGAGGGACAGGGTCAGAGGGACAGAGGGGTCAGAGGGACAGAGGGGTCACAGGGTCAGAGGGACAGAGGGACAGGGTCAGAGGGACAGAGGGACAGAGGGGTCACAGGGACAGAGGGGTCAGAGGGACAGAGGGACAGAGGGGTCACAGGGACAGAGGGGTCAGAGGGACAGAGGGACAGAGGGGTCACAGGGACAGAGGGGTCACAGGGACAGGGACAGGGTGACTCTAGGATTGTCCCCAGTGCACTGTTGGGAGCGGGGACCCGGAACAAACGAAACTGGGTAAAAGTGAACTCAGTTCAATCCGAAATTGGACAGTGCTGATCACACTGAGCGTGTGCGAGGGTTCAGAACTCCTGCCGCCCCTCCCAGTCCCTCCCAATCCCCTCCCAGTCCCTCCCAGTCCCTCCCAATCCTCTCCCAGTCCCTCCCAATCCCCTCCCAGTCCCTCCCAGTCCCTCCCAATCCCCTCCCAGTCCCTCCCAGTCCCTCCCAATCCCCTCCCAGTCCCTCCCAGTCCCCTCCCAGTCCCCCCAATCCCCTCCCAATCCCCTCCCAGTCCCTCCCAGTCTCTCCCAGTATCACTCCCACCGTTCCTTACCAAACATCGCCTTTATTTCCGGGTGGGAGGGGGGGCCCAAAATCCGGGGGGGTCCCCAAAAACCTTCCATGTTTTGGGGGTGTTTTTGGAAGTTCCTCAATTTTTGGGCGGTCCCCAAATTTTTTTGGGGGGGTTCCCCTCGATTTTGGGGCTGCAAAGGTGCTTTTTTGGGGGGGTTCACCCCAATTTTGGGGGGTCCCCAATTTTGGGGGTTTTCACCCCAGTTTTTGGGGGGTCCCCAAATTTTTTTGGGGGGCTCCCCTCTATTTTGGGCGCTAGAAGGTGCTTTTTTGGGGGGATTTCACCCCAATTTTGGGGGTTCCTGGAGGGTCCCAAATTTTGGGGGGGGTCCCCCAATTTTTTGGGGGGTTTTCACCCCAATTTTTGGGGGGTCCTCAAAAGTTTTTTCGGGGTTCCCCTCTATTTTAGGGGTGTGAAGGTGCTTTTTTGGGAGTTCCCCAAATTTTGGGGGGTCCTTGGCTCCGTGCAGGGGGGGAGGGGTCCACAAATCCCCCCCTGTTGGTTTGGGGGGCGGGGTTTCATGCACCGGGGGTGTGGCTTGAACCGGGGGCGGGGCTTCATTCTGGGGGCGGGGCTTCATTCAGGGGGCGGGGCTACGCCGAACCCGAGGGAGCTGCGGGGGGGAAGGGGGGGACTTTGGGGGGGAGACCCCCCAAAAACCCCCCAAAATCCCCCAAATCTGCCCCAAAATCAACCAAATTCCCCCCAAAATCCCCCCCAAAACCTCCCAAAATCCTCCCAAATTCCCCCCAAAATAAACAAATCCCCCCCAAACCTCCCAAAACCTCCCAAATTCCCACAAAATCTTACCGAAATCTGTCCTAAAATCCCCCAAAATCCCACAACTCTGCCCCCAAATCCCCCCAAAATCCCTCAAAACCTCCCAAATCCTTCCCAAATCCTCCCAAAATCCTCCCGAATTCCCCCAAAATTCCCCCAAATCCTCCCAAAATTCCCCCAAAACTCCCAAAATCCTCCCAAATCCCCCCCAAATCCTCTCAAATCCCCCCGTCACCCCAAAGTTCTCCCAAATTATCCCAAAATCCCTCCCAAAACCCCTCCAAAATACCTCCAAAATCCCACAATTCTTCCCCAAAATCTCCCAAATTTGCCCCAAAATCCTCCCAAATCCCTCCCAAATCTGCCCTAAATCCCCCCAAATCCTCCCAAAATCCTCCCAAAATTCCCCACAATCCCCCCCAAAATCCTCCCAAATCCCTCAAAAATTTCCCAAAAACCTCCCAAAATCCTCCCAAATTCCCCCCAAAAGCCCCCAATATCCCCCAAATCTGCCCCCAAATCCCCCCAAAATCCCCCCAAATCCCCCAAAAATTCCCCCAAATCCTCCCGAATTTCCAGAAAATCCCCCCAAAGTTCTCCCAAATTTGTCCCCAAATCCTCCCCAAATCCCCCCCAAATCCCACCAAAATTCCCCAAAACCTCCCAAAATCCTCCCGAATTCCCCCAAAATCCCTGCCCAAAATTCCCCAAATCCCTCCAAAACCTCCCAAAAACTCCCAAATCCCCCCAAAAATCCCCCCAAAATTCCCCCCAAGAAACAAATCCTCCCCAAATCTTCCCCAATCTGCCCCAAAATCCCTCAAATCTGCCCCAAATCCCCCCAAAATCCTCCAAAATCCCCCCAAAATTCCCAAAATCTGCCCCCAAATCCCCCAAAATTCCCCGAAATCTCCCCCAAATTCCCCCAAAATCCTCCAAAATCCCCCCAAAATTCCCAAAATCTGCCCCCAAATCCCCCAAAATTCCCCCAAATCTCCCCCAAATTCCCCCAAATTATCCCAAAATCCTCCCAAAATCCTCCTAAAATTCCCCAAATCTCCCCAAATCCCCCCAAACCCACCCAAAATCCTCCCAAATCCCTCCCAAATCCTTCCAAAATCCCCCAAATCTGCCCCAAAACCTCCCAAATCCCCTCAAATCCCTCCAAATTCCTCCAAAATCCCCCAAATCCCACCAAAATTCCTCAATTTCACCCAAATCTCCCAAAATCTCCTTAAATCCTCCCCAAACCCTCCCGAATTCCCCCCAAACTCCTCCCAAATCCCCACAAAATTCCCCAAATCTGCCCCTAAATCCCCTAAAATCCTCCCAAACTCCCCTCAAAATAAACAAATCCCCCCCAAATCTACCCCAAATCCTCCCAAATTCCCCCAAAATCCTCCCAAAATTCCCCCAAACCTCCCAAAATACTCCCAAATTCCCCACAAAATTGCCCAAATCCTCCCAAGTCTCTCCCAAAATCCCCCCAAAAACTCCCAAAATCTCCCAAAATCCTCCCGAATTCCCCCCCAAATTCCCCCAAATCTGCCCCCAAATCACTTCAAAATCCTCCCAAAATTTCCCAAAATCCCTGAAATACCCCCAAAGCCCCCCAAAATCCTCCCAAATCCCTCCCATATCCTCCCAAATCTGCCCCCAAATCCCCCCAAATCCCCCCAAATTCCCCCAAATTCCCCCCAAAATCCCCCCCAAATCCTCCAAAATCCTCCCAAATCCCCCCCAAATTCCCCAAAATCTGCCCCCAAATCACCTCCCCAATTTCCCAAAATCCCCGAAATCCCCCCAAATCCCCCCCAAATCCTCCCAAATCTGCCCCCAAATCCCCCAAATCCCCCAAAAAACCCCAAATCCCTCCCCAAAAAAAACCAAAATCCTCCAAATCCCCCCCAAATCCCCCAAATCCCTCAAAATCCCCCCAAAAAACCCAAATCACCCCCAAAATCCCCCAAATTCTCCCAAATTTCCCCAAATCCCCCAAAATCGCCCCAAAAATTCCTCAAAATCCTCCCGAATTCCCCCAAAATCCCCCCAAAAAAAACCAAATCCCCCCCAAATCCTCCCAAATCTTCCCCAAAATCCTCCCAAATCCTCCCCAAAATTCCCCAAAACCTCCCAAAATCCCCCAAATCCTCCCCAAAATCCCCCCCAAATTCTCCATAGTCCTCCCAAATCTGCCCCCAAATCCTCCCCAAAATTCCCCAAAATCTGCCCCCAAATCACCTCAAAATCCTCCCAAAATTTCCCAAAATCCCTGAAATCCCCCCAAATCCCCCCAAAATCCTCCCAAATCCCTCCCAAATCCTCCCAAATCTACCCCAAAATCCCCCCAAATCCCCCCAAATTCCCCCCAAAATCCCCCCCAAATTCTCCATAGTCCTCCCAAATCTGCCCCCAAATCCCCCTAAAATCCCCCCAAAATCCCCCCAAGTCTCCCAAAACATCCCAAAATTCCCCCGAATTCCCCCCAATCCCCCAAATCCCTCCAAAATCCCCCCAAATTTCCAAAAAAATCCCCCCAAATCCCCCCAAATCCCCCAAATTTCCAAAATCCCCCTAAAATTCCCAAAATCACCCAAATCCCCCCAAAATTTACTGGGGGTCTTGGCCTGGCTCCGGGGGTCCGAGGGGCTGCGGAAAGGGGGGATCAGAAGGGGGCCCCCAAATTTTGGGGGGGGGTGTCCCCAAATATTTTTGGGGGGGTCGGGGAGGGGTCAAGAGGGCACCAAATTTCAGGGGTCCCCAAATTTTAGGGGGTCTTGGTGGGGTCCCCAAATTTTTTTGGGGGGTCTTGGTGGGGTCCCCAAATTTTTTTCGGGGGGTCTGGGGAGGGGTCAAGGGGGTCCCAAACCCCAGTCCCCCAGGTGTTGCTTCTGAAGTTGTCTCAGCGCCCCCGAATGCCCAGAATTGTCCAGAGCAGAAACTGCATTCTGGGAGAGTCGGCAGGCTCACAAGATCGCAGCGTCCCTGCAAAAGGCAACGTTGTCCTTTGATGTGAAGCTTGTGTCTCCTGAGCACGAGCCATCCGCTTTTTATCCAATTCATTGGTGAGGTCTACCTGGGCAGGTGTGGCCAGCACCGCCCAGCCAGAGGCCTTCAGTCCCTGCCAACGTTCTGGAAGTGGTGCCCCTTCTGTGCACGCATGTGTCCTTTGGAATTCCCCCCACACTTGCACGCTGTACTTCAGGGGGTCTTTTCTAAATGAGTCTGGGGGCGTATTTCATCCCCCTCCCCTTCACTTTCTTCTTCAAATGCCCTTGGAAGGCAATCAACCAATAATAACACACCAATTCATTGTAGTTGACAAAACACTTCCTTCAAGGACCAAGTTCCCGTTTCTCAGTGCTTGTTTTCTCCTAACTCGGCAGGAAAAGGAGAGACTCTCCCAGGTGGCTGGACCAAACACAGACCAAAAGTATCAACATCTAATAACAACCCTGATACACCTTCAAAGAAAAAGGGAAATTTCTTCAGCCTGTTTGTGGTCCATTGTAGCGTCCCTCCCCTGAGAAAGCTGGTGCAGAACCTCTGGGCCGTCACTTGGTGTTGTCATTGGGACCAACTGGAACAAGATGTGTTTGAAAGTTTCTTCCTGCCCTGCTGTGTGCTCCCCGTTGGCTGGTGGAGCAGCAGAGCACAAATTCACTGTTTGCATCTGGCAAAGCAGCAGGGGAGAGCAGTTGTGACGGGGAGGGGGGGCGAGGTATCTGCTTTTCAAGAGGGAAGAGACAAAGGAGTTGGGGAATTGTCCTGGAACTCTGGTCTGGTGGGCTTGGAGCGCTGGGTGGGCATTTCTTGAGAGCTGTGGTGGCCCCACTTCCTCCTGAGCCTCATTTGATGGCAGTGTGCCCAGAGGCAGCCCGGTTCCAGGTTGAAGCAAAAACCCAGAGCGGGTGATGTGGGAGCTGCTCCAGCGCCTACCGCAGCCTCCAGCCCAGTGGGAGCGTCCCGGGCCCTGCCCTGGGGCGCCCTGAGGCGAGGCAGTGCCCCCTCCCGCCGACCGCCCTCACAAGGCCCAGGCCGCCTCCTTCCCACAAGGCCCAGCAGGGCCGCCCTCACACCTGCCCCGCCCTGCCCTGTCCCGCCCAGCCCCACCCTGCTCCGTGACCTCTGTCACACCCCACGCTGACGTGCTGAGCCTTCCAGCGCCAGTCAGGCACGACTTTGTTGGTGCCCGCAGCCGGCGCTCAGAGCTGCTGTAGCCTCTCGGGGAGCAGCAGTACATCCCGCTCTGGGAGCATTGCGCGCCTGCATCGCCCTCTTGGCAGCTGCAGGCCACGACCACTGCTCAGGGCGACCTCATTTGCCTTGTACTTTCTACCCCGTGCCCGTCCTTATTCTCACCCTTGTCCCCTTTGTCACCCTCACCCTAAACCTCGCCCTCGTCCCCATTCCTCATCCCTACTTGGCTCCCGGCAGCCCGCTGGGGGCTTCTTGCCCTTCCGGCTGCTGGGAGCTCCAAGCAGGGCCATGCCGTGGCTTCTGAGCAAGGAGCGACGGCAGTCGCCCTCCAGCAGCCCCAGTGGGCAGCCCTGGGCTGCCACCAGCTCCAGCAGCACCTCCCAGCTCTGAGAGGAGGGACTGGGCAGGCTGCACCGTGCAACTACCCGCGGGGACATGGCCTGGCTGAGGCGCTGGCGCTGGTACGTCAAGGTAGTCGGCATCGACAGGCCAGACCAGGAGATGCGGTGAGTTCTGGGCCACGCTGATGGCACACCTTGGCTGCTCCTGAGCCAAGCTGCAGTAGTCCTCGGCAGCACTCCCTTATGGAAAAGGCTCGAAAAGTGACATTTGCCCTGTCAGCTGGGAGAGGGAACTCTTGAGTTTTTCACTGCTCGGAGCTGCCGGTCAGGCTCCAGCGCTGTTGCAAATGTGTGTTGCCCACCTGCCGCTTGGCCGTGGTCTCTCTGCAGGGCTGTTCTGCAGCTGCTCAGCCCTCACCTGTTCTCTTCTGCCCTCTGGCTCATCAGCACGGGCCTGTAACAGCAGCAGCAGCAGCAGAGAGCAGCGAGCGGGAGGAGCAGAGTCTGGGCAGGGTCCCCAGGGTGCTGGGTAGAGACACAACTTGGGCTCGTCCTTTGTCTGTCTGGGTTAAGAGCGTCTGTTTAATTTTTAGGACACCTCTGCATCTGGCTTCGGCCAATGGCCACGCAGATGTCGTCAGATATCTGCTAAGAAACAACAGCCAGCCCAACCTTGCTGACAGCTTCAAGAGAACGACCCTGATGAAGGTGTGTGGAGGTCCTTCTGAGCTTGGAGGTGGGGCTTAGTGCTGGTGTGTTAAAGGGGAGGTGTCTGACAGGATTCCTTGCACTGCAGGGCCACAGAAACACGCCTATTGCAATGGGCACAGAATAGGCCTCTGTTAGCTCATCTTCTATGCCAGCATTCAGGAGCTGAGGGAGTTGTGAGAGAGGGGGATGGAAAAGTTGGAAGTCTTTCCCTTTTGGTGTGTTGTTCCCAGGCAGTCCAGCAGGAGCAGGAAGAATGTGTTGCTCTTCTGCTGGAACACGGTGCCGACCCCAATCTGGCAGACGCTGATGGCAACACTGCCCTTCACCTGGCTGTCCTCTCTAAAAACACAGCTGTAGCAGGGCTGTTACTGGAGCATCATGCCAACAGTTGTAGCGGCGGGGTCCTTATATAATAAGGAATAACTACGCTCCTTGTGCGATGGTGTGGACAAAGAGAGTTTATTTCAAAATTCCCGCTCCTTATATCCCTGTATGCCATGTGACTTCTTCAGCCAATAGAGTTATATGTGACCGCGCATGCCCTCTTGGGCCCACTGCCCTGGCACATCCCTCGTGCCTTCAGAGGCGCATCCTACACATCCCCTCTCTTAATTATCTAAAGAAGTCACAAAAACAGTGCAAAACAACAGTGCAAACAACAGTGCAAACAACAGTGCAAAACATTCAAAACATTGTAAACTGCCAAACTCGCAGTAACCCAGTACATTGCTTGCTTGGCTCCTTATACTTCTATTGTAAACTATTTTATAACCTTCTTATTATCCTATAGGGTAGTGCAACTTGGATAATTATTTTATTAACTTAGGGCCTTAGCCCAACCGTGTGTAAACTATAACTTTTATTAATCTGAGGGTCTTTAATAACTGGGATTTCAAACTTTATTTAAGAAACAGGGTAAGCATATCAAAAACTCAATTCTTCTAAAGTGACCTTGTGGTGTAGGTAATGTGGTTTTGTGAGGTGTTCTGTGTTTTTTATTTGTCCAGTCATACAATTCTTTTATTCATTCACTCATCTCACTCACTGACGGTCGTCATCATTCATGCACACACATACACGCACCGATATTTGTAGATTGCTTGTTACCACATTGGTCATTAATATAAGCTGAAACATAACATAACTCTTTTTAAACTCCTGCGTTATCTGGTTCTTGCAGCCGTGACTGTGTATCTAAGTAGGGCTTTACACACCTGGAGGGGATCCACTTCAGTTCTTTTCCTGTTGCCACGCAAGCGTAACCTCTCCCCCAAGTCATAAGATCTAAAGGTCCTGTCCATTGCCCTGAAATCAAATCTTTTACCATGACTAGTGGCCTGGGAGAGGCAAACGCCTGAGATTTGTGCTGCTTCTCATACCTACTTCTTTCAGCACTGTCACAATTCAAAAAATTGATCACATATGTGGCTTTCCACAAACGTTCTTGCGGACTACATAGCTTCTCCCCCCCTCTTTGTTTTACTAACATCTCTTTCAGTGTACGGTGTGCCCTTTCTACAATTGCTTGTCCAGTAGGTGAGTGTGGGATTCCTGTGACATGTGAGATTCCCCATTCTGATAGGAAATTCCTTACCTTTTCAGAGACGTATGCTGGTCCGTTATCAGTTTTGATCTGTTTTGGAGTGCCAAGGGTAGCAAAACAGCTTAGCCAGTGTCTTATTACATCCTTGGCTTTCTCACCTGTGTGTGCTGTTGCAGTGATGTACTGTGAGTGTGTATCTACAGTTACATGTACATATTTCAAGGTGCCAAATTCGGGAATATGTGTAACATCTGTTTGCCAGATCTCATTGGATATTAACCCTCTGGGGTTAGCACCTTCCTGGGATGGCATAGGGGTTATTTTTTGACAGTCTGGACAAGTCAATATGATATCTCAAGCCTGATTAATTGTAATTTTGAATTGTCTCTTTAAAGAGCGTGCATTTTGATGAAAAAATGAATGGGACAATTTTGCTTGCTCAAGGGTCCTGGGTACTGTGTTGAACATTGCTGCCTTGTCAGCTTCCCGGTTCCCTTCAGCTATTGGCCCTGGCATGTCAGTGTGAGACCTGATGTGCATTATGTAAAAATCAAACTTTCTGTGATTGACAAGAACCCAAATAGAACGCATTTCAAACAACAAATGAGGATTAGAAACATCCCGAAGAAATGAACATTCTAGGCGTGAAACTAACCCTGCAGCATAACAAGAATCAGTGACAATATTAACCGGTTGTTCAGAAAACTTTTCCAAGGCAATACGAATGGCAGCTAATTCCAGAACCTGCACAGAGCATTGGTTCATGGTCTGTACCTCCCGTTCCCACTGTCCTGTATCAGGATTTACCCAAGTCACTGCAGCCTTCTGTGATCGCCCAGATGCATCTGTAAAGGCTGTGAGGCCTTTTACCGGCTCAGTTTTACATCTGGTTGTGGCCTTTAAAGGTAAATTGTTGATTTCTGCCCAAAGTCTGTGCTTAGGGAGATTAACTGAAATGTCACCATCAAAACCTGCTAAGGCAGCTTGGAACTCGGCGTCCTCAGCCAGCATCCAAGCTAAATTGTCCTTCGTGGCTGGAATGTAGATGACAGCTGGATCCCTTCCATCGAGTTCCTGTAATCGTCCTCTGCCTTTAATAACAAGCTTAGCAAACATTTCATTAATCGACCATACAGTTTTAGCTGGTGTGTGGGGCAGAAATAGCCACTCTAGAACCAGCAGGGGGTCCTTTTCAGTCTGGTCCCACTGAAACAAGACTGCAAATGGCTGGTACCTGCTGGGAATTAAGGCCAGGCAGATTTGCAGTTCAGGATCTCTCCTTCTGCTTTGCCTAGTTTCTATTGCCTTGGCACAAATGTCTAACGCCTGTTTGGCTTCTGCTGTCAGAGCCCTGTTAGACGTTAGATCAGAGTCCCCTTTTAGTAACACAAAGAGAGGGTGTAGTTCCTCTGTGGTTAAGCCCAGAATAGGCCTTAACCAATTAATAGCTCCCAGGAGTTTTTGCAACTCATGTAAGGTTAGGGTGTCCTTTACCTCGAGCTGCAGCGGCTGTGGGGAAATCTGTTGTTGTGTGATTCTCCATCCAAGGTAACTCCAGGGTTGCGATCACTGGATTTTCTCTGTAGCAACCTGCAACCCTGCTTCTTGGACAGCATCAATCAGAGCAATAACAACAATTTGCAGTTCATTTTCTGTGGCCATGCTTATTAAAATATCATCCATGTACTGGTAAATTATTGCAGAGGGAAAACGCTTTCTGATGGGTTGAATAGCATTTGCAACTACTGTTTGACAAATGGTGGGACTGTTTTTCATCCCCTGAGGGAGGACAACCCAGTGATACCTTTGCATAGGCTCTGAGTTGTTTAATGCCGGGATGGAAAATGCAAATCTCGGGGCATCCTCGGGGTGCAGAAAGATGGTAAAAAAGCAGTCCTTCAAATCAATTATTGTTAGTGGTCAGTTCGCTGGGAGCATAGCAGGTGAGGGTAACCCTGGTTGCAATGCCCCCATAGACTCAATGACTGAGTTTACTGCTCTGAGGTCCTGAATCATTCTCCACTTGCCAGTCTTTTTGGGGATACAAAACACAGGGGTGTTCCAGAAACTGGTTGTCGGCACAATGTGTCCTGCTTCTAATTGTTCCTTTACAAGCATTTTTAAATGTTCAAGCCGTTCCCTTTTCATGGGCCACTGATCTACCGGCTGGTCAGTTTTCCAGACTAGCTTAATCGGTGCTTGGGACGGCTGACCAATGGCCCCTATTGAAAAACCTGGCTGCTTGCAGGAGGAATTTGCATTACTGTGCCGAATTGTCCAAGAACATCCCGTCCCCACAAAGAGCAAGGGATTGGAGCTATGAACGGAGCTACTTTTGCTAATTGTCCCTCTGGTCCCAAGACAGTGAGTATCTGAGCACTCTGTCTGGGCCTTTGTGTGCCTCCCACCCCTTGAATGGTTGCAGCTGGGCGAACAGTAGGCCAGTCAAGTGGCCATTCTGAATCTTTTATTACGGAAACATCAGCCCCAGAATCTGCAAGGCCTGTAAATCGGTGCCCATTTACCTGGCACGTCATGAGAGGCTGTGAGGCTGTAATGGCTGCTGCCCAGTGAACCTGTGGGTGTCCCGTGCTACCAAAGGCCCCTGAACCCCGCTCCCTCCCCCCCTCCCCTGCAGGCGACGCACTGTAGAAGGGGATTAATTGAGCAATCTTTTGTCCTTTTGGGATGAAACAGGGGGGTGAAGGGGTCCATGCCATTATCAGAATCTCGCTATGAGAATCTGAATCTATTACACCTGGCAGCACAAACAAACCCATTCTGGTGGTGGAGGATCTTCCAATCAGCAGTGCATGCACCCCTGGGCTAAGGGGACCCCAACGTCCAGTCGGGATTAGCACTACCTCAGTGGAAGTTATGAAGACTGTGTCCCTGTTGGATAAGTCCAGTCCAGCGCTGCCTGGGGTGGCGGGGCACAGAGCGCTGGCTGGGGTGTAGGGGCACAGATTGCTGGCTGTTGTGGGGGGGTACAAATCGCCAGTCTGTTCTGTTGTGTCGCATGTGTTTGTTGTATCGGGGCGTGCGACAGCGCCCCTCTCCTCCCGTTTTTTGGCACCCTTTTTGCTTTGGATTGTTTTTGAGGTGCTACTACTAGAGGTTTCTGAGGGTAGTCCCTTTGGAAGTGGTCGGGGGCCCCACAAATGTAGTAACCATCCCTGGGTCTGGCCCCTTGCTGTGTTCTTAATTGAGCACTCAGTGCTACTGCCAGTAAATCAGTTTGGTGTGTGAAGGAACCAACCTCTTGGCAGGCACGAACTAATTCCGAGATGCTGCAAGTTCCCCTTTTAGGAAGGGTTTGCAAAACTCTTTTACAATCAACATTAGCATTTTCGAAAGCCAGTCTTCTGCTAAGGATTTCTCTGGCTTCCTCATTCTCAATCTGCCTATCTAGGGCAGATTGCAGCCGATCTAGGAACTGTGAATAAGGTTCCGTTGGGCCCTGCATTACCTTTGTGAACGACAGGTTTGTGTCTTTATCTGATGTGGGTAGTTTTCTCATTGCCCGCATGGCATGTTTTGCTATGACTTCATATGTTTCTCTATTGTACCCGGTTTGTGCATCTATGGAACGGTAGTTACCATCCCCTGTGAGCTGGTGTGCAGTTACCCCTGCTTGTGGGTCATTAGCGTAAGTGGAACAGATTTCTCTGAAATCGTTCAACCATACATTATACTGTGTATTAGTGAGGTTTATTTTCAACATGGTTCTCCAGTCGTGTGGCATGAAAATGTACGTGGTGCTCAGTGTTTCTAAGAATGCAAGTGTGTTAGGGGAAGATACACCAGTTTCTCTCATCAACTGTCTTAGTTCTTTGGTTAGTTCATGTGGCAATGGCTGAAACCTGCGGCTTTGGCGTGGCCCGATAATTACTGGACATGCTTGTATAACTTGTAAGTCCCCAGTTCGCAATGCCTCCTCTCTGCATAAAGCCCATCTATCAATCGAACCTTCTCGGTACGTTGCTTCCTCCCCTCCCGGCAAAGCTATCCCGAAATCCCCCTCCTCCTCCTCCCCCCATTCCTCCCATCCCTCCCCCCTTGCAGCTTCGGCGAAAGCGGCTGCCTGTGGGTGGGGGGGGGGGGGGGGGTGTACGTCGCGGGGGCGGGGAAGGGCGGGTTGTTGTCCGTTCTGCGTGGCGGGCGAGATGGTGGTGCCCGCCCCTGGGCGTGTGGTCGGCGATCATCCGCGGTATGGGTTGGCAAGTAATCTGGGCTAGCCCCCCCATTCCCGTCACGGGACCCCCTGCGGCTGTCCCACGGACTGGGACCTCGCATCTGGGGCCCTGCTCCTTCCCGCCGACCCGTGTCCCTTGGGCTCCCGGTTCCCTTCCCCGTAGTAGAATTGTGAACGGCTCCACCCCCTCCTCCCGCCAAGCTTTGTGTGTTTAAACTGCGGCGCGTAAAAGTTGGGCTGCTGCTTACAGCGTGAGTGGGGGTGTGTGAGTTTGTCGTTCTTTGGTGGGCTCTGCTTAAGGCAGTCATTATAACTTGCCAGGCTGGGTAAGCATTGTTTGCTTGGGAGTCTCCTCCCTGAGCCCTGAGTTTGATGAGGTTCCCTATTTTGTCCCAAATTTGTATGTGGAGGGCTTCAACCAGAGGCAGTTCTGGTACGGCTGCTTTAATGAGTCGTACCAACTCTGTTAATTCAGCCCTTGTGACCTGTACATAATAAGGCTTCAACAGTGTGGCTAGCGCGTCTGTGTCCTGTGAGAGTTCGGTGGGGAAAAAGTTTCCCATGTTACCTTTGAGTCTCGGCGCTGCTAGCGTGCGCTGCTGAAGAGGGTCTGTCGGTTTGTTGATTTGTGTTGGCTCTCTGTCAGCTGGGCTGTGGCGTCCCGTCGGCGGCGGCTGGTGTCCCGGTGCAGGCGGCAAGCGGCGAGCGCAGGGCAGCGTCAGGCACGGGGCAGCTGTAGCGACGGGCGCGGGGTTGGCTGCAGAAGTGGCGGCTTGGGGCTGCAGGCGATCGGCGTGTGCGCGGCTGCAAAAGCGGCGAACGGCGGCGGCGGCGCTGGCGGCGGCGTCTCAGTCATGCGGCAGCGGCTCTGCGCGGGTCCGGGTCCGGCTCCGTCTCCGGCGAGGACGGCGTTCGCAGCGGCGGCAGTTCGGCGCGGCGGCGGCTCCTGGGCTCCCGCAGTTCGCTGGGCGGTGCGGGGGTCGGGGCGCGCTGTATCAGGAAGGCGCGGCGCGGCACCTTCGGTAAAGCCCGCGCGGTTTGAATGCAGCGCGGGGGCTTTTTTTGCGGCAGTGCTTTTTAAGCACGCCCGCAGGGTCAGTCAGCGGTGGCGAGCAGGCGGGGAGCCGCGACAGTTTCTGCTGGACAGAGAAACTGGAACGGGGCTCCGCGGGGGTCAGCGGTGGCTGGGGGTGTCGAGATGCGGCAAAACCGCTTCTCGCACGTGGTCCGGCCGGTGCTGTCGGCAGCGGCAAACCGCTTTTACCCGGAGACCGACGCACAGGGGACCAACAGGCTTTTCCTTGACGATCTTAAGGTGCTCCGCGGCCCGGGTCTCCGAGCTGCAGGCACGGTCTCGCCCAAGGAGCAGTCTTAGACGTGCGGGATGCCTCCCAGCTGGACTCACCGCTTGTGATGTTGCGTTTGACCCTCTCCGCTCTCTCCGGTGGCTGCTTTGACCTCTCGGTTTCTTCTTCTTCTTTCTTCTCTTCTTCTCTTGTGCACTATTTCTAATATTTTTGGAGCTCCTAAACTAACTGTCCGTTTCTTAGACGCCACTAAGACCACGGAATTATTGACGTCAAGGTTTTTTGTGGTAAAGACTCCCGTCTCTGCAAAATCGAGACGATCCCGGAGTCACCAGCTAATTTCTTGATACAAGATAGATATAATTGCTTAATATAAGCTAAAATGTCCCTTTCGGGTTGCCATTTGTAGCGGCGGGGTCCTTATATAATAAGGAATAACTACGCTCCTCGTGCGATGGTGTGGACAAAGAGAGTTTATTTCAAAATTCCCGCTCCTTATATCCCTGTATGCCATGTGACTTCTTCAGCCAATAGAGTTATATGTGACCGCGCATGCCCTCTTGGGCCCACTGCCCTGGCACATCCCTCGTGCCTTCAGAGGCGCGTCCTACAAACAGTGATGCTCAGAACCAGGTAACCTTGGCATGTGGCTAAAGCTGCTCTTTCCAAGAGCTGCACAGCTTGTCTGTGTCTTTCTAATGGGGATTCTTTTTCCTTTCAGTGGGGATTTACCCCCTTCAAACTTGCAGCCTTCCAACAGCATGAGGAGATGGAGTGCCTTTTGAAACAAGCAGCTGGCAGGCCTGCTCAAGCCCAGGGGGAAAGGTGAGGGCTTTGTCAAAACAGCCCACGGGTGTTCTGGGTAGTCTGCAAGTGTGACCCAGATGAGGGGTGTGGCAATGACCTGGGAAAAAGAAGGAGCAGCCCCATGGAAGCAGTTCCTCATGGGACTGGTAAATGCAGGTCTGCACTTGGCTGCTCTCGTACCTCAGGGGCTCTCGTCCTTTGCCCACTGAGGTCTGCAAGAAAGCCTTGTCTGTGGTGCCCTCCCCCCACACAGAGCCAGAGCCACGGGGAAACTTGCCAGTAGCTCAGCAGCGTGGTTGCTCTGCAGGCCAGGGGGGTTTAAGGCAAGGCAGAGTTGGTGCGTTAAGTGCTCTGAAGGGAAGCGTTGGGGGAAAGAGAAGCAACACTGTCCCAGGGGACACGAGGGGCTCCGAGCACAGAAGGAGAAAACTTCCTGCCATGGAGATGGTCAGGGGGTCGAAGGGCTTGCCCTGGGAGTTTGTGCAACCACATCTGGGGGACTTGGAAGAGCAGTGCAAGGAGCCCTGAACAGCACGGCCTGACCTCGTAGCTGAGGCTGCTTTAGGGAGGTCCATTCTAGGAGAAATTCTCCAATGCTTCCATGGACTTGGCTCTGCTTTCACAGAGCTTGTAGGAAAGGGTGAAAGAGCTCTTTTGGGAGCAAGCAGGGGAAAAATGAGGCAGGATTGGACATGTTTCCAATGAAATTTTGGATGCTTTAGGACTGCTCTTGTGGTTCCTGGAAACCATGAGGCTCACCTGGAGGAAGATAATCTGCGCTTGCAGGAGGAGCTGGACAGGGCTGAGCCGGAGGTATGGAAAGCCTGTCCCCACAGGGATAAACCTGGGGGTGCCTGTTGCTTCCTATCCATCATGAAAACGGACAAACCAGTATTCTGGCATCCTCTGCTTCCTGCTCAGGGGCTGCTGGGCACCTCTCTCTGCACCACAGTTCAGGTCTTTCCCACTTCAGAAAACTCCCCGTGCTCCCCTGGTGCAATCCTGGGCTCCAGAGCACATGTGCCAGAGCACTTGGCCTCTGACACTTGCCAGACACCTTCCTTTAGGGAGATGAACTATTTCACTCATCTTTTCCTGGAGTAGCAAGCAAGGGAATACAAGAAGTGTCCCAGGTCACAAAACAGGTTGGAGGGACAGTGTCGGTGCTTAGAACTGAGCTGTAGGAAAGCAGTGGAGGGATGGGAGAGGCTGCTGTAACAGAGGACAAAGGCATCCAGCTTGTGTTCATTGGGGAGTAGAAGTGAAGCTTTGAAGGGACTTGAATGGATTGCAGTTCTTTGGGCAGAGGGGATGCACACAGACATGCAGCACCTGAGTTCTTCAGCAGCAGCTGGCTCCTCTCTGGAAAAGCTCCCCTGACAACTGCGCATTCTTCCCGTGATTTTACAGCTGCGGGAGGAGGAAGAAAAACATCTCCAGTCCGAGCATCATGTTGGTGACTTGAAGACTGCCTTGGATGACAAGGAAAGAGAAGCAAGAACTTCTTCCCAGAAACTGCAGGACCTCCCACTGGCATCTTCCGAGACTAATCCAACCGTAAACCAACTGGAAGAAGACGCGCAACAGTAAGAGAGTAACCCAGGGAAGTGAGGGGTCTGTGGCTTTGGGGGATTGGGTGGAAACAAGGAGAGAGTCAGTGGGATCTTGAAGGACACTTCTGCTGTGGATTCTGTTCCTTAGCACAGTTTGTCTGGAATTGGGTTTTTCTGTATTTCTTCTTAAGCATTGCAAGTGGAAACAGCAGATTGGAAGCCAATGTCCTGCAACCAAGTGACAGCGTTGAGGCCCTTCCGAGAGACCTGCAAGCCTCTGCCTCAGTAAGCTGGTCCTAAATGTCCCTTTTTGTGACTCTTGAGCCTAGTTGCCTGTTTCTGTGGGGAAACTGTTAGATGAAGTTTTCCTGGAGAGCCTAGGGGAGCTCAGTTTCTGCCTTCTCCTCAGCAGAGGCTGCTCAGAAAGCAGCTTGCTCCTTTCCCCAGCTGCTACAAAAGCCCTGAGGGTATTTGCTGTGCTGGACACTCAAGGAGATCTTAGATTCTAAATGAGGAGTTTCATCCTGAGCTCCAAGGGACCTGGAAGTATTGCTGCCAGAAGTGTCTCACAAATTCTTAAGTAGGTCTAAAGTTTCTTCTTTCTGTCGGGGAATCTTTGAAGTGTTTTCTAGGCTGGTTTCCAGTAGATGATAAATACAGTTGCCATGGCCACCCCCTTGAGAGGTTTTCCCAGAATTCACTGCCTTTAGATCATGCTGAGTTCCCTTTTCTTTTTTTTCTTGCTGTGTCCAGGGTGGTGAACTTTCCCAGCAGCTGGACATGGAGCCTAGAACAGGCATGCAACCAAAGGGCCAAAAGCAGGCTTTGCCAGAAGAGCTGTCCACTCTGCTTGGGAAGTGTGAAAAACTGGAGAAGAGCAAATGCCAGCTGCAAGAAGAGGTGACAAAACTCCATCATCATTTGGAGACTTTGAGGCTGGATGGCAACCAAACAGAACAATGGAAAAGAGAGGTGGCAGAACGAGCCGACCAGGAAATAAGTCCAAAGCTACAAGACGTCAGCCTCGTTTTGCCAGTAAGTGAATTTCTCCCCAGTGTCCACAGGCGCTACGTAAACTTCTCTTGTGGTCATGGTTTTGGGTCTTTTTCTTTTGCTCCTGTCTTCTGTGTGTTAGCTTCTGTCTTTGCTGAAGGCAGTGGCAGAAGGCAATGTGGTTGGGCAGGAGTGCTGTCATGGGTTCTGCCTTGATTGCTGCTGGGAGTGAGGAGGCACAGCCGCCTCTCTGAGTGAGGCTGGGCCCTTGGAACTGGGTCTGTGCAATTTTGTGCTGGGCAGAGTTCTGTTTTTCTTATGGTGGTTGAAGGTGCACTGTCTCCTTCAGGCACAGGCAGCCCACCAGGCTCGATCAGGACAAATCGCAGACAGTCTTTGTGATTCCGTGAGAATCCAGTTGGAAGAAAGGATTAGAGATCTGGAAAGTGAATTGGACAGGGTCAAAAAAACCCAACAAGAGAGTGCTTCTCATAAAGAAGCAACACAGGGACAAATGGAAATGTACAAAGAGCTGTATCTGGAGGAAGTGACAACCAGAAGATGCCTGGCCAAGAAACTGGAAAGGTAAATCCATGCTTTTTTGGAGTGGTAATAAGAGACTCCTTTTTCTTCATGCATTTGCCTTGGAAATCCATCTTCTACATCTGGCCAGCATTACTGCCCTCCATTGGCCAACAGGGTCTGATGAGTTGCCAAGACACTCTCCTTGATATTGGAAAAGTCATGGCAGGCAGGGGAAGTCCCAGGTGAGGGGAAAAAGGGAAACCCACTGTCCCCATCTCTGAAAGGGGTAGAAAGGAGGGCCCTGGGAACTGCCAACCTGTCAGCCTCCCCTCTGTGCCTGGGAAGGTGATGGAAAAGATCCTTCTAGAAGCTCTGTCAAGGCACATGGATGACAGGGAGGTGATTCCAAGCACCAGCACAGCTTCCCCAAGGGCAAGTCCTGCTTGACCGACCTGGTGGCCTTCTAAGAAGGAGTGACAGCATCAGTGGACAAGGGCTACCCATGTCATTTCCCTGTCATTCTGGAAAGCCTTTGACACAGTCCCCCACAACATCCTTCTCTGCAAAGTGGAGAGAGATGGATTCGATGCGTGGACTGTTAGACGGATAAGAAATTGGGTGAACAGTCCCATGCAGAGGTGGTGATCAATGGCTCAGAGTCTTGAGGGCCATCAGTGCCAAGTGGTGTCCCTCAGGGATCTGGATTGGGCCCAGTGTTCTTTAATCTCTTCACTAATGATCCAGAGGAAGGGATGGAGTGCGCCCTCAGCAAATTTGCAGCTGACCCTGAGCTGAGGGGTGTGGTTGACACAGCTGATGCCATCCAGAGGGCCCTGGACAAGCTGGAGAAGTGGGCCCATGGCAATCTGCTGATGGTTTACCAAGAACCAGTGCAAGATGCTGGCCGTGGCTCAGGGCAGCCCCTGTATCAGTGCAGGCTGGGGGATGAAGAGGGGCAGAGCAGCCCTGCCGAGAAGCACTTGGGCTGGAGGAGAGGCCGGACATGAGCCGGCGATGTGCGTTCGCAGCCCAGAAAGCCAATTGTGTCCTGGGCTGCGTGCAAGGCAGCGTGGCCAGCGGGTGGAGGGAGGGCATTCTGCCTCTCTTCTCTGCCCTTGGCAGAGCCCAGCTGGAGTGCTGCCTCCAGCTCTGGGCTCCTCAGCACAGCAAGGACCTCCAGCTGTTGGACTGAGTCCAGAGGAGGCCACCAAGGTGCTCAGAAAGATAGAGCACCTCTGCTGGGAGGAAAGGCTGGGACAATTGCAACACTTCAACCTGGAAAAGAGAAGGCTTTGGGGGGACCTAATGGTGGCCTTTCGGGGTGTGAAGGGAGCCCACAAGAAGGATGAAGAGAGTGCATTTGAAAGAGGACAAGGGGGAATGGCTTCAAAGGGAAAGAGAGTAGGTTTAGATTTGATCCTGGGAAGAAATTGGTTTCTGGGAGGGTGGTGAGGAACTGCAACAGGTTGCCCAGAGAAGCTGTGGATGCCCCATGGCTGGAAGTGTTCAAGGCCAGGTTGGATGGGGTTCTGAACAACCTGGTCTGGTGGAAGGTGTCCTTGCCCACAGCAGGAGGCTTGGAACTGGATGATCTTTAAGGTCCCTGCCAAGCCAAGCCATTCTAGGCTTGGATGCTGTCTGTGCTGTTTCTGTGAGACTGTGGGGGAAAGGCTGGTTCTTCCTGTGTTTCATGGTTTTCTTCACTAATTTGCTGTGCAGGTTGGAAAAGCTTCTGAGGATAGAGAGCAGGAAAGTCAGGGTTAATGAAGAGAAAGAAAGCCAGTCCCAGTTGGAAGAAATGAAGAGCAGATATTCTGAGAAGGTCAAGGAAGTTGATAGATTACGAACAGAGGTGAGCTGCGCTCTGGGTGGGGCTTTTGGGTTGTGGTGTTCCTTCTTTTGAAAGCTGGGAGATACTTTCCCTCTATTTCTTGTCACATTAATGATTTTTTTATTTCCCTGGCTGCATTTTGGATGTGATGGGCTTTTCTTAATGCTCCTCCTGCTGTTCCAGTGGGAGATGACTCGAACTAATCTGGAGGTAGTTCTCCTTCTGGGGAAAGATGGAAATGTTAAGGGCAAAGCAGTAGGTGTAAGGGCTGATGGAGGCCAGGCTGTCCTGCAGAGGAGGGGCAAGCCAGGAGTGGCAGCCAGTCTGGCAGGGTGCATGAGCTGAGGGGCCAGGGAGCCGTCCCACAGGCCCTGAGCAGGAAGAACAGAACAGGTGCCCTGACAGTGAGCGGGGTCAGCCAAGAGCGCAGATCCCCCAGTTGGGCCTTAGGGATGGGCAGGTCTGCCGTCCTGGCAGGACATCACGTGCATGGGCTGAGAGCAGTGGGGCCCAGCTCAGGCCTGGCTGCAGCTGGAGGGAGGCTGTGACAGCGTCCTCTGGGTGTGACAGATGAATTGCTGCCCTGGGAGAGGGGAGGAACAGCACTGTCACTGCTGGGAGTGAGGAGGCAAAGCCGCCTCTCTGAGTAAGGCTGGGCCCTTGGAACTGGGTCTGTGCAATTTTGTGCTGGGCAGAGCTCTCTTTTTCTTGTGGTTGAAGGTGCACTGTCTCCTTCAGGCACAGGCTGCCTACCAGGACACATTAGAAGAAATCAGAAGCAGTCATTTGGACTCACTGAAAAACCAGCTCGAAGACAGAATTAGAGATCTTGAACGTGCACTGGGAAGGAGAAAAAGCAACCAAGCAGAAAGACCTTTTCCAAAAGAATCCACCCAGGCAGAAGTGGACGAGTACAAAGAGCTGTATCTGGTGGAAGCCAAAAGCAGAAAAAGCCTAGCCAAGAAACTGGAAAGGTAAGTCCATGCTTTTTTGGACTGGGAATAACAAACTCCTTTTTCCTCGTGCATTTTCCTTCTAAAATCCCTTTTCTACATCTGGCCAGCGTCATGTGGGAAAGCAGAACGTGGCATATTTGTGGGGAAAGTTCCTTGAGACCCTTCCCTTCATCAGACCTGTCTTCCTTTCTCTTTAGAGTTCCAGCAGTAACCCCACAGCAGCACCACTATGGCATTACTGGTGTCTTCTCAAGTTGAGGTTGTTTTAGCAGGCAGTCTTTTTGCCAGTCTCTCATCTCCTCATCCCGTGGGTGAGAGAAAAGATGAATCTTGTGCCCTTTGCTGTTTGACTAAGGAGAGGCCTCTCGCAGAAGAGAGTTGGATTCTGTGAATCCAAAATGAGGCAACTCTTTCTTGGCTTCTGTTTTGGCAGCGGGTCTGAGGGTTGAGCTTTCCTTGAGAAGGCCAGGCTAGCCCAGAGTTCTTATGGAGGTGCCACTTGCTGCTCCTTGCACTTGGTGTGATTTCTTAGAAACAGGCCCTGTGAACAAGCTCAGATCAAAGGATGTGCTGGTTTTGGATGCTCTTCATGCCCTTGGCTTTTAGAAGTCGAGTAGTAGTCAAGGCCGTGGAGGGTAACTTTGTGAAAGCCTTCCTGCCAAAGATGACTCTGTGTGTGCTTGTGAATGTTTCAGAGTTAATGAGAGACTTGCAGAGGCCAACACCAAGCTCCTTTGGGAGCACCACAGAAGCAAATCTGCAGTCCCAAGTAGCGCCGTCAGCGGACATCTGGCTGCAAGTCCACTTCTGGATTCAACTGGCCTGGGACATCTTAGCATCAGTTTGGGACTGAGCAGAAATCTGGGTCTCAGAACAGCACCCAGACATCTGTGGTAAAGCTGAAGTTCTGGTCATCAGGTTTGTACAAATTTTCCATAGTGGTCAAAGGCCAAAAACTATGGAAATGGAAGCAATGAGCTGTGGAACTCCATTCTTTGACAAGAGAAACTGTGGGAAAGAGCACTGTGGTGCAGGAACCTCCCACCTAAGTTCTACACTCTTAACTCTGTCAATGCTACATCTTAACTGTGTCTTTTCTGTATAATTCTAGGCACGACAGGAACGGGATGCAAAAATGGCTAGAGACCTTCAACGAGGTAATGTGTCATTATGTCAGGAGGGTTTTTAAGCAAAAAGGTGACTATTTCTAACTCTTGACAGCTCTCCAGCCATTTTTTTCAAGTTCCTGTGAGAAGTAGGTTTTGGGGGCTTTTCTGCCAGCCTTCCAGTTGAGACTGGAATGTGAAAACTTGCTGCTTCCCAAAATGTTGCATTCAATGTTATGCAGTTGCCTGGAAAAAGCCAAGCGCAAAGAAACGCTTGGCTGAAGCTGAAGTTGCCCTTCACTAGAGTTGATCTCAAGCACAAACAGCAAAGCAGCCATGAGATCAGATTTTTAGAAGCTTCAACCATCACTTCCCCTCCCGTGTACACCCATGGCATTCAGCACTAAACCGTACCATCCCTGTTCTTTGCTGTTAGTTCTTGATTTTTGCTAGGATTCTGTGATTCATGGCTTGTCTTGGTAGCTTAGCTGGTGCAGTCTTTCTTGGAATAAGCAAGAAGATCAGTGACAAACGAGAATCTGTCTTTAGGAAAAGATTATTTGGTCCTTTTTTGGCAAATACCAGTTCAGTGCTTGCCATCCGTAGCATAAAACCTGCTGTAGAATTTGAGGCCAGGTGTCCAAAGGGGCCTGTCCAATGTGGTTTCAGAGCCAGCAGGGGTACAACAGACATGGGGTTTGTTCTCAGACAACTGCAAGAGAAGTGCAGGGAACAGAACAAAGGTCTCTATGGAACCTTTGTTGAGCTCACCAAGGCTTTCGATACTGTGAGCAGAAAAGGTCTGTGGCAGATTTTGGAACATTTAGGTTGTCCCCCCAAGTTCCTTTAAATGATCATCTCACTCCATGAGGGTCAGCACGGGCAAGTCAGATATGGCAATGCACTCTCTGAGCCCTTTCTAATATCCAGTGGTGTGAAACAAGGCAGCGATCTCGCACCAACCCTATTCACAATCTTTTCCAGCAGGATGCTCCAAAGGACCACAGCAGACCTCGATGAAGAAGGTGGGATCTACATCCCATATCGTACCCATGGAAGCCTTTTCAACCTAAGGCGACTGAAGGCCCACACCAAGACCTTAAACCATCTTGTCCAGGAGCTGCTTTACGCTGACGATGCCGCCCTCGTGGCTCACACAGAAGCAGCTCTGCAGTGTTTAACATCCTGCTGTGCTGAGGCTGCTGAGCTCTTTGGGCTGGGCTTGAAGAAGACACAAGTTCTCTATCAGACTGAGGAGGGGGCTTTTGCCCACGTGGACGATGACTGGAAATACGACACCCATCCAGACCTTTCCCAATGCGCAGATGTTACCGCGTGGGAAGAAGACGTGACACCCCAAGAGCTCTACCCATGGGAAGAAGAAGTGAGTCCAACAACGTTCCCAATGGGGAGCCAGAAGACACCGAGAGCTTTACGAATTTGAAGAAGATGGGAGAGTCCAAGAACTTTCCCAATGGGGGGATGGGAGACACCCAGAGCTGTAGCAACGGGAAGAAACTGTGAGACGCCAGGAGCTGTACGAATGGGAAGAAGATGGTGTGAGATACCACGAGCTGAGCCGATGGGAAGAACATGTGACAGTGCAAGAGGTGTCCCAAAGGGAAGAAGAAGAGACATATCAAGAGCTGTCCCAATGGGGAGATTTGAGAGGCCAAGAACTTTCCCAATGGGGAGATGTGGCAGTCTGTCATGGTTTGAGATAGCCCAAAATCTAATTCTCTACCTCCATTCCCCCTCCCACATCTCAACCTAATGTGAGATGGGTTTTTCCAGACAAAACACACCAGACTCAGAATGGGGAAAGGGAATATATTACAATGACTATACAAATAAATACTACAATACATTATATACAACCTTAGCTATCTCTACTATGACATAAGTATTTACAATGGATCAAAGTCCAGGAGGGAAAGACCTGGACTTCTCCACACCCACTGCTGCACTTGACTAGTCTTTGAAGGACAGATCCCTTCCAGTCTCTCAGGGCAGTAGCTTCTTCAGAGTAGCAGTCACTAAGCAGCAACATCTTCTAAGGCAGCAGGCTCTCTCATGCATGCAGCTGTTGCTGGATCTCTGCCAGCACTCACGAGGGAGGTATCCAAACTCTCTCTCGGCCCCATCGCCAACCAACCGAGGGGTCTTTCGTGGGCTTCGTAACCCCAGACAAGGTCGTTTCACCACGTCATATCACGAAGCACAGGGGGTCTTCGTGATGGTCTGCTATCTCCAGGAGATTCAAGCTCCTTGCAGGGCCTCTGTGCCCTGTCTCAGGCTGCGAGCTTCTTTGTAGCTTGCAGCAAGGGAGGGCCCTCAAGGCCAACCTCCCACACTCCGTCCTGGCTGAGTTCTCAGGACAACCGAGCTTCTTAGCTCCTTTACTCATTTAGGACTTCTAATCAGTAAGAGTCCACCCCCCTCCATTTTTGGAGGGATCTCCAAGGAGGTTTAGGGGAGTTTTGCAGTCCTTACCCCCAAGCTTTCTCTCTGTAGAACTCAGTTCTGTTCTCTGCAACTCTGAGTCTTCCTTGGCTGCATGCTGTTCCTGCTGCTTCTCTGGTTCAGGTCTTATCAGTTGGCTTTTAGCCATAACCTCTGGACGCTGCCGCCGCTTCTGCTCTCTCTGCTCAGTCACGATGGAAAACATCCTCCAGTTTACAACTACAGACACATAGTCCAGCTTAACACTGTTCCAAGTCTCTGTAGCCCCCAACTGGGGCTGGGGGGGGCGGCCCAGAGGCCCCGAGGGGCTCAGAACCCCTTCCTCTCGTGGCTCACAACATGGCTACTTCTTCTAACCTCAAACTACAACTCCTCTCTTCCGTTTGGTTGTGGTATGTTTACATTTTTGCAGGAGCGCTCATTGGACAGAATTTCAAAACTTCCAGGGGTTTCCACCCCTTGGGGTCTACCACTTTTCTTATCCTCTGGGGAAAAACAAAGTCCAAACCACTACACAGTCCCAGAGCTGTCCCAGCGGGAAGGTGAGAGATACCATGACCTGCCTCAGTGGGAAGAAGATGTGCAAGGGCATGGACTGTACCAATGGAAAGACAAGAGAGACCCAGAACTCTCCCAAGTGAGAGACAAGACAGACAAGGAGCAATGTCAGGAAGAAGACTACAGTGCCCAAGAGCTGCCCCAAAGGGAAGAGAGGAGTGAGAAAAAGCTGTCCCAGTGGGGAGATGATGTCGGTTACAGCACCTGGGACAAACCCTGGTGACCGCTGAATGCTGGGGACCCCCAGACTGCTCCCCAGGAGGGGCCCAGCTCTGCCAGCAGCGTGGGCACAGAAGTGGCAGCAGAGACAGCCCGTGACCTGCACAGTCCAACTCCTGTCCCGGTGAGTGCCACGGACGCTGAGCCGGCAGCTGCTGCCCCAGCCCGAGCTGCTGAGGAGGAGGAGCCCCAGGGGCCTCTGGCTCCTGTTGAGGAAGAGGCAGAAGCTTCTCCAACCTTCAGAGAGCAGGTGCCATGGGCAGGGACACAGAGCCAGGTCCCTGCCCCACGCAGCCCCTGCTGCCCCCCAGCCCCTCGCCTCCCCAGCTGGAGGCCCAGGCCCTCAGCAGGCAGCTGCCTGTCCCCACCAAACGTCTCTCCCACTTCAGGCGGGCACTCGGGGCTCTGCGCAGGCTGTTCCGCTCCTGCACGGCGGGACAGCCCCAGGATTAGACTATTTTAGATTTACTTCGAAGATAGAGTTACATAAGATAGATATACTATATTTACATATTATAATAATTACTATATTTATAGGGCACATAGATAGATGTTTACAGTTAGACTATAGGAATTAGAGACAAGACAAGTCATAAGATTAGGAAGATTTCCTGCAGATTCCATTTAAGTACCCTTCACCTCTACCTATCTCTTTAACTCACATTTATTGTTAAATAAAATCTGTATTAAATAAAATCCGCCTGTTGTCACCAAATGGTCCCATTTACACCTTAATTCGGGCTGAGGCATCTCTCCCTAATGGGATCAGAACACCTGGGCAGGGACACCTTCCACCACACCAGCTGGTTCCAACCCCGTCCAACCCGGCCTTGGACACTTCCCACGGTGGGGCAGCCACAGCTTCTCTGGGCAACCTGGGCCAGGGCCTCACCTCCCTCACGCCGGGTGGGCGTCCATTGGCAGCGCCGTTCTGGCAGCTGGCACCAAGCCCCGGCACAGGGCACTGTGTCTGTGGCGCCGGAGAGGCGACGGGAGACACGGAGAGGGGACTCGGCGTCCTCGCCATCGGCCCTGGCCCTCAGTGCCCTCGCCCTCAGCCACTGCTGTTCATGCCCTCGCCCTCAGCCCTCACCCTCAGTGCCCTCGCCCTCAGCCATCGCCCCTCAGCCCTCAGACATTGCCCTCACCCCCCAACTCCCTTTGAAATCCAGCCCGGGGCTCGCCCCGGCCTCACCCAGGGAGCTGCTGCGCTCGAGCTGTTGCTCAGCACTGGGTGGGGATCTTGTGCTCGCCCCAGGGCTGGGGGTTTGCAGCTGCTCTTTCATTCCCTTTTTAGAGCCTGCCTGTGAAGAGAAGCCCCCCAGGAGAGCAGAGCCCGCTGCAGGAGCCAACATCCTCACCCTAACCAAGGGATGACACAGCACTTAGTGCTGCAAAGATTGGAGCTGTTCCCAGAGCACAAAGGAAGCTGAAACTGCTCCACTTGGCATTTGCTTGCCCATCTCACTCTAAAATAACATCCCAAGATGTCAGGAGTCAAGACAATGGCTTAGATTGAGGTGGACTGTGCTGGGGATTCTTTTAAACCCAGCCTCCTGCCTGACCTCACTGCTGTTGCAGTTGCACGGACAGCGCTTGGAGTCTTTCAGTTGGATTCACATGTTTCCTAGAACGTTCCCGTTTCTTGGTTTGCTGTTCCGTGGAGATAAGGATTTTTTTTTTTTGGACTCCTTTCTCCTTTCTTCTGTTCCTGTTTCTGATTGTGGGAAAGACTCCTGTGAGTGCAAACCCTTGTGTGGTTTTATGAGGTTTTTTGAGGAATAGAATTGGGTAATCTGACACTGACTGAAACAATCCACTGAGTTTAAAGTGTGCCTTTGGTTGAGTGCGAGCTCTCTGTCGGTGTCACCTTCCCATCGGGATAGCTCTGAGGGTGTGTAGTCTTCCCAGGCAGAAAACTCTTGGCCAATGGAGTCTTCCTCTTGGGAAAGCCCGTGGGCAATGTCGTCTTCCCAGTCGCACAGGTCTTGGTATCTCTTGACTTCTTCATGGAACAGTTCTTGCTCATTGGAAAACTTGGTATCTGTTGATTTCCCCTTGTCATAGCTCTGGGTCTTTCTCATCCTTCCCCCTGCACAGCTCTGGGATTCTCCCCTCTTCCCACTGGACCACTTCTTGGACTCTCCCATCTGCCTCCCACTGGTGCAGCTCTTCACTCTCATTTTCTCCCCACAGGTGGAACTCTCGCACTGTCCCACGTTCTTCCCATGGCTGCAGCTCTGGGCCGCTCACGTTTCCCCAGTGGAACACTTAGAAGGTGCCTTTGGAAAGATTTTGGGGTGGACCAAAGAGCTGTGAAAACAGCTCAAAAGGGCTTGTTTGCCCACGTCCAAACTGTGCTTGCTTCCTAACAAAGATGACTCACTGGCAATAGTCAGGCTCAGAGCGTGTCTGTGCAGGCTTTGCCGGACAGGCTCCACAGTCCTGGGGCAAATGTGTTTGGATGCCAGTTCTTTGTGAGCCGGGTTCAAGGGACAGGTTCAGTTTGCCTTTGGAGAGAACGCACACACCTGCCCTCCCAGCCACAACTGGGAACTCTGCTACTGGGAGAGTTGGGAGCTGAGCAGTCCCTCCTCACAGATCCCTAAGTGGCACCAGAGTTTTCAGATGCATAACTATCTAGAGTAGCTAAAAAATGACATCTGTACATTCTTTTTTCGTGCCTTACAAATTTCAACAGAAAAGACACAAATTCTGAAGTCATTTGAGCAGTGTTCTGTCTTTCCTTTCTTTGTCATTTCCTGGGGAACTGCATTGCCACAGGCACCTCCACTGGCTCGATTCCTTAAGGACTGATTCTGTGGAAGGACTCCTGCAGCAGAAGTTCCCGGGGAACTGTCTGCCACAGGAGGAAGCCCACGCTGGAGCAGGGAAAGGACTCTCTGCCCTTGGCAGAAACAGCGTGCAGTGAAGTGCCCATGAAAACCATTCCCCTTTTCCAAGGTTATTTAGCCCTAATTTATTTATTATTTCTTTCTTGTGCCTTTTGGACCCCAGATACAACAGACTAGCACAATAAAAGTTGTTTTCTATCTGAAAGAGGGGCCATGTCTGGGGGCAATGGTTGAGAGCTGAGGGGCGATGTGTGAGGGCGATGGCACAGAGGGCGAGTGGCTGAGGGCGAGGGCACTGATGGAGAGGACTGAGGGTGTTGCCGTGGGATTTAGGTGCTGAAAAAATCTCCTGGAGCAGTTAATTAGGGGTGAGATAAGAAAGGGTTTATTTTGCCAAGGCAGAAGATGTTACAAGACGCGCGCCCCCGTGCCCGAGAGGTTACATTTTATAATACCATCCATCCAATCCCTGATGTGTCCACCCTGTGGCCCTTACTCTGGACCGCCCCGGGGTCCACCCCCTGAAATGGGTCTGGGGTGCATTTTGGGACCACCTACTTCATCACCTTCACCATCATCAGAGCACAAAGGGTACATAGTTACCTAATTCTTGACTTCATTCTGTGGTTTAGGCCCAGATAGGCTGTTCTGTCAACTGTCTAGGCCTTGCCTTGACAAAAGACTAAACATTTCTATTAGATTTGGGGCTATGAGTGATATAGGGAGGATAGAATGGGGTAAAAGGGTTAAGGAATGTATAAACAAGGGTACTGGAGAAAGGGAAAGGGATAAGGGACAAAGAAGGGAGGGTTTCTGCTTTTAAAACCTACTTAAAAAACTTACAAGTCCTACAAATATTAGAAAAATAAAAACCATTAGAGGCTTAAGGCATCAGGGTGATGGCAGTGAGTGCAATGGCCAAGGGTCAGGGCACTGAGGGTGAGGGCTGAGGGAGATGGCTGAGGGCCATGTCTGGTGGCAGCGGCTGAGTGCTGAGGTGCGATGTGTGAGGGCAATGGCACGGACGGCAGGGGCTGAAGGCGAGGGCACTGAGGGCCAGGGTCGATGGCGAGGGCGCCGAGTCCCCTCCCCGTGTCTCCCGTCGCCTCTCCGGCGCCACACGCAGAGAGCCCGGTGCCGGGGCTTGGTGCCAGCTGCCAGAAGGGCGCTGCCGATGGACGCCCGCCCGCCGGGGCCGGTGGCGAGGGCCGAGGGGCCGCCGCCCGCTGAGGCGCCTTGTTGAGGCTGCAGAAGGGGTTGGGGCGGGCGGGCGCTGAGGGGCCCCGCGGGGCCGGGGCAGCGGCGGCAGCGGCGGCTTCGCTCCTCGGCGCTTCAGCCGCAGCATCGGCGGCGGCTTCTTGAAGCCGGGCGTGTGGCCGGGCTCGGCGGGGCGGCCGTGGCCGAGCGGAGCCCGCAGGAGCCGCGCTCCCATCTCGGCGCCAAAGGGCGCCCGCTCCCTCCCCGGGCGGCGCTGAGGGAGCGCGGGGCCGCCATTGCTGCGCCCTCAGGGCGCTCTGAGGGGAGAGCGGCTCCCGCCGGCCCCGCTCCGGCCGGAGAGGAGAGAAACTGAGAAAGAGCCCAGACATTGCTGCTCCAGAACGTCCGCTAAGTTCCAAATCCCTTGGATAAGCAGCCGCAACTGCTGTGCTCGGGGCTGCAATGTCTGGAGAAATGGTAACAATGACAGCAGAAAGGACAGAGAGCCCGGTCCCTGTCCTGCACAGCCCCTGCAGTGCCCCAACCCCTCTACTCGCAGCCTGGAAGTCCAGGCCCTCAGTGAGCAGTAGGAGGAGGCAGAGAGGGGGTCATTCCTGGCAGGGCAAGAGACCCATGAGGGGGCCTTGGCTGGGGAGGAGAAAGACTGGACGTCCTGCACTGACCAAGACCTGTGCCAAGGGGAAGGTGAGAGAGACCCAGAGCTGTGCCAGGGGGAAGAGGATGCCACCTCCAATATTTGTGACAAAGCCTTGGGCCCAGGGAATGACGACGAGGGCCCCCAGACTGTTCCCCAGGAGGGGTCCAGCTCTGCCAGCAGCGTGGGCACAGAGGTGGCAGCACAGGCAGCCCGTGACCTGCCCAGTCCAGCTCCTGTCCCGGTGAGTGCCACGGACGCCGAGCCGGCAGCTGCTGCCCCGGCCGGAGCTGCTGAGGAGGAGGAGCCCCAGGGGTCTCTGGCTCCTGAGGAAGAAGAGGCAGAAGGTTCTCCAGCCTTCAGAGAGCAGGTGCCATGGGCAGGGACACAGAGCCCGGTCCCTGCCCCACGCAGCCCCTCAGAGGGCAGCGAGGCCCTGCTGGACACAAACCAGTCCATCACATGTGTGATCGTGAGGAAGCCTGAGCTTGTGATCCAGGGATCCAGCCAGGATCCGGAGGAACAGAGAGACCTGGAACAAACTATGGCTACAGAAATGGTACCATTACTTACAGCAGAAAGGACAGAGAGTCCAGTCACTGCCCCACACAGCCCCTAAGAGGGCAGCAAGGCCCGGCTGGACACAGACCAGTCCATCACCTGTGAGGTCCTGAGTGAGCCTGAGCTTGAGATCCAGAGATCTCACCAGGAGCCGGAGGAACAGAGAAACCTGGAACAAACCATGGATACAGACACAGTAACAACAGTTCCAGCAGAAAGGACAGAGAGCCCAGGCCCTGCCCCACAAAGCCCCTGCTCCCCCAGCAGCCCCTCACCTTCCCAGGTGAAAGCCCAGGCCCTCAGAGAGCCGGAGGAGGGAGCAGGAGGATGGGACTCAGTCCTGGCAGTGCAAGACACTGACGAGGGACCCTTCCCTGGGGAGGGCATAGACTGGAAATACTACGTTGACCAAGACATTTCCCAGTGGGAAGATGAGGGAGACCAAGAGTTGTCCCAAGAAGACATCAACACATACCAAGAAGTGTCCCAGTGGGAAGACTGCACTGAGCAGGAGCTGTCCCCTGGAGAAGTCAAGAGCTACCAGGAATTGTCTGACTGGGAAGAATTCAGCGAGGAAGAGGAGCCCCAAGGAGAAGAGAGTAGAGGCCAAGAAGTGTCTGAGTGGGAAGAAAACATCAAGCAAGAGCAGTCCCAAGGAGAAGAGAGTAGAGGCCAAGAAGTGTCTGACTGGGAAGAATACGGCGAGGAAGAGCTGTCCCATGGAGGAGTGAAGAGCTACCAAGAAGTGTCCGACTGGGAGGACTCCAGAGAGGAAGAGCAGTCCCAAGGGGAAGGCAGTAGCCACCAAAAACTGCCCGACCAGGAAGAATACAGCGAGGAAGAGCAGTCCCAAGAAGTCAAGAGGCACAAAGAACTGTCTGACTGGGAGGACTCCAGCGAGGAAGAGCAATGCCATGGAAAAGGCAGTACCTCCTCAGAAGTGACCGACTTGGAAGAATGCAGCATGAAAGGGCAGCCCCAAAGAAATTTCAGTAACTACCAAGAACTCCTGTGTGACTCCATTGCCCAAGAGCTGGGCCAGGATGAAGACTCCTTGGGCCAGGACTTTTCCGACTGGGAAGACTACACACCCTCCTGGCTGTCCCGATGGGAAGATGACAGTGACAGAGAGCTGGCACTGGCGGACTGGGAACACATGAGCGTCCCCAGCTTGGGGTCAAGCCCTTGCTCCCGGAGGAGGACGAGTGGGAAGAATTGAGCATGCTGGAGCTGTCCCAGGACAAGGCACAGAAGATAGGCTGAGAATTCTTGCAGCAGAGGGGCTCCCAGTGCCCGTCCCTCACCAAGCACGGGCTGAGCGCTGGGCATCCGCCCCGTGCACACAAGTGCCGCTCTGCGCCTCACCTCCCCAGCTGGAAGCCCTGTCCCCCAGAGGGACTGAAGCTTCTCCTGCCTTCGACGAGCAGGTGCCATGGGCAGGGACACAGAGCCAGGTCCCTGCCCCACGCAGCCCCTGCTGCCCCCCCAGCCCCTCGCCTCCCCAGCTGGAGGCCCAGGCCCTCAGCAGGCAGCTGCCTGTCCCCACCAAACGTCTCTCCCGCTTCAGGCGGGCGCTCGGGGCTCTGCGCAGGTTGTTCCGCTCCTGCACGGCGGGACAGCCCCAGGATTAGGCCCCGCTCCAGCACCAGGCCGGGCCCAGACACCTCTTAACTGCTTCCAACAGAGATGCTGACTCCACCACCCACCTGAGACACTGATACCAATGCCTGACAACTCCTGCAGGGAATGAACAAAGACAGGACCTCTTGCTCCCAGAAGCTCCCTACAGGACGACAACACACAGGATTATTCTAAAAAAACCCAAAGATGACTTAAGTCAATTACCTAATTTAGTTAGTTAATTAGGCTAGTTAGGTAATTAATTAATTATAATCACTATAATATGTCTTTATAATATTTAGGAAGATTTACTGTTAAGATAGACTAACATAGGAGAGATAATACTATATTTACATATTAATAGTAATTATATTTATAGGGCATATAGATCGGTTCTTTCAGTTAGGTGATAAGAATTATAGAATACAAGAGAGAAAATCAGTAAGATTTATTGTTAAATAAAATCTGCATTGAATAAAATCTGCCTGTTGTCAGCAAAGATGGTTTAAGTCAATTAACTAATTTAGTTAGTTAATTAGGCTAGTTAAGTAGTTGAATAATTAAATTATAATGTGTAGTTATAATATTTATAATATTATAATATGTAATTATATTCCTTAGATAAATTTTAGATTTACTATGAAGACAGAGTTACATAAGATAGATAATATTTTATTTACATGTTATATTATGTAAATTCTAATATTTACATATATTTATATATTATAAATATTGTATATATGTTTTATGTATATTTTGTGTATATATGTGTATATATTGCATGTATATATTTTATGTATATATATAGATGTCTGTTATATGTATACATATATATATTATGTACACATTTATATACATAAGTATAAATATTACCATATTTATAGGACACATAGATAGGTGCTTGCACTTAGACTATAGGAATTACAGAATGCAAGACATAAGATTAGGAAGATTTCTTGTAGTTTCCATTTAAGTACCCATTATCTCTACCTATCTCTTTAACTCACATTTATTGTAAATAAAATCTTTATTAAATAAAATCTGCCTGTTGTGGGCAAATGGTCCCATTTACACCTTAATTCTGGCTGAGGCATCTCTCCCTAATGGGATCAGAACACCTGGGCAGGGACACCTTCCACCACACCAGCTGGCTCCAACCCCGTCCAACCCGGCCTTGGACACGTCCCACGGTGGGGCAGCCACAGCTTCTCTGGGCAACATGGGCCAGGGCCTCACCTTCCTCCCAGGGAACAATTTCTCTCAAAAAGTCTCATCTCCCAGAGGTCACTCCCTGGGGCCAGGCTGCAGTGTGTTCCTCCCCAGCACTGCCTGCCTGCAACAGCCTGGGGCCAGACAGGAGGGCTTCCCCTCAGCCACCCCCACCTAAGGCAGCAGCTGCCTCTGGGCTGTTCCTCCCAGATCCCTGTGCCATCAGCTGGAAAGCTCTCAGCAAGGCTGTCCTAAAGGAAGCTGCCCTGGGAAAGCCAAGATGCTGCAGCTCCAACGGGAAAAGAATCCCAGAATCAGCAAGGTTGCAAAAGAGCTCCAAGATCATCGAGTCCAACCTGGGACCTCTCCCAGGTGGCTCCCTGAATCCCTCTAACCCAGCAATTGTCGTCCAGGGGTTTTAGGAATCTCCTGGACCAGTCTGACCAGCTGTGTGCTGCTCCCAGTTAACACTGCTCAGCTGACCTCCCCCACAAGACCAAAGCCGTGTATTTGGAGATGTTCCTTGGCTATTCCTGAAAGAACAATTCCTCCACGTCACTGTCCTGCCTGGGCTGCCAAGAGCAGCCTCCCGTGTGGACACACAGCCGCTTCATTGGTTTGTCCCTCAGTCTGCAGACCCAGCTGACTCCTTCCCAGCACCAGCTCCTTCAGGGAGAGCTGTTCTCCACAGGCCCCTGTGCTCAGAGACACCTGCAGTGCTCATGGAGCTGGGTCTCCTTGTGGATCTTCAATAGGAAGACAAGGCTGGGATCACATGTGCCCCAACACGGTCCCAGGAGTGGGGAGTGGGAGAAGGGGAGTGGGGAAAGGGAGAGAGACGCTGACAGGACTGCGAGGGGGGAACCTTAACAAGGATCAGGGGATCAGAGAACTCCCAGCACACACTCTCTGCAGAGATGAGGGAGATAAGTGTGGCCATGACCACCTGCAGAGAACACTTCAGCAGGGAGCTGTTCAGGGTCAGGCAGTACAAAAGCTGTGCCCCATGTCAGGGCCATCCTTCTCCATCCCCTTTGAGGAGCTGTGCAGGACGAGCTCTCAGAGTGGTTTGCCTGCAGAGCAGCATTGGTGTTGAGAGAGATGGAAGTGCTTGGGAATGGCCCTGCTCACCTTGTTCCTTGTTCTGGTCTTCTACGAGCACCTGAATATCACACTTACTGGATTCCTGCCCTTTCTGGAAATCTTCACGCATAGCTTTCATTTCTTTGCAGAGCTGCTGAAGGGTCTCCTCCATCCCGGATCCCTGAGCCTTTGGGGGATTTCCCTCCTCTGTCTTTCCTGTGAAAAAAGACAGGTGTCAGTGAGAGACTGACACTGCCCCCTTGAAGGAGAGACCACCCATCAGGGACATGGAGCCTGTTTTCTGTTCCAGCTTTTGTCTCTGGAAAGGAGTCTCAGCACCACTGTGAGCTCTCAGAAACATGGGCTTGGAGCTCCTGTGCTGCTGGGGAGGAGCACTGACAGGAAGCCCCCTGCCCCTCACTCCCCAAGGGCCTGGCCACGGGGGAGAGCCCAGGCCCTGCTGATTTCCAAGTGTTCCTTGAGGGAAGAACATTGCCCTGCCCCCATGCCAGCTGCAAAGAGCAGGGACAGACAAACAGCTGCCTTAGAACCTGGGCAGGATGGGAGCCAGCAGAGCCCAGGCTGTGCTGGGCAAAGCCACTGCCGGGGCAGCTCTGCACCCTGGGGGCCTGGACACCTGCCCGGGGCTGGGAAATACAGCAAAGCACTTCTGGAGGGCCTTGGAAGTGGGAATTTATGGACAGATGGGACTATGTGACCTCACTGTGCTGGGCCCTCATGCACAACAGGCCTTTGTCTCTTCTCTTTGTTTGGCAGGGTTTAGTTTCCAGGTAGTGTGGGCAAGTCCTGGCCCTCACCTGCATGGAAAGGCTTCTCCCTTTTGGGCCTGGAGGAAAGCCCAGGAGAAGATTCCTCCTTTAGTGCTCAAGGGAAGGAAAGGAAATCCTTTCCTTGTTATGTCTTTCAATCCTTACCAATTGTGAGGGACACCCTCTGCATGAGCAGGACTTGTCTCTGTTCAAAGAGGGACGTCCCTCTGACCAAACTCACCCCACCCCAAAGGCCAGGCCTTCTGCTGTGCACTGAAGGGGTTCTGTAGGTAATGTGCTCAAACCTTGACTGTCTTTGCTTCTCTCAGGGATAACACCCCACATCCCAGTGGTTCCCAAGGATGAGCACAGACAAGAGGAATAGGATGAGCACTCTTACTTATTCACTCGTAGATCTCCTCTGTGAATTTCTCAACCAGCTTCACAACAACCGCAGTAGCTGGGCATCAGGGTCACATGGAAATAAAACAAAGAGAAAAAGAGGACATTTAACAAGGACCTTTCCCTGAGGAACTCCTGGAATGCATTGAGAAGGTTCTGGGGCAGAACACACCACCCAGCTGGCCCTGGAACCACAAGGTCCTGTGCACCAGGAGCCCGACAGCAGCGCTGGGGGGCTCTGACCTTCGAGGCCACTCAGGCTCTCCTGGCCAAGAAGCTGCCTCGGCTGCCACAGCATTCGGGCACCACACAGGTGCCTCAGCACAGTCCCACCAGAACAGAGTCACCCCCAAAGTGTGAGACACTCCTCCTCCACACTGCACGAGTGGAGAGGGACCAACCAGGGCCCTTCACTGTCCCTTGGCCTTTTCATTTGGGCCTGTCTTCTCAAAGACTTTCAGATGACCACAGGCAAGAGGAATGGGATCCAGCACACCTACTTAGGAACCCAAATTCGTCTCTTAGGACACTCTGCCACCAGCTCTCCATTTCTGCCCACTGGTTCAAACAGAAAGAAAAAGAAAAAAAGGAAACTTCACTAGGACTTTTTGTCGCTGATAATGTCGGAACGGCCAATGCGACATAAATATCAGAGTCAGACATAGTCCAGGTGCAAGGTGATCAGGAAGCTGTTTATTACTCTCAAGTGTTTCTCTTATACTCTTTGTACACTATCGTGTCACAACACAATTGGTCAAAAGTCTCAAGCATAAGACACTGCACACACTCTTATTGGTGACACTGAAGACACTGTGCATGCTGTGACATGCTATTGGTGACACTATACACATTTTGATTGGTGACCTTTGGTCTGGGCTGCATTACGTTTGTTCCGTTCACCATTACAGTAAATATTTCCTAAAAGTTGTTTAAATTCTTCATCACTAATTGCCAGGCTGCTGACAGGTTCTCTGTCAACCCCGACAATTCCCCCTCTTTTTTTTATTTTATGCCACAAAGATGGCTTTTGACAGTCTGTTGCAGGGCCCTTTGCAACAGGCTGATCAAGCAAGGCATCAGCATTGGCAACCCCTGATCCAAAGCTAAAAAGAAACACAGCAACATCTCACCAAGAAAGAATCCAGAGAGCTCATCCACTATTCAAAACAAGATTCACTACAGTCCGAGAGATCCATGTAATACATTGCCCCAAAGTCTCAACACTCCAATACAAAAGCATTGTTAAGTTTGCACACACAGATATTGTCACACATATATATCTACATAGTCTCTCTCTCACACAATCTCTCTTCAGTCATTCATTGGTGGCCACCTCAGTCACTCTTCACTCACACATAGCTGGAATTTCTATTACACTTTTACATTTTAATTACACAGTTTACATTTTAAGTAGTTATTGGCTGTGTACTTCTCAGTTTGTCATCTTTGGCATTCATGTCTAACAACTGTACCTGGCTTGAAAAGGAATACATACAAGGAATATAAGGCCTAAAAAATTTAAATGAGATCTATTCTGATTTAGCATCTGTTTATGCGCCTGCATAGTCTCTTTCCCCCCTTTTTATATTTTAAAATGTTCAGTTGATGGTAAAATTCAGGGTTATGTTATTCTATTAGCACATCATCTAATTCTATATTTTTGTTCATCCTTTAGCAACATGCTGTAAGAGCTGTAAATTAATACAAATGGTATTTTACTTCTTGAATTTAGTTACTCATAATTCGCATCTTGATTGAACTGAAGGAATATTGTATCAAATATGGATTAAATTAACCTGTACAATACTTTATCATGGGATCATCTACTCAACAGTCTTAATGCTGAAAGAGAATTTCTGAACGTTTACATTAGGTATACTAAGAGAAGCTTCACAGCAGTAGTCACTAAAGGAAAACAAAACAGGTATTAGAATTCAGGCAGTACATTGCAAATAATTCTGTTAAAGAGGTTCATGTCCCCTCACACTGAGTACAATGTAACTTTTAGAGATTTATGCTGGATGTTTGCAGCGTGACATGCACTCTAACTTGCAAGAATTGTTTTAGCTCTGAAAAACCAGCAAATTACAACATTACTTGTCCTTACAGTTTTTCAAAACTTCCTAAATTGTGGAGAAGTTAAACCAATGTCTGAGTTACATGAGTAATGTGTGATTGGCAGCAACACATGATTTCTGTCTATAGTCAGTACCTAGAAAAATGAACAGATAAATCACTATTACAGTCTGCTAATACAGCTTGAAATTCAGTGTCTTCTGTGAGAAGTCAGTCCAAGTTGTCTCCGATGTCTGGGACGTAATTAACTCTCGGCTCTTGTTCATCTGCTTCTTTTAGTTGTTCTTCACCTTTAATACAAAACTCACAAATTTGTTATTAATAGTTCAGTCAGTTTTAAGTGGGTATTGTGGGTAATTTTGCAGTTTTTCTTTGAAGCTGAAGGCCTAGTGATGATTCTTTGCAGTGTAATTCTCTCCGTTGGAGATAGGTTCCATGGCTTGGTTCTTTGAATTTTTCCTTGAGCATTCTTCAATCCTGCTTCTCAAATAACATTGGTTAGAACAATCACATTTAATTTTAACTCATCTTTTTAGGTCTCTAACTTCTGTATTTCCCTTTACTTTACTTTTATCATTTTGAGCAGCATTTTATCATGTTGTACTGCAGAAAAATTCTCTCCTATTGTAAAGTAAAACACACTGAATTTCAGGAAGGTCACTGTAACTTCAATAAAAGCAAATAGCAGCTTTCATTATGAAGAAACAATTGGCTGTTCAAAATCTCAGCATATGGAAATCTTTCAGAGGATGGAATTACTGATTTTGATAAGGGTTTTAGTTGCATAATTGGATTAAATATAGGTTTGCATCTTTTACTTTTCTTTTATCAAGCCACACATGGCTTGGGATTTGAACAGGATTCACAAATTCATAGGGCAGATTCCTGCCTCTCCGAATGTAAAAAATGAAACTGGAGAACAGTCACGTCCTTTTACAACTTAAGCAGTCTCACCCAGCCTCTGAAACTATATGATCAGCTAGGATTTATAAGCAGCTAAATCTGAATTTTTGCTGATATTTATACATTTTTCTGGGATATGCACGAAAACTTTAAACATCTTATTTAAACAAAATAGATGTAACAGTTTAACTTACATCAATGTATTTAAGAAGTTAACACTTGTAAAGTAGCTTTCAACTTTAGCAATTTACATAAAGCCACAGTAAAACTCACTCAGGCTGCTTTAAACTAGGGTTTTGCTCATAAGAGTATACCAGGGGATCCAGAATGCACACCTGCAAAGCAGCAACAGTTCTGGTTTGTCACCTGATAAGAGGGACACACCTCTGCTGCTTAGCACAGAGACTAGGACAGATGCAGATTAAACTTGAAACGCTGTCTGTTGTTAGGCAGTTTCCTGTATTATATCCTTAGATTTCATCTCTCTTTCCACAAAGGTGGAAACTTCCAGCTAGAAACAGATTATTTATTTTTCCCTTTTTTCTCTGGCAAAAACTACCCCTGTCAAATAAGATATTTTTGAGCTAGGTGTTCCACCAAATAAGTCTACCTTAAAGCTTCCTCAACAATCTCAAAAAACCTATCTGTAAAATACAGAAGCAACAAAAGAATGTTTACAGAGCTGTTTAAGCAGGGGGTGGAGAAGGAAGGTAGAGCAGCTGTGCCCAGCAACTCTGCTTGAGAATCGTTCCCCCCACACGCTTTGGAATTTTCTTATCACAGGCAGTTGTCAGCAGTTACTTTAAAAAGTCTATTTCTCCATTACATTTATGTATGTATTTTAAAACAATTTTGGTTATTTTAATAAACAACTTCAGAAAAGAGTTAGTAAGGCTATGTTATGAAATTGTAAGACAATTTCTTTCTCCAATCAGAAGGTTACAAAGTTGCAATTTTTACAAAGTAGGAGAGTTTCACTCCTGCTTAGTTACCAAGCAACAGACCGTCTCTATCATGAGAAATACACACTGTTTTTTCTCCCTGGCAAGGCTGAATCTTTTCAAGGGAGGGCTTTTTACTTTTCTTTTTCCCTTTTTGTCCTGGCAAAGAACTTTGTTTCTTCACATACACACACACAGTAACAATAATATTGTGAGCTCACAAAAACATTCAACAGACACTACAGTTAACACAAGAATTAACAGAAATATCAGAAGGCAGTTTTTGCCCCCCTTTTCTCCCCCCCCATTGGTAGGGATCGTCGTCTTCAGGCTTCCATGACACTAAACTTGATTTGTTGCATATTTTTCTGTGTTTTATCTTACACACATTGTGAGACTGAAACAGCCAATTAGTACATGAACAAAAAATAAGTAACTCAGGCTGCGAAGAAGTTCAAAGGCTTATACAGGGATGGGCCTTGCTGTCTTGTTTTCTGCCCAGCTCCCACTGTTCTAATTTATCTCTGTCCCTCTCCATTCGCTTAAATATCTTGACTTGAATTTCTTTTCTTAGTTGTTTTCTCAGTGGAGTTATCTGGTGGAAAACCTGCTTTTTCTGCAGCGGTGGCAATGGAGAGGGGGGGGTCCTTACTTCTTTTCTGTCTCCGGGAGTGAATTATTAAATTTTTCTGCATTTTTTTGCTTGGAGGTGTAGTTCAAGGACAATTTGTTACATCGGCAACCTGCTTATCTTTCTGGGCAACTGCGTTTCAGAGTTTTAGTTCTTATACGAATTAGTGCATAAATTGTTGCCTCCCGTACGCTTCTAAATCTTTCAGAGTCTCACGGAGCAAGTGTCAGGCAAACACACGAAATGCAACTTAACGTAGTAGCTTCAAAGCCTTATTTTCAGTACTATAACAGCACACGTCATAAATTAAATTCAGCAACCTTGACATTCTTTCAATTAAGGAGGGATTTCCACGTAGATAGAACTACACTTTTCTCCTTCGTTATATGCTGACCCATTGTTAAAATATAGTCCCCGGTGGCACCCCCGTTAGCTTACCTAATGAGGGTTCAAAAAGTTCAGGTCCGGACCGTTTGGCGGGAAGCCACCCGCTCTCAAGCTTCACCGGGCTCCGTTCCCCCTGTGCCTCGCCCCACAGGTCCAATCTCTCTCTCTCAGAAAATCCTCTGCTCTTTCCCCCTCTAGGAGGGAAGTCACGGCAGCCCCTCTCTCTCGGAGAGGAATCCCTCCAAACTCTTTCTCGGAGTTGGAGATAAATCCTTCTTCAACGCTGTAATCACGTCGGCGTCTCCATATGTCGCTGATAATGTCGGAACGGCCAATGCGACATAAATATCAGAGTCAGACATAGTCCAGGTGCAAGGTGATCAGGAAGCTGTTTATTACTCTCAAGTGTTTCTCTTATACTCTTTGTACACTATCGTGTCACAACACAATTGGTCAAAAGTCTCAAGCATAAGACACTGCACACACTCTTATTGGTGACACTGAAGACACTGTGCATGCTGTGACATGCTATTGGTGACACTATACACATTTTGATTGGTGACCTTTGGTCTGGGTTGCATTACGTTTGTTCCGTTCACCATTACAGTAAATATTTCCTAAAAGTTGTTTAAATTCTTCATCACTAATTGCCAGGCTGCTGACAGGTTCTCTGTCAACCCGACAACTTTTCCCTCCAGATTTCAAGAATGCATGAAGGAGCTTTTTTGGGACACACATATCCCTTATACTGCTCAAAGCTCTGATGTACTTGGGGTTTTTAAAATCACATATTTCCCCTTCTATCACTGTCTAAACAGAAGAAACTCAGCTCTTACCAAATGTTTCAAAGACTCCCATGCTTCTTCTCTCCCAGATCCTTTTCTCAGGGTTCACTCTGCAATGCAAGGGAAAAGGGGAGCAAAATCTATGGGGTGGGCACAGGACTAGAGAAGAGAAGGCAGCTGAGAAGATCTGGGGGAGCAGCCAAGAGAGATAGGAGACTGTGAACTGCCAACCCTTTGCCTTCCCTGGGTTTGCTGGAACAAGGGCTGAACCCTGCTGCTCCCCTATGATCCACCCCAGGGCCTTTGCTGGGCTTTATGACAGCCAGGGACGAGCCTGCCTGGTGTGATTTTAGGATGAAAATAACATTGATGACACACCCGTGTTTCGGCTGTGCCTCAGTCGTGCTCACCCCAAGTCAAGGACCTTTCAGTTGCCCATGATCTGCCCGGGAGGAGCTGCACAAGAAACCAGGAGGGAGCACGGCCAGGACAGGTGACCTGAATGGGCCAGAGGGATATTCCAGAGCCCAGAACGTCATGCCCAGTACATGAACTGGAGGAGTTGACTGGGAGGTGCCTTCCAGGGACAGGCTGGGCATTGGTCAGTGGGTGCTGAGCAGTTCCCTTGTGCATCACTGGTTTTTCATGGCATTTATTCCTCTCAATACTTTTCTTTTTCATTCCTGTTATTGCTATTACTATTGTTATGACTATTATTATTGTTATTATATTTTACTTTATTTCAATTATTAAACTGTTCTTATCTCAATCCACCAGTTTTACCTCCTGATTCTCCTCTCCCATCACAGGGGTGGGGATGATGGGAGGGAGGAGCAGTTGTGTGGTCCTTAGTTGTTGGATGGGCTTAAACCACAGCAGTCCTTTTTGGTGCCCAGTGTGTGCTCCACCAGCGCTCAGGCACAGCCTTCCAAACCATTCCACAGTGCCATGAAAACCCCTCACTCCCAAGAGCTCCTACCTCCCATCCAGCTCTTGGGCTGCTCCAGAGTATTTGATCACAGAAGCTGCTGCAACCGAGGACACCTCCCGCCTGGAGCTGCCCTGCCGAGGCTCCCCGGGCATGTCACGACCCAGGACCTTCACCTGGAGAAGAGAAAAATGGGAAGAGCTGAAGGAAAATCACAAAGCTCCAGAGCTGAGAGCTCAAAGGGCTGGGCAGAGTCTTCTCCTGCCCCCACCCCCTTGGAGATGAGCTCCAAAATCCAGGCCCTGGCGTGGGAAACTCCTCTATGGTGCTCCAGAGGAGACTTGGGAGTGGAAAGAGGAGGGTTGGTGTGTGATACTGGGAGCACTGGGGGGAGCCAGAGAGACGTACTGGGAGCACTGGGGGGGAAATGAGAGCGCTGGGGGGGACCAGTGAGCGATACTGGGAGCTCTGGGGTTGCACTGGAATTTTTAGCCCCTGAACCCCACAGTCTGATGGCAAACAGGGCATGTGGCTTAAGTTAGGGGGATTTGAGGCTCTGGAACATTAATTTTGGGAGCTGCAAGGCTCAGAAAGACAAATTTTGGGAGCTCTGGGGCTCGGAAAGAATGATTTAGGGGGCTTTGGGGCTAAGAAACTGATTTGAGGGACTTTGGGGCTCTGGAACACTGATTTCAGGAGCTTCTGGGCCTAAAAAGCCCTTATTGAGGGATCTTTTAAGCTCAGAATCAGCAATGGAGGGAGTATTTCGGCTCAGAGACACCCATTTAGAAACATTTTTTGGTCCAGAACACCAATTTAGGGAGCTTTGGAGCTGAGAAACACTTTTCTGGGAGATTCTGGGCTCAGGAATATCCATTCAAGGAATTTTTGGGCTTCCAAAAAAACTTGTTTAGAGAGGGTCTTGTTCAGGAACCCTGATTTAGGAAGCTTTGGGCCTAAGAAACACACGTTTAGGGAGCTTTTCCAGTCAGAACCAGTGATTTTGGGAGCTTTTGGGGTTCAAAGCATTGATTTTGGGAGCATCTGGACACAGAAAGACCAATTCAGGGAGGTCTGAAGCTCCAAAACACCCTGTGTTGGGTTTGCGTGGCCAGATTTTGATAGCGGGAGGGCTCCAGGGGTGGGTTGTCAGCAGCTTCCAGAAGGTTCCCCCATGTCTGGCACAGCCAATTCCAGTGGCTCCAGGACGGACCCACCGCTGGCCAAGGCCAAGCCCATCAGGAATGATAGTAATGCCTCTGGAGTAGCATATTGAAGAAGGAGAGGCAAGTTATTGTGCAGAGGTAATTGCAGCCAGACAAGAGCGGTGTGAGAGCCTGTGAACAGCTCTGCAGACACCAAGGGGAGTGGAGAAGGAGGGGGAGGAGGTGCTGCAGGGGCCGGAGCTGAGGCTCTCCTGCAGCCTGTGGGGAAGCCCATGGGGAAGCAGCTGGAACACACTGGAACGTTGCTCCAGTGTCCCGGTGTTCCCTTAGTTCCATGAGTTTCTGCAATGTTCCAGTGTGTAACAGCTGCTCCACCAGGGGCTTCCCCACAGGCTGCAGAGACTGCCCTGCAGCCCGAGCAGGGGATGCCCGAAGGAGGCAGGGACCCCGTGGGGAGAGGAGCCCACACTGGAGTAGGATTTCCTGGGAGGACTTGTGGCCCTGTGGGTGACCCACCTTGGAGCAGGGGAAGGATTCCTTTCCCTGAGCAGCAGCAGGAACAATCTGTGATGTTGTGACCCCCATTCCCACCTCCCTGCACTGCCGAGCAGGAGGAGGGAGAGCCCAGGAAGGAGGGGTGGAAAGGTGGGGGGAAAAGAGTTCGGAAGGTTTGTTTTACTTCTCATTATCCCTCTCTGATTTGATTTCTAATAAATTCAACTCATTTCCCCAATTCGACTCTGCTTTTCCTGTGATAGCAATTGATGAGGGATCTCTCCCAGTCCTTATTATAAGGAAAAATAGAATGTTCTTGCAAAACTTGGAATAAAGTCATAATTAACTCAGTAGTAGAGAGTGGAAAGTTAGTGTATGCAACCTTTGACCATAGGAAAATAGAGTTTGCTTGGGAACAGGAAAAGCAATCTGCTGCAGGGAGAGGATGGCCCCATTTTGAAGGATGTGTGTGACAGCCCCTATTTTGAAGGATGTGACAGCCCCCTTTTTGAAGTCTGTGTGTGACAACCCCCTTTTTGAAGTCTGTGTGTGACAGCCCCCATTTTGAAGTAGATGTGTGACAGTCCCCATTTTGAAGTCTGTGTGTGACAGCCCCCTTTTTGAAGTCTGTGTGTGACAGCCCCCTTTTTGAAGTCTGTGTGTGACAGTCCCCATTTTGAAGTAGATGTGTGACAGCCCCCATTTTGAAGGATGTGTGTGACAGCCCCCATTTTGAAGGATGTGTGTGACAGTCCCCATTTTGAAGGATGTGTGTGACAATCCCCATTTTGAAGTAGATGTGTGACAGCCCCCATTTTGAAGTACGTGACAGCCCCCAGTGAAAGGCACAGTTCGGATACAACATCGGCCAAAAGGGAGGGGGAGGCCAGCGTGCAGTGGGGAGGGTGTAGCCGGGGCGTGGGGGAGTCTGTAACCCCGGAGTACCTTGGCCAAAGGAGAAACAGGGAGGGACCTGCATTTCGGGTGAGATGGGATAAAAGGGGGGGGGGGTGTCCCCTGCCCAGTGGAGCGACCTCACTGGGGTTTGTCTGGTGAACTCTCCCTTTTATTCCAATACAAGTTTTTCTTTAGTTCGCTGCTCTGTCCCCAGGTTAACCATGAGGCTCCCAACACCAGAATTTGGGGAATATTATCTCAGCCCATGAAACTTTTGCTGTATTTTCTCTCCCCTGTCCAGGTGTGGAGGGCAGTGATCAAATGGCTTTGGGGGCTGCCTGGCACCCAGTCAGGGTCAACCCACCACACACCCACCTGGGGAGCTTTTGGGCTGAGTGACAGCGATTTAGGCAGCTCTTGCATTCAGAAATACCCATTTCAGGATCTTTGAGGCTCAGAAAAAAAAGGTGTAGGGAACTTCTGGGCTCAAAGCCAGCAATTTCTGCTTTTTTAGGGGCTCAGAAACTCCTATTCAGGAGCTTTTGGTCTCAGATACTGCAAGTTTGGGAGCTTTTGATCTCAGAAGCAGTTATTTAGGAAGCTTTGAGGCTCAGAACCATCCATTTAAGGAGTTTTGCTGAGAAGAAGCATGGGAGTCATTGTAGAAGCTGGTAAGAGCTGTGTTTCTTCTGTTTAGACAGTGATAGAAGGGGAAATAAGTGATTTTAAAAACCCCAAGTACATCAGAGGTTTGAGCAGTATAAGGGATATGTGTGTCCCAAAAAAGCTCCTTCATGCATTCTTGAAATCTGGAAGGAAAAATCCTAGTGAAGTTTCCTTTTTTTCTTTTTCTTTCTGTTTGAACCAGTGGGCAGAAATGGAGAGCTGGTGGCAGAGTGTCCTAAGAGACGAATTTGGGTTCCTAAGTAGGTGTGCTGGATCCCATTCCTCTTGCCTGTGGTCATCTGAAAGTCTTTGAGAAGACAGGCCCAAATGAAAAGGCCAAGGGACAGTGAAGGGCCCTGGTTGGTCCCTCTCCACTCGTGCAGTGTGGAGGAGGAGTGTCTCGCACTTTGGGGGTGACTCTGTTCTGGTGGGACTGTGCTGGGCACCTGTGTGGTGCCTGAATGCTGTGGCAGCCGAGGCAGCTTCTTGGCCAGGAGAGCCTGAGTGGCCTCGAAGGTCAGAGCCCCCCAGCGCTGCTGTCGGGCTCCTGGTGCACAGGACCTTGTGGTTCCAGGGCCAGCTGGGTGGTGTGTTCTGCCCCAGAACCTTCTCAATGCATTCCAGGAGTTCCTCAGGGAAAGGTCCTTGTTACATGTCCTCTTTTTGTTTTGTTTTCATGTGACCCTGATGCCCAGTTGCTACGGTTGTTGTGAAGCTGGTCATGGTGGCCATAGACGAGATCCGCAAGCGAGTAGGTGAGTGAGCTGATCCCATTCCTGGTGCCTGTGCTCATCCCTGGAATGCTCTGGGATGTGAGGTGTTATCCCTGAGAGAAGCAAAGCCTCCCTCTGAGCATGTTACCTGTAGAACCCCTTCAGTGCACAGCAGGAGGCCTGGCCTTTGGGGTGGGGTGAGTTTGGTCAGAGGGACGTCCCTCTTTGACCAGAGACATGTCCTGCTCTAGCAGAGCGTATCAATGGCAATTGGTTAACAATTGAAAGACATAACACAGCACTTCTGAGATTTCCTTTCCTTCCCATGACCACTAAAGGAGGAATCTGCTCCTGGGCTTTCCTCCAGGGCCAAAATGGAGAAGCCTTTCCATGCAGGTGAGGGCCAGGACTTGCCCACACTACCTGGAAACTAAACCGTGTTGAACAAAGAGACAAAGGCCTGTTGTGCATGAGGGCCCAGCACAGTGCGGCCAAATAGTCCCATCTGTGATAAACAAAGTCTCAAGTTTCTATAAGTTTCGAATAATAGTTTATTATATGGTAAAAGCAAGCAGCCGGCTGGGTGACAGAAATGGGACCAGTTTCCCAAATCTGCACACCCCTACTACAGGGTACATTTAGTATTTATCTTAGCTACTTCATGCATATTAATTATATCATATGCATATACATTCTACAGGTTTTTGCTAAGTATTTAATATATGGGTTTTCTTACAGCTGAAGCTAAAGGGTTATCTCTACAACCAGTCATAATTCATGGATCCTTGGACAAACAGGCGCCTAAAGATTTAAAGTTCTACTATATTTTATTCTTAGGATAGTAAGGAGGGTTTAGGCCTCTTGACCTTGTGAGGGTCTGTTTTATTTCTTTATGGGGGTGTAATTAAGTCTTACAATCCGTTTGTTTTATTTTGATATAATCACCCATTTGTTTCACGAATCACAATTATTTATTTATCACACATCTGTCCATAAATTCCCACTTCCAAGGCCCTCCAGAAGTGCTTTGCTGTATTTCCCAGCCCCGGGCAGGTGTCCAGGCCCCCAGGGTGCAGAGCTGCCCCGGCAGTGGCTTTGCCCAGCACAGCCTGGGCTCTGCTGGCTCCCATCCTGCCCAGGTTCTAAGGCAGCTGTTTGTCTGTCCCTGCTCTTTGCAGCTGGCATGGGGGCAGGGCAATGTTCTTCCCTCAAGGAACGCTTGGAAATCAGCAGGGCCTGGGCTCTCCCCCGTGGCCAGGCCCTTGGGGAGTGAGGGGCAGGGGGCTTCCTGTCAGTGCTCCTCCCCAGCAGCACAGGAGCTCCAAGCCCATGTTTCTGAGGGCTCACAGTGGTGCTGAGACTGCTTTCCAGAGACAAAAGCTGGAAGAGAAAACAGTCTCCATGTCCCAAGGAAGACTGGAGCTGCAGGAGAGAGGCCAAGGCTCCTTCCCGGAGTAAAGTCCTGGTGGGAAAGGATTTGAAAGCTGGGGAAGAGATCACTGATGGTGCCCACAGTGCATCAGCTTGGGAATTCCTCAGCCCTGTTTTTCTGGAATTAGTGAGTTCTTTTCCAAGGCTGCAGAATTAGGAAGGATTCTCAGAAGAAAAGGAAGTGTGGAGCACACAAATTAGTAAACAGGCTGGACATGAGGGACCTGAGTCTGAGTTTCTTGTTCCTTCCCTGCCTAAAGAAATAAGGCAAAAAAGCCCATTTCCAGGTTGGACCTTGAGTGCAAGCTTTAATTTCTCTGAAGTGAGTATTTCTCAGGAGGAGAGAGGAGTTAAAAAGACAACCTGCAGGAAGGCCTAAGGAGAGACCCTGAAGAAGAGACTTGAAAATAGAGGATTTGAGCATCCTCAGGGCAGATGGGTGGTCTCCCCTTCAAGGGAGCAGTGTCAGTCTCCCACTGACACCTGTCTTATTTTTTCACAGGAAAGAAAGAGGAGGAAAATCCCCCAAAGGCTCAGGGATCCGGGATGGAGGAGACCCTTCAGCAGTTCTGCAAAGAAATGAAAGCTATGCGTGAAGATTTCCAGGAAGGGCTGGCATCCACAAAGCAGGATATTCAGCACCTCAGAGCAGACCTGAACAAGGAACTAGGTGAGCAGGGCCATTCCCAAGCAGACTTCCATCTCTCTCAACACCAATGCTGCTCTGCAGGCAAACCACTCTGAGAGCTCGTCCTGCACAGCTCCTCAAAGGGGATGGAGAAGGATGGCCCTGACATGGGGCACAGCTTTTGTACTGCCTGACCCTGAACAGCTCCCTGCTGAAGTGTTCTCTGCAGGTGGTCATGGCCACACTTGTCTCCCTCATCTCTGCAGAGAGTGTGTGCTGGGAGTTCTCTGATCCCCTGATCCTTGTTAAGGTTCCCCCCTCGCAGTCCTGTCAGCGTCTCTCTCCCTTTCCCCACTCCCCTTCTCCCACTCCCCACTCCTGGGACCGTGTTGGGGCACATGTGATCCCAGCCTTGTCTTCCTATTGAAGATCCACAAGGAGACCCAGCTCCATGAGCACTGCAGGTGTCTCTGAGCACAGGGGCCTGTGGAGAACAGCTCTCCCTGAAGGAGCTGGTGCTGGGAAGGAGTCAGCTGGGGCACAGACACCCCAGTGGGCCTGCTGAGCCCCAGATGGTGCTCCTGGGCCTGGCTCAGGCAGGACACAGTGTGTGTTGGGGCACAGCCTGTTGCACCCCGGGCAGGGAAAGGTGAGACAAGCTGGGCCTCACCTGCCTGTGGGTCCTGTTCTGTTTTGCCCTCTCCCTCCCCTGGTAACCAGGATAGATTGAAGAGCACAGACACCAACTTTAAAGAATAAGTGTATAAGTTTAATTTAGTGCAAGACAGTAAAGAATTACAAAAGAAGCAGTGGCTTATCAAAGGATACGCTTAGCAATGCATCTAATCATTACTGCAGAGAAAGTCTTGTAGTGATTAAGAGACAGATACATCACCAGTTCCCCTAAGGAATCGTCCTCATCCAGACTGCCCTTAAGCTGGGGAGCCCCATGGCAGCGAAGGCCTGGAGAAGCCCTTCCCGGTAACTGGGAATCCTGTGCAGTGAGTCCACTCATAGGTGGGGCCTCCATCCTCACTGTGAGAGTGTCCAGCTTATACAGTGTTAAACAAACCAGCTGAGTCACTCGATTGGGGCAGAAAAACAATCTGCCTTTCTACCTGCGTTGGTGTTCCCCTTCGGCCTGGCCAGGGCCCAGAGGGAGACCAAGGGATTAGATTTGGAGCATCTACTATTAAATGCTTCATGGCCTTGACTGGTCACTAAATACAGAACTTACAGCTACATTGAAATCAAATTGAACCAGCTGCGACCATGTGAGGCCCTACTATTTTTCCAGACCTTGGCTGGAAAGAAAAGGCATATTTATAACACATATATTTATAACAGGCCTTACTAATTATTGATAACATGCTGGGCTAACAAGCATAACTGTGTGTTCTTCAGGCAGTACTAAGGATTATATAGCATCTTGGTTAATAAGCAAATATAGGGCGAAATACAATACTAGGTAGGAGAGCTCATCTTATAGGTTAACTTTGGCTCAGGGCCAGTTCTTCAGGCCCCAGCATTGCAGGTTCGGGCAGCAGCTGCAGGAGCAAAACTCTGGCAGTGAGCAGCCCAGAACAGTCCAGGGCAACCCCTTGACTTCCTGATGGCTCAGGCCATTGTGGGCTTAGAATGAAGCCTGTGGCCCCCTTTTCAAAGCTGAAGCCATATTTAATTGAGCTACAGAAAGCACCAATGAGGGATTGCAAAGGGAGGAATATGTGCTCTGAGTTTCTTGTTCCCTCCCTGCTGAAGGACAGAGGGGAAAGAGAAAACCACTTGCAGATTGTACGTCCATCACAAAATTGGATTCCTGTGAGCTGAGGATTTCTGAGAGGGAGTGAGGAAGGAAAATATACACCCAGAGGAGAGCCCTGAGAAGAGACCCTCTGGCAGGGAGCTTAAATCAGAGCCTTTGGGCATCCTTGTGTCAGAGAATTTGTCTGCCTCTCAAGGAGGAAGCATCAGTGTTATGGTACCAAAGCCAGGGCATGGAGCTTTGTGCTGAATATTCAACCCATCCCCTCATCCTGGGGGGAAAGGGCTTGACAGGAAAATTCGGAGGACCAGAAGGGGAAGGGTGACCATCCTCTTCCCCATGGGCACTGGAGGGAGAGGCAGCCACTTTTCTCCAGCCTGGCTGCAGGTCACAGTCGCTGTTGGGGCTGCCACTGCCCAGACTGCACTGAGGGACCTTGGCAGCACGAGCCCCTGTGAGTCCCAGCTGCTGCATTGTGTGTTATCCCTGGCAGAGGCAAAGCCAGTCTAGGTCTCTCCCCCGAGCACGTTACCTGCAGAACCCTTTCAGTGCACAGCAGAAGGCCTGGCCTTTGGGGTGGGGTGAGTTTGGTCAGAGGGACGTCCCTCTTTGACCAGAGACACGTCCTGGTCTAGCAGAGGGTGTCCCTCACAATTGGTAACGATTGAAAGACATAACAAGGAAAGGATTTCCTTTCCCTCCCTTGAGCACTAAAGGAGGAATCTCCTCCTGGGCTTTCCTCCAGGCCCAAAAGGGAGAAGCCTTTCCGTACAGGTGAGGGCCAGGACTTGCCCACACTACCTGGAAACTAAACCCTGCCAAACAAAGAGAAGAGACGAAGGCCTGTTGTGCATGGGGGCCCAGCACAGTGAGGTCACATAGTCCCATCAGTCCATAAATTCCCACTTCCAAGGCCCTCCAGAAGTGCTTTGCTGTATTTCCCAGCCCCGGGCAGGTGTCCAGGCCCCCAGGGTGCAGAGCTGCCCCGGCAGTGGCTTTGCCCAGCACAGCCTGGGCTCTGCTGGCTCCCATCCTGCCCAGGTTCTAAGGCAGCTGTTTGTCTGTCCCTGCTCTTTGCAGCTGGCATGGGGGCAGGGCAATGTTCTTCCCTCAAGGAACACTTGGAAATCAGCAGGGCCTGGGCTCTCCCCCGTGGCCAGGCCCTTGGGGAGTGAGGGGCAGGGGGCTTCCTGTCAGTGCTCCTCCCCAGCAGCACAGGAGCTCCAAGCCCATGTTTCTGAGGGCTCACAGTGGTGCTGAGACTCCTTTCCAGAGACAAAAGCTGGAACAGAAAACAGGCTCCATGTCCCAAGGAAGACTGGAGCTGCAGGAGACAGATTGAGGCTCCTTCCTGGAGAAAACTCCTGGTGGGAAAGGATTTGAAAGCTGGGGAAGAGATCACTGATGATGCCCAGAGTGCATCAGCTTGGGAATTCCTCAGCCCTGTTTTTCAGGGATGAATGAGTTCTTTTCCAAGGCTGCAGAATTAGGAAGGATTCTCAGAAGAAAAGGAAGTGTGGAGCACACAAATTAGTAAACAGGCTGGACATGAGGGACCTGAGTCTGAGTTTCTTGTTCCTTCCCTGCCTAAAGAAATAAGGCAAAAAAGCCCATTTCCAGGTTGGACCTTGAGTGCAAGGTTTAATTCCTCTGAAGTGAGTATTTCTCAAGAGAAGAGAGGAATTAAAAAGACAACCTGCAGGAAGGCCTAAGGAGAGATCCTAAAGAAGAGACTTGAAACAGAGGATTTGAGCATCCTCAGGGCAGATGGGTGGTCTCCCTTTCAAGGGGGCAGTGTCAGTCTCCCACTGACACCTGTCTATTTCTTCACAGGAAAGACAGAGAAGAGAAATACCCCAGAGGCTCAGGGATCTGCGATGGAGGAGACCCTTCTGCAGTTCTGCAAACAAATGAAAACTATGTGTGAAGATCTCCAGAAAGGGCAGGAATCCACAAAGGGGGATATTCAGCTGCTCAAAGACCTGAACAAGGAACTAGGTGAGCAGGGCCCTTCCCAGCCACTTCCATCTCTCTCAACACCAAACCACTCTGAGAGCTCGTCCTGCACAGCTCCTCAAAGGGGATGGAGAAGGATGGCCCTGACATGGGGCACAGCTTTTGTACTGCCTGACCCTGAACAGCTCCCTGCTGAAGTGTTCTCTGCAGGTGGTCATGGCCACACTTATCTCCCTCATCTCTGCAGAGAGTGTGTGCTGGGAGTTCTCTGATCCCCTGATCCTTGTTAAGGTTCCCCCCTCGCAGTCCTGTCAGCGTCTCTCTCCCTTTCCCCACTCCCCTTCTCCCACTCCCCACTCCTGGGACCGTGTTGGGGCACATGTGATCCCAGCCTTGTCTTCCTATTGAAGATCCACAAGGAGACCCAGCTCCATGAGCACTGCAGGTGTCTCTGAGCACAGGGGCCTGTGGAGAACAGCTCTCCCTGAAGGAGCTGGTGCTGGGAAGGAGTCAGCTGGGGCACAGACACCCCAGTGGGCCTGCTGAGCCCCAGATGGTGCTCCTGGGCCTGGCTCAGGCAGGACACAGTGTGTGTTGGGGCACAGCCTGTTGCACCCCGGGCAGGGAAAGGTGAGACAAGCTGGGCCTCACCTGCCTGTGGGTCCTGTTCTTGCTGCAGGAGCAAAACTCTGGCAGTGAGCAGCCCAGAACAGTCCAGGGCAACCCCTTGACTTCCTGATGGCTCAGGCCACTGTGGGCTTGGAATGAAACCTGTGGCCCCCTTTTCAAAGCTGAAGCCATATTTAATTGAGCTACAGAAAGCACCAATGAGGGATTGCAAAGGGAGGAATATGTGCTCTGAGTTTCTTGTTCCCTCCCTGCTGAAGGACAGAGGGGAAAGAGAAAACCACTTGCAGATTGTACGTCCATCACAAAATTGGATTCCTGTGAGCTGAGGATTTCTGAGAGGGAGTGAGGAAGGAAAATATACACCCAGAGGAGAGCCCTGAGAAGAGACCCTCTGGCAGGGAGCTTAAATCAGAGCCTTTGGGCATCCTTGTGTCAGAGAACTGATGTGGCCCTTGAGGAAACATGAGTGTTATGGTTCCAAAGACAGGGCGTGGAGCTTTGTGATGAATATTCACCTCATCCCCTCATCCTGGAGGGTGGGTCTTTGAGAACCTGTTTGCTATGGTTTGTTTTAATTTTTTTCTCTTCCCCTCCATGGTCCAGAGGGCAGGGGAGCCTCCCAATGTTTTGTCTTTGCTTGGGGAAACCACGTGGCAGCTGCCATTTGGGGCTTTTCTGTCCTGGGTTGGGGGGACTAGGAAACAATTTCTGCCTTTTTGGCTTAAACTATTTTCCCTTGGTATTTTTGAGTTTCTGCTATTTCCTTTTTAAATTGTTATTTTTGTACTTTTATCTCTTAATTATTTGGAAAAGACATATTATATTATGTCCCTTCATTATCGGAGAGGAGTAGGGAGAGGTTGAAACAAAAGGGGAGTGACTTGTTTACAACCTCAATCCACCAGTACCTGTGCAAAGCCATCACAGTCAGTGACCCAGGATCATTGTTCTTTCTTCGCAGTCAGGAATATGAAGAAAATGGTGAAGGCCCAGGAATCCAAGATGGACAAGAAATTTCAGCAGCTCTGCCAAAGAATTCAAACTCTGGAACAAGAATTATACGGGAGGCAGGGGTCGAAACAACACAGCCTTCAGCTCCTCGGAGCAGAAACGGAGATGGAACACGGTGAGCAGGGCCATTCCCAAGCACTTCCATCTCTCTGAACACCAAAGCTGCTCTACAGGCAAACCACCCTGTGAGCTCGTCCTGCACAGCTCCTCAAAGGGGAGGGAGAAGGACGGCCCTGACATGGGGAGAGGCCCAGAGAAGCTGCCTTCAGTCCTGGGAATCACCACCACAATCCATCCCGTGACTAAAGGCCCCTTCTCTGGGCCTCTGCCCACGGGGAACAAACAGCTTTTGTGATCTGTGACACTGAAACAGCTCCATGCTGAAGTGTTCCCTGCAGGGGTCAAGGCCCCTCTTCTCAGCCTTGTCTTTGAGGGCAGTGAGGACAGCTCTGACCCGATGGGTGCTAAAGGTGTCCACCTCCCAGTCCTCCCACGCACTCACCTTCCTCATGACAGAGGGTTGTCTCCCATGGCCCACGGATGCTGTCTGCAGACGTGGAGGGGGATGATCCCTACCCCCCATCCTGCCCCCCAGGCCTTTGCCAAGGCCTCAGGAAGGCTCACAGGGCCTGGGCTCTTTCCCCAGCCCTGCTGCAGTCAACCCATCCAAGCAATTCAAGGAACCTGGTCAGGAATAAGGGCAGGCACCAGTCCAGGCTCAGGGCTGCCCCTCTGGCAAGTAGCTGTGCAGAGAAGGCCCTGGGGGTTCTGGTGGACAGAGAGTTGGCCAAGGGTGAGCAATGGCCAAGAAGGCCCAAGGCTGCCTGGGCTGCCTTCGGAAGAGCTTTGCCAGCAGGCCAAGGGAGGAGCAGCCCTGGTGAGGCACATCTGGAGTGCTGTGTCCAGTACTGGGTTCCTCAGTACAAGGGAAACACGGAGCTCCTGCAGCGGGTCCAGCTGAGGCTGCAGAGATGATCAGGGGCTGGAGAGGCTGAGGGAGCTGGGCCTGTTTAGTCTGGAGAAGAGAAGTCTGAGAGAGGACGTCATCAGTGGACACAAGTGTTTGAAGGGTCAGGAGGATGGAGCCAGGCTCTTTTGGGTGGTGCTGAGTAATAGGATGGGAGGCAATGGGCAGAAAGGGAAACAAAGCAATTTCCACCTGAACATGAGGTAGAACTTCATTTCTGTGAGGGTGACTCAGCACTGGGACCAGTTCCTAGAGAGATTGTGGAGATATCCTTGGAGATATTCAAAATCCCCTGGAGGAGGTTCTGGCCACCCAGCTCCAGGTGTCCCATCTGGGTTGGACCAGATGATCTCTGGAGGTCCCTTGCAACCTTCTCCTTGTCTGTGTTTCTGTGATTCTGTACAGGGCACGAGACATCTGAAACCACAACTTTCAGAATCTACAAAGTCAGTTGTAGCTGGATCTCTACCCAATTCCTGTGTGTGTTTAATTTTCACTTCCTCTGGGCTCTTTAATCTTTTGCAGGTGTGCTGATAGAAAGTGCATCAGAAGACGAGGGCTCTGATACAGATGCATAGACAACTCCCGAGCTGGTGAAGCATTGACCAACAAAATTGAAATCTGGCACTCATTACATTTCTCTTGAGCTTGGCTCCCCACCCCCTGCACTCCCTGGGCTCGCTGTGTTGGGAAGTGCTCGTGCTGCCAGAAGACTGAGACAATTGTTAGGGCTTTTCTCTCTTCTGTGAGCTGGTTCCTGCTGTGCCAGGGCAGATCCATCCACTGCCCGGTTTCAACAAGTGAAAGCAACAGCAGCCAAAGTGCAACCCAGAGCAGAGCAGCTGAATTACCCAGTGAACTCTACACAAAATCTCAGGGCAGAGTCCTGGGAATCCTGGATTTTAACATTTTGTGTGTGTGAAGAATCTGGGATGTACAGCAGTGGGGGAACCATTTCACCTGGAGAATGAAGTGTTCAGTTGCAATCCTGATTTTTCTGTGACATGTTTACTACACTCGCATTACCTGTCTTCTTTCCTGCTTCTGTTTTTAGTTAACCTGTCTTCTTTCCTGCTTCTGTTTTTAGTTAATGTGTATCAGCACAAGTGTAGAATTAGCATGTTCCTCCTGAGGCTGGGGCAACACCTGTCTTACAAGAGTGCCTCTGCCCTGCGCAGGCAGAGGAGTTCCCTTAGAGTAAGAGAACCACCACTCTGCCCTGCTAGTTGGGCACCATCTGTCACAGTCACAGGGGAAAGAAGACGCGACAGCCGGGAGTTCATGCAGAGTGGTAGCTCAAAGCTATTGCAACTTTATTAGGGTGTGCCACCCCTATTTATAGGGTGGCAGGAGAAGGTTCCGGAAACCAAGGAGGAGCATAGGACAGGCAGGGACATGGACCAATCAGAAGGGAAAGGAGGGAATAAGGGAGAAATAGGAGCCAATAAGGAAAACATCTGCAATGCAGTAGATTGCAGCCAATCAGAAAATAGGTAATAAACATGAGGAGAAAACTGTGAAAACATTTGATATAAACTGGGGTACAATACATTCATAACTTTTGTTAACAATTCTGTTCAGTCCTAGTCTGTAAAACAGTCTCAGTCTTCATAACTGGACACTGAATGCCCAGAATCCATGTCCTCCTCTGTCGCCTCTTCAGCTATGGTCTCTCGCAGCTGCCTTTTCCACCTTGCAAACTTCTCCCTTTCCTCCTCCATGCTCCCCGCATCACCCCCTTTTTTGTTTTCTTTGATGATATTAGCTGAAACACTCCTTAATAACAAATTTTGAATGCAGATAATTATGCAAGGAAGAAATGTCAAAATTGAAATAAAAGTAAATAAAGAAACAACAGTTATGGTTATCATCTTGTTAGTCCAATTGGGCAGGCTAGGAAAATGGAACCAATCAAAAATGCCATTGAGGCCTTTATCCTGTGAGGCGTGGGGATCTTTAATGTACTGATACTTTTACGGATGGATTGTGCGTGGTCGGAGAAGTTCCTGCAGCACAGTCCCTCGAACTCTTGGCACCCATGGCCGTGTGCCAAGAGTAGGAAGTCTATGGCTGCACAGTTTTGTAAACTGACCTCTTTCAGTTTTTGCGTGTCAGCGAGCAACCCCTCTAGGGCTGCTGTGGTGGCCTTGGCCTCTTTGGTGAGCCAACAGCCGAGGTGGGTCAAGAGGGATAAGGCGTGGGCTGTGCCTATGCCCAAAATAGGGAATGATGCCCAGAAATCTTTTATGCGTGGCCATATATCTATTGTTGAGTCACAATTTTTGGGGAAAGGCAAAGGTGATGGAGGGGTGACCTTTTTTCCTGATATTTCTTTTTGGGGCATTATTGGAGTAGGTGTTTGGATTTTCGAAACCGAAGGTTTGAGATTTGGAGGACTCGTCTTTTTTGGTTTTACGACCGCTGGTTCCAATTCCTTGGAAGGAGGAAACCTAAGGGCAAGATAGAGAACTATCCAGTGTCTTTTAACTCTATTTTGAGGGAGTGGGGTTTGCACAATCTCTTTTTGGCCTGGCAATTTAATCTTCACTGGGTTAAAAAGCGACAGTTTTCCTCTTATGCAGGGCCCTCCTACTGGGTAAGCTGGTATGCCCTGCCATACCCTATTTCCACATAGTAGGAAAAACCCAGTAGGGAGTTTCATAGGTTGTGGGACATGTTCAGTGGCAACAATACTAGCAACCGACTGGTTGCACCAGAGGGAGGTGTCTCTATAAGTCACTGAAGTGGAAGAAACATTATGTGGCATGTAAAGCTTGTGGTTAGTATATCTATGAAACATGATACAAAAATTGGTTGGCAGAGATCCCAGGAGACAGATCTCTTGAGAGGGAGTTGAGGTGAAAAGTTGCCTGGAGATGGTTTGGGACAACGTAACTGAATTAAGGGGAATATTCCCTGAGATGTGGCTTTGTGTCAAAAATGTATCCCAAACTTCCCCAGGAGTAACTGGGATACCAACGAGACAGATTGGAACGGATTTCTCACGCTGGACAAGGCCAGGCACAGAGTGTCTGTGCCCGTGGCCTTGGCTAGGGATACCCAAAGATTTTCTGCCAGTTGGTTCATCCACTCAGGTATCGGGAATGGACTTGTGGCTTTCAGGATAAGGAAGGTGATAAATAGTCTGGGGACAATCTCACTCTTCATGGTGGAGTCCATTACGGGATTATACCTGTTAAGCCATAAACATGCTCTCTTCCCCATGTAGTTATGTGGAAAGAGCTTATCCATTTTTCTTGACCTCTGCTTTTATGATTGTTCTGAAGACAACTGTCTTTCTCGGTAAATTCGTACTCTTTTTGTTGGGACCCATTGTGGGCCCTTCTCTGTCAAAATACAGGCGTGTCCCTTCCCCCATGTAATGAGAGGGAAGGGACCCGTCCATTGGTCAGTTTGTAGGTCCTTGTATTTTACTTTCACTTTCGAAATGTTGCTGCTGTCAGTAAACTGAAAGTGTTTCTGCACCGGGGTTTTGCCTGTGGGAGAGGTAGTATCCTCTAATCTGTTTAAAAAATTTATGACGCACAACACCTTATCCAATTGCTCTTGGGGAGACATACCCAAACTCCCCCTTTTTTGTTTTGCAAGTATATGTTTTAGGGTTTGGTGAGCTCTCCCCACAATACCCTGTCCCGTGGGGTTGTGCGGGATACCGGTGGTATGCACTGTGCCCCACTCACTGAAGAACTGCTGTGTTTCCTTTGACACTTAGGCCGGGCCATTGTCGGTCTTTATTTGTCTTGGCACTCCCATATGTGCAAAGGCGGCTAGAAAATGTTTTTTAACATCACGGGTCCTTTCACCGGAATGTGCCGTCGCTACTATGAATTTGGAGAAGGTGTCAATTGATACATGTATATATTTTTGTTTCCCAAATTCACTGTAGTGAGTCACATCTGACTGCCAGACCTGCAGAGGCTCCAGGCCCCTCGGATTAACTCCCTCAGGTCTCATGGGGGCCAGAGACTGGCAGTCTGGGCAGCTGTGTAATATTTCTTTGGCTTGATGGGATTTGAGTCCAAATTGGTTTTGTAGCACTCTAGCACTCTGGTGGAAGAAGTCTTGAGAGAGTCGAGCTTGTTGGTACAAATTAGGGACAGCAGTCATACCTGCCAAGCTGTCTGATTGCCGGTTCCCCTCCGCCACAGGGTCGGGTAGGGCAGTATGAGAGCGGGTATGTGAGATGAAAAACGGGTGCTCTCTGCGCTGAATAACAAAAACCAGTCATTTTAGTAGGTCAAATAATAGAGGGTTAGACACTTCTTTTAAGCAGGAATTTTCTATTCTTTTTACAATTCCAACAGCATATTGTGAATCTGAGACCAAAGTTACACTTTCCAGATTAAAAAGACAGAAGGCGCACACAACTGCTGATAATTCTACAACTGGTGGGGAATCTTTTGCCCTATGAATATCTTGCTGCCAACGCCCATTGTCCAGCCAAATGACAACAGCATTTCCAGTTTTTCCTGAGCCATCAGGAAAAACCATTTTTACATTTCGGATGGGAATCTGTGATTGAACAAATTTTAATTTTAACGATATATAATTAATTTTCTGTAAGAATTTGCAATTGGGAGTATGAAATCAGATTTGGCCTGTGAAATTCGAAATGGCGATTTGGAAGTCTGGAGACATTACCAGCATTTGTTCCAGGTGTTTGGAGGTCACAGGGAGATAGGTGTAATTAGGTTCCTCTCCTGAGAGCTCCAAACACCTTACGTACCCTTTAAAACATAGCTTGCTGATCATTTCTTGTAGTGTGGTTATTGTTTTAGAAAATTGATGTGGGAGGAACAACCACTCCCACAGGCAAAAATCATTCTAGATATGATCTTGTTGTCCTATGACTGCGAAAGGTTGTCTCTCGTTCAGCAAAATTATCAAAGAAGGGGGTTCCCCTTCTAGATGTCTGTCAGTTTGTCTTTCTGAGATTCTCTGTTCTACAATTTGTAGGGTCTTTTCTGCTTTGTTACTGAGGGACCAGAGGGAGGACAGATCTAGGTCACTTTTTAACAAAGAAAAAAGAGGACTCAACTCATCAGTGGTGATCCCCAGCACCGGTGTGATCCAATTAATGGTGCCTAACAGCTTCTGGAGATCATTTAGGGTGTGAATCGAGTGCTTGATGGCAATCTGTTGTGGTACGATTGATGATTCTGTAATTCTCCACCCTAAATCCCTCCAGGGTGCATCCCATTGTACTTTGTTTGGGGAGATTTTGAGACCTTTTGAATTTAGGGCCGAAACAACCAAATCTAATGCATTTTGAACAGTTGATTTGTTTTTAGCACAGGCAAGAATGTCATCCATATAATGTAGGATGATTGTTTGAGGAAATTGTAGCCAAATTGAGGACAATATGTTGGAGACATATAACTGATATAATGTAGGCGAATTCTTCATCCCCTGGGGAAGCACCTTCCATTGGAACTGGTGATGGGGTTCACTGTTGTTCAAAGCTGGAACGGAAAAAGCAAATTTAAGGGAATCAGTTGGATTTAAATAAATAGGAAAGAAACAATCTTTGATGTCCACGATGGCCAGGGGCCACTCCCTTGGTAGCATCGCAGGCGATGGCATGCCTTGCTGGAGGGGCCCCATGGACTCGAGGACATCATTAACTGATTCTTTATCAGTTCAGGCAGGGAAAGGACCAGAACATAGGATGGGGTATGAGACAGACAAACGGGGGAGCAAATCAGGATAGGGGCACAGGCGAAAGAGGGAGGAATGTGGGAGGAACCAGGGAGAGAAGGGGCGAATGGAGGCTGTCTCCTCTCTGCAGCTTCTCCAGCCAATCCGCAGGAAAGCAGGGAAGCAGACAAGCCTGAACACGCCCGGGAAATACAAATTCTGGGGAAGCATACAATGTGTATATGCATAATAACTGTAAAGTCTGTATCATAAAGTCCTTTCAATCACTGTACATCTTTTTCCACTTCTGAAATTTTCCCCATTCTGATTCCTGGTCCTTCAGGAATCCACCAGAGGACTTTTGAATAACAAAGACTGGGGTGTTCCAGGGACTCACTGAGGGCTCAATATGATTTTTGTCTAATTGTTCTTGCACCAACTGGTGCAGTACAAGCAGTTTTTATCTTGGCATGGGCCACTGGTTCACCCACACGGGGCTGTTGGTTTTCCAAACCAGTGGGGGAAGCTGCTGCTCACCAGTGGCCCAAATTAAAAATTTGTGTTGAGCCCAATGCCCCACTGCATCAGTGAGTTCCTGCCCCATAAAGTAAGAGGTAAGTCTAAAATAAAGGGTTGAAGGGATGCAGATCTGCCTTCCGGTCCCCTTATGGTAAGAATGTCTACGCTTTGAGTGGGGCTTTGAGCCCCTCCCACTCCAGTTACAGTGATGGCTGTTGCCATGGTCGCCCAGGTGGGAGGTCAGTCTTTTGATGGCAAGATGGTGACATCGGTGCCAGTATCAATCAAGCCTGTTATTCTGATGGTTTCTCTGTTAGATGGAGAAAATACCGAACGTGTTAGTAGTAGTTTGGATTGTGAAACAGTTTGGGTCCAGTTGACATCTTCTGTATGGGTTTGCTGGATTGCTGCTAATTGATTTAAAGAAATCATTCTGGCGATAGGTTGTTCATCCGTGACCTCAACAGGAGGAAAAGAGACATAAACATTAATGACAAGAATATCAGTTTTAAGGTTTTTTAACAGACGTGGTACTATAAAGACTCCCTTTCTTGCTGCAGACATACAAGATGTTATGAGGTAAGTGTCTTAAGATTTAACTGGCTTGGACGGGTCGACATCCACCATCTGTTGGTGTTCTTTTAAGATTACAGCTGGTGGGACCGGGGTGAGTTCAGTCCAGTTTATCTTTAGAGATCGGTCTCTGCTGTTCAGGATTGGAACTGTGGCAGGGACCTGCTGCAGTGGAGGCGAAGCTGAGGGAAGGTATTTGTTGTCATGGCACCCCCCAGGCGCTCGACTTCCCGTTTCCCTGCAGGTGTTGAGGCGCTACGTTCTCTTGTGAATGGCAATATGAGCATCTTTTCCATTTGGGAGATTTTGTGGGTAAGGGGCGACCATTGATATCTTCTTTGGAGTGGCAATCTGCCGTCCAAGGACATCCCTTCCCACATCTCTCACAAGGATATGAAGGTGGATTAGCTTTAGGCTTATTAGGGTATTGTTTATATAAATGTCCTGTCTTTCCTCACTGATGACACTTTTGTGGTTCTGAAGGAGCTGCTTGCTAACAGCTTGGCTCTGTGTGCTCCTGAGCCCATGTTTTTGCATGCCTCAAGCATGTCCACTAGAGTAGGGTCTTTCAGGTGGCGTAAAGCCTTTTGGCAATCTTCATTTGCCTTTTCAATTGCTAATTTTTAAATAAGATTTCCTGTGATTCTTTCTGAGCTATTTGTTTATTGATGGCTTCTCTCAGCCTGGTAACAAAATCAGTAAACGACTCTTTGGTTCCTTGTTGGATTAGAGTGAATGATGGTGAGTGGGCAGAGGCTTCTGCCACCACCTTCAGCACCTGAAGGGCTAAGTTTTTTGATACATCTAGATGTTCAATATTGATATTAATTTGATCTTTTTAATTAGGATAATGTCCTGCTCCAAACAACCGATCAATAGTATTAGGAATGGAAATGCCTTTCCCTGACATCTTCTCGTTGTCATGTTTAGTAATTATTTTTTTCCATTCTGTCTCAAAGACAGTATTGTATTGTTGTCAGTAATGCTTGAGTTATAGATCTAATATCGTGTGGAATCAGTGTGTATGCCTGGAAGCAGGATTCTGGGAGGCCCATAGTAAAAGGCGCAGCTAATCCGTTATTGCTCTTTTAATGTCTTTTAATACAGGATATGAGATAGGTCTCCATTGTGGGGTTTCCCCTTCATCAACATAGATAGGAAATGCTTTAACAAAATCCAGATCCCCTGCTTCCTCAGCCTTTGTTCTTAGTGTTGGCCAGGCTTCTTCATGCTGGGCGAGGGGTAAGCCCTTGCCAGCACGGGGGTCTGACGCCGGCTATGGGCGGCGCCATTTTGGCGGTTGTTGTTGCCATGGGAGCGGGAAGCTCCTTGGGTGCCGCCATGTTGGTTGTCCCTCTCCTCCCCCTTGTGCAAAGCCGCAAGGGAGGAGGTGGAGTTTGAGCAGGGAGGCGGGTTTGTGCAACGAGGGGGTGGAGCCGATGCTGTGTTATGCCCTTCCCTTTTGCACGCTCGATGTTCCCACGCTTTCTGCCTCCCGCCCTTCTCAGTGCCGCCATTTTCTGCAGAGTTGTCAGATTTCGTGCGGTTTCCTCGGGGGGCCATCTTGCGGGTTATTCTTCTCCCCTCAGGGGGCTTGGAGACCTGATTTCTTTTTCTTCATCTGGGGCTGTAGCACCATCCGAACAAGTCTCCAAGCGACAAGAGAGTCTGCTGCTCTCTTGTCCCCCCTTTCTTTCGCTTGCCACAACTATAAACCAAGGTTATCCCATTCCTTGCAAGTTGATATTTCAAAGCTGAAGTCATTATGTTCGTCCAGCCACTTGGAAAGAGCTTGTAGAGGTGATTTGTCTATCTCGTGGCCTTGCTGTAAAATGATGGACTTCGTTTGCTGATAAATAAACTTTTCGTTGGTTGACAGGCAGGTTCCCTGGTGGTTTAGCTATAGGATTCCTGTTTTTCACCCAGGTGGCCCGGCTAGTTCAGTCGGTAGAGCAAGTTAACAGTTCTGTTCAGTCCTAGGCTGTAAAACAGTCTCAGTCTTCATAACTGGACACTGAATGCTTAGAATCCACGTCCTCCTCCCCGTGTCTCCCGTCGCCTCTCCGGCACCACACGCAGAGAGCCCGGTGCCGGGGCTTGGTGCCAGCTGCCGGAAGGGCGCTGCCGATGGACGCCCGCCCGCCGGGGTCGGTGGCGGGGGCCGAGGGGCCGCCGCCCGCTGAGGCGCCTTGTTGAGGCTGCAGAAGGGGTTGGGGCGGGCGGGCGCTGAGGGGCCCCGCGGGGCCAGGGCAGCGGCGGCAGCGGCGGCAGCGGCAGCTTCACTCCTCGACGCTTCAGCCGCAGCATCGGCGGCGGCTTCTTGAAGCCGGGCATGTGGCCGGGCTCGGCGGGGGCGGCCGTGGCCGAGCGGAGCCCGCAGGAGCCGCGTTCCCGTCTCGGCGCCAAAGGGCGCCCGCTCCCTCCCCGGGCGGCGCTGAGGGAGCGCGGGGCCGCCATTGCTGCGCCCTCAGGGCGCTCTGAGGGGAGAGCGGCTCCCGCCGGCCCCGCTCCGGCCAGAGAGGAGAGAAACTGAGAAAGAGCCCAGACATTGCTGCTCCAGAACGTCCGCTAAGTTCCAAATCCCTTGGGAAAGCAGCTGCAACTGCTGTGCTCAGGGCTGCAATGTCTGGAAAAATGGTAACAATGACAGCAGAAAGGACAGAGAGCCCGGTCCCTGCCCCGCACAGCCCCTGCAGCGCCCCAGCCCCTCTACTCACAGCCTGGAAGCCCAGGCCCTCAGTGAGCAGCAGGAGGAGGCAGAGAGGGGCTCACTCCTGGCAGGGCAAGAGACCCATGAGGGGGCCTTGGCTGGGGAGGAGAAAGACTGGACGTCCTGCACTGACCAAGACCTGTGCCAAGGGGAAGATGAGAGAGACCCAGAGCTGTGCCAGGGGGAAGAGGATGCCACCTCCAATATTTGTGACAAAACCTTGGGCCCAGGGAATGACGACGAGGGCCCCCAGACTGCTCCCCAGGAGGGCCCAGCTCTGCCAGCAGCGTGGGCACAGAGGTGGCAGCAGAGGCAGCCCGTGACCTGCCCAGTCCAGCTCCTGTCCCGGTGAGTGCCACGGACGCCGAGCCGGCAGCTGCTGCCCCGGCCGGAGCTGCTGAGGAGGAGGAGCCCCAGGGGCCTCTGGCTCCTGTTGAGGAAAAGGCAGAGGATTCTCCAACCTTCAGAGAGCAGGTGCCATGGGCAGGGACACAGAGCCAGGTCCCTGCCCCACGCAGCCCCTGCTGCCCCCCCAGCCCCTCGCCTCCCCAGCTGGAGGCCCAGGCCCTCAGCAGGCAGCTGCCTGTCCCCACCAAACGTCTCTCCCACTTCAGGCGGGCACTCGGGGCTCTGCGCAGGCTGTTCCGCTCCTGCACGGCGGGACAGCCCCAGGATTAGGCCCCGCTCCAGCGCCAGGCCAGGCCCGGACACCTCCTCAGTGCTTCCAACAGAGACCCTGACTCTACCACAGACCTTAACACTTATTCCAATACCTGACGACTCCTGCAGGGAATGAACAAGACAGGCCATTTTGCTCCCAGAAACTCCCTTCAGGATAACAACATACACCTCCCTCCCAGGGAACAATTTCTCCCCAAAAGTCTCATCTCCCAGAGGTCACTCCCTGGGGCCAGGCTGCAGTGTGTTCCTCCCCAGCACTGCCTGCCTGCAACAGCCTGGGGCCAGACAGGAGGGCTTCCCCTCAGCCACCCCCACCTAAGGCAGCAGCTGGCTCTGGGCTGTTGCTCCCAGATCCCTGTGCCATCAGCTGGAAAGCTCTCAGCAAGGCTGTCCTAAAGGAAGCTGCCCTGGGAAAGCCAAGGTGCTGCAGCTCCAACGGGAAAAGAATCCCAGAATCAGAAAGGTTGCAAAAGAGCTCCAAGATCATCGAGTCCAACCTGGGACCTCTCCCAGGTGGCTTCCTGAATCCCTCTAACCCAGCAATTGTCGTCCAGGGGTTTTAGGAATCTCCTGGACCAGTCTGACCAGCTGTGTGCTGCTCCCAGTTAACACTGCTCAGCTGACCTCCCCCACAAGACCAAAGCCGTGTATTTGGAGATGTTCCTTGGCTATTCCTGAAAGAACAATTCCTCCACGTCACTGTCCTGCCTGGGCTGCCAAGAGCAGCCTCCCGTGTGGACACACAGCCGCTTCATTGGTTTGTCCCTCAGTCCTTCCCCAGAGGGTCTCGGGTGCCATTGCCAAGTGCAGCTCCAGACATTGCAGCCCCTCTGTTCCATCCAGTGCTCACAACAGTGTCCTGCACACTCGCACGCTGCCCCCACACTCACACGCTGCCCAGGGTACCGGGGGGGCTACAGCGCTGGTTTCTGTCAGAAGGTGCTGGAAGCTTCCCCCCGTCCAACAGGGCCAGTGCCAACCGGGTCCAGGATGGACCTGCCGCTGGCCAAGGCTGAGCCCCTCAGAGATGGCAGTGACACCTCTGGGAGAATGGACTGAAGAAGGAAAAATAAAGTTCTGGTGCCGATGGAATTGCGCTCAGAGAAATGAGACATGAGAACATGTGGGAGAAACAGCTCTGCAGACCCCCAGGGCAGTGGAGAAGGAGGGCCAGGAGGGGCTCCAGGCACCGGAGCTGAGGTCCCTCTGCAGCCCATGGGGAGGCAACTGTGCCCCTGCAGCCCGTGGAGGTCCATGGGGGAGCAGAGATTCACCTGCAGCCCCTGGAGGAGCCCACAGCGAGCAGGGGGATGCCCGAAGGAGGCTGTTACTCTGGGGGAGGTCCAGCCTGGAGCAGGGTCCTGGCAGGGATGTGCAGTGCCATGGAGAGAGGAGCCCACTCTGGAGCAGGTTTTCCTGGAAGGACTTGTGGCCCTGTGGGGGACCCATGCTGGAGCAGCCCGTTCCTGAAGGATTGAGCCCATGTAAGGGACCCACACTGGAGCGATTCCTTAAGGACGGACCCTGGGGAAGGACTCCTGCAGCAGAAGTTCCCGGGGAACTGTCTCCGACAGGAGGGAGCCCACGCTGGAGCAGGGAAAGGACTCTTGACCCTGAGCAGTGGCAGAAACAGCGTTCAGTGAAATGCCCATGAAAGCCATTCCCCTTTCCCAAGGGTATTTAGCCCTATTTTATTTATTATTATTATTATTATTTAACCCTATTTATTTATTGTTTATTTCTTGTGCCTTTTGAACCCTAGATACAACAGACTGGCACAATAAAAGTTGTTTTCTGTTGCAAACAGACTAAAAACTTAGTTTGTTTGGGATAAAAAAATAGATTTTTACTCTGTTTGGGGTAAAAGACTAAACCCTGTGTGTTTAGTGTCACCTCTCACATAACTGGTCCCAATATCTCCACAGGTGATTTTTGCCCTGGTGCAACCATGGGGTGATTTGGATACACCCGACCACAGGAATTCTGGCTCATTTCTTAATGGATTTGGAACTCCCTTTACATTATTTAGCAGCAAAGTATTGATTCTTTCTTTCTTTATCCTGATTTAAGTAAATAAAGTACTACTACTAAGAGTACTACTAAAATAAATCAAATAAATTAAAAATAAAGAGAAATGAAAATAATAAATAACAATCAAATATTGTACTAATTATAATTTTAAAATTATAATAATATATTTTATGTTTTTATTTTAATGCATAATAGAAATACAAACAATAATAATATAAAATACTGCCTTGTATTCCTTAAAATCTAACCCACTGTTGTAATGCAGTTCCCCAGGAAATTACAAAGCAAAGAAAGAGAGAACACTGTTCAAATGACTTCAGAATTTGTGTCTTTCAGAAGAGAGTGTACAGATGTCATTTTTTAGCTACTCTAGATAGTTATGCATCTGAAAACTCTGGTGCCACTTAGGGATCTGTGAGGAGGGACTGCTCAGCTCCCAACTCTCCCAGTAGGAGAGTTCCCAGTTGAGGCTGGGAGGGCAGGTGTGTGCGTTCTCTCCAAAGGCAAACTGAACCTGTCCCTTGAACCCGGCTCACAAAGAACTGGCATCCAAACACATTTGCCCCAGGACTGTGGAGCCTGTCCGGCAAAGCCTGCACAGACACGCTCTGAGCCTGACTATTGCCAGTGAGTCATCTTTGTTAGGAAGCAAGCACAGTTTGGACGTGGGCAAACAAGCCCTTTTGAGCTGTTTTCACAGCTCTTTGGCCCACCTAGAAATCTTTCCAAAGGCACCTTCTAAGTGTTCCACGGGGGAAACGTGAGCGGCCCAGAGCTGCAGCCATGGGAAGAACGTGGGACAGTGCGAGAACTCAACCTGTGGGGAGACAATGAGAGTCAAGAAGTCAAGAGACACCAAGACCTGTGCGACTGGGAAGACGACATTGCCCAAGAGCTTTCCCAAGAGGAAGACTCCATTGGCCAAGAGTTTTCTGCCTGGGAAGACTACACACCCTCAGAGCTATCCCGATGGGAAGATGACAGCGACAGAGAGCTCGCACTCAACCAAAGGCACACTTTAAACTCAGTGGATTGTTTCAGTCAGTGTCAGATTCTAACAGAAATATCCAATTCTGTTCCTCATAAAACCACACGAGAGTTTGCACTCACAGGAGTTGTTCCCACAATCAGAAACAGGAACAGAAGAAAGGAGAAAGGAGTCCAAAAAAAAAAGAAAAACAAAACGAAAACTGAGGTTGAAGTTAATGAAGACAAGTATTTCCATGCCAAAATGATTATTTCATTTCATCCTCTCTTTCTAAGACTCGATGCAAAAAAAGCAAAAAAAAAAAGCTCTGGGTACCTCCAGGACAGTTTATTGTCTTTGAGAGGTCATTTCTCTGTCCTTCTTCTTTAGCTTGAACTTCGGTTTCTGCACCAAGAACAACATTAGACATTGCCTGTTGACTCACTGTTTCCATTCCAAGGGCTGCTTTTCAGGAATTCTCTCTTCTCACCCAAGTGCCTGATGACGTTGCTCCATTTCTGGAGCTGAAGAAAAGACTGGAGGAGAGCTATCGCTTTGAAGAACATCCTTATCTGCACGGAACAGCAAACCAAGAAACGGGAACGTTCTCGGAAACATATGAATCCAACTGAAAGACTCCAAGCGCTGTCCATGCAACTGCAACAGCAGTGAGGTCAGGCAGGAGGCTGGGTTTAAAAGGCTCCCCAGCACAGTCCACCTCAATCTAAGTCATTGTCTTGACTCCTGACATATTGGGATGTTATTTTAGAGCGAGATGGGCAAGCAAATGCCAAGTGGAGCAGTTTCAGCTTTCTTTGTGCCTTGGGAATAGCTCCAATCTTTGCAGCACTAAGTGCTGTGTCATCCCTTGGTTAGGGTGAGGATGTTGGTTCCTGCAGTGGGCTCTGCTCTCCTGGGGGGCTTCTCTTCACAGGCAGGCTCTAAAAAGGGAATGAAAGAGCAGCTGCAAACCCCCAGCCCTGGGGCGAGCACAAGATCCCCACCCAGTGCTGAGCAACAGCTCGAGCGCAGCAGCTCCCTGGGTGAGGCCGGGGCGAGCCCCGGGCTGGATTTCAAAGGGAGTTTGGGGGTGAGGGCAATGTCTGAGGGCTGAGGGGCGATGGCTGAGGGCGAGGGCACTGAGGGTGAGGGCTGAAGGAGGTGGCTGAGGGGCCATGCCTAGGGGCCATGGCTCAGTGCTGAGGGGCGATGTGTGAGGGCCATGGCAAGGACGACAGTGGCTGAGGGCCAGGGCCCCTCGCCTCTCCGGTGCCACACGCAGAGCCCAGTGCCGGGGCTTGGTTACAGGGATTCAGGGAGCCACCTGGGAGAGGTCCCAGGTTGGACTCGGTGATCTTGGAGCTCTTTTGCAACCTTCCTGATTCTGGGATTCTTTTCCCGGTTGGAGCTGCAGCACCTTGGCTTTCCCAGGGCAGCTTCCTTTAGGACAACCTTGCTGAGAGCTTTCCAGCTGATGGCACAGGGATCTGGGAGGAACAGCCCAGAGCCAGCTGCTGCCTTAGGTGGGGGTGGCTGAGGGGAAGCCCTCCTGTCTGGTCCCAGGCTGTTGCAGGCAGGCAGTGCTGGGGAGGAACACACTGCAGCCTGGTCCCAGGGAGTGACCTCTGGGAGATGAGACTTTTGGGGAGAAATTGTTCCCTGGGAGGGAGGTGAGGCCCTGGCCCAGGTTGCCCAGAGAAGCTGTGGTTGCCCCACCGTGGGAAGTGTCCAAGGCCGGGTTGGACGGGGTTGGAGCCAGCTGGTGTGGTGGAAGGTGTCCCTGCTCATGTGTTCTGATCCCATTAGGGAGAGATGCCTCAGCCCGAATTAAGGTGTAAATGAGACCATTTGGTGACATCAGGCGGATTTTACATAATTGTCACAGTCTGATGAGACTGGACTGTTTGCTAAAGAGGATGAGTTATGAGGTAGACCAAACTCCTCTCTCTCTGCAATCGTAATGTCAAATTAAGGGGCTTTACTCGAGGAAAATGTGGAAAAACAGAAGGAATAACAACCCTTTATTAGAAGATATATGTATGTTGGCAAAAACAGTAACAAATAAAACCGAGGAACTAGACAGCAATCCTAGAAAACCCAACAACAAAAGGTCTAAACGAACACTCCTCTGTCCTTTAGCACAGTCCTGATTGTGGCCGGCAGGGGGCGCTGTGGGATCGCTGGGAGGGGCAGGACCTGCAGTACCCGTCGTGGCCGGCAGGGGGCGCTGTGGGCCCCGGCAGCCCCCCGCGGGCAGAGGGGTCTGGAGGGAGCAGCCCCGGCCGCAGGAGAAACCGAGAGGGAAACAGGGGGGGGACCCCTTCTCCTCAATGGAGGGAAGGGGTGGGGAAAAAAAAAGTTCACCCCTCAAGAGGACTCACTGTTCCCAGATGGGAGTGTTCCAAGGCTCTCCCCTCTTTCTCCCAGCAAGCACAGACCTCTCCGATGAAAAGAAGCAGCAAAGACTCATCGGCCCCGGCGAGAATCACAAGACACTGGCAGTGCAGGGCCGGTAGTCAGGTCTCACCAGGACGAAGAAACCAGGGAAGAGAGCTGGCTCCCAGACTTTCCTCTAGAAATGCCTGAAAACAGTCCCTGTCCCTGTCCTGGTCTGAACACTCTACCATCTCCTCCCCGTCTCTGCCTCCAACATTCCCCCCTCACCCCAGCAGTTAATGGCCCATTAAACAGATCAGCCAGTTCTTTTGTAAGGCTAATTGACTCCCTTCCCCCTTCAAACTCTGTTTCTCTTACAGGGAAAGTAGGGGAAAGGAAAATTCTTCTCTCAGATTTATAACCCATAACAGTGACCAATACGTCTGTTCTAGAACAGGCAGCAGGCACAAGCATTGAGGCCATGTTGCTGAGAACACAGCTGCACTGGGCAGGGCACGTCTCCAGGATGAAGGACCAACCACCACCTCCCGAAGGTCCTGCTTTATGGTGAACTTGCCACCGGCTGCGGCAAGAGAGGAGCCCCAAAGAGAAGATACAAGGACTGCCTGAAACAACATCTCAGCCTTGGCCACATTGATCAACAGAACTGGTCTACCCTGGCCTCCAACCGGGAGGTCTAGAGACACCCCATCTATAACGCTGCTGCTTCCTTTGAGAGCGCACGCAGGATCACCATCGAAAAGACAACACAGAAAGAATCGTGCCTTGCCGATCCCACCTAAGGAGTCTTTCTGCTGTGCCTTTTGCAACCCATCTTGTCTATCTGCCATTGGCCTCTTTAGCCACCAGGGTGCTTGTAGCAAATGTGGGTAGAGCCCTTCCCAAATCTTCGTTGGCGAAGCCCAGCCATGATGATGCTGATAAAGTGGTCTGTGAGGTTGCTGGGTGTGCATGCTTTATGGAGCTATCTTCATGCACCCAGCACACTGAATGAAGTCATGTGGGCTTTCTAACCCAAAACACTGGTTAGAGAGTTTGTTTCCCAGTTTTCAGTACCAGAACCTGATGGAACCAAAGGGACCCTGTGACACTGTGGGGGCTCAGGGAACCAAAGGGACCCTGGGACACTGTGGGGGCTCAGGGAACCAAAGGGACCCTGGGACACTGTGCGGGCTCAGGGAACCAAAGGGACCCTGTGACACTGTGGGGGCTCATGGAACCAAAGGGACCCTGGGACACTGTGGGGGCTCATGGAACCAAAGGGACCCTGGGACACTGTGGGGGCTCAGGTAACCAAAGGGACCCTGGGACACTGTGGGGGCTCATGGAACCAAAGGGACCCTGGGACACTGTGGGGGCTCAGGTAACCAAAGGGACCCTGGGACACTGTCAGGATCCTCGTGGTGCCCAGGGCTGAGGAATCCCGTGGGTGCAGGTGGCTCAGGGAGCAGCTGCAGTTGGAGCTGTGGGACGAGCTCTGGGTGAGGGGCCTCAGACCAAAGGCCGTGAGCTGCTCACCCTGGAGTAGCCAAGGGAGAGGACACTTGGAGACAGGGCAGGAGCCCAGGACTCAGCAGGAAGAGCGTTTTGTGTGCTTGGACTGTGAGGAGATAAAACCCCAAGGAGTTTTTTGTTGGGGGTCCTTCCTCGAGGCAATAGGCTCAGCCTGTTTTTGTGTTTCTTCACAAGAAATAAATTGTTTTACTGTTTTTAAGACATCAGAGACTCTTCCATGGGAAAGCTGGGGTGGAAGCAGTGGGGAAACCTGGTCTGACTGTGAGAGTGGGGGGTGTGGGGAGTCACAGAGGATCCATTGTGTCACTGGAGCTGCTGCTGCTGGGAAGGGGCCTGAGGGCCAGCAGTGCCAGTCTGGGCTGGTGGGAGAGTGACTGCCAGGGAGTCTTGGGAATGGTGAGCCTGGGAAGTTCCCTTAAGTGTGAGGGGGATCTGGTGTGCAGAGACCCCAGGAGCCCCCTGAGCCACTCTGCTCATGACAAGGATGCAGAGAAGGCAGAGTTACTGAACACCTTTGCACTGACAAGACCAGCCCTCAGGGAAGGAAGACCTTCCCTTGTTTAAGGAAGATTGGGTCAGAGAACACCTCAAATAACTCTACCCCCACAAGTCCGTGGGACACTTCATGACCTCCTGTCACCAAGGGGACCCTGTGACACTGGGGCACCTCGTGGTTCTCAGTCTCTTCCAAACGTTGTGTGCAACCACAGAGAGGCAAAACAGTGGAGCCTGAGCATGTGGATCCAAACTATTCCCATCTCATCTGAAGATGTCCCTGCTAACAGAGGTCCTGTGTGTTCCCTCTGCTCTCTGGGCACTTGCATTTCTGGTAGCCAACAGCACAGGGCAGGGCCTCTCCTGGAGGGGGAGTAGAGACATCTTTCATAGATCACCTTGCTCAGAGCCCCATCCAACCTGGCCTTGAATGTTTGCAGGCTTGGGGCATCCACCACCTCCCTGGAAATGTGTTCCTGTGTTTCAGCATTCTCACTCTAAAATATTTCTTCTTTATCTCTAGTCTGACCTAACCGTTTTTAGTTTAAGCCCCCTACCCCCTGTCCTGTTGTGACAGGCCCTACTGAGCCCTTTGCCCACATCTTTCTAAGAAGCTACCTTGAAGTCCTGGAAGGCCCCAAGGAGGTCTCCCCACAGCCTTTTCTTCTGCAGGCCGAAGAGCCCCCACTCTCTCAGCCTGTCTCCATCCGAGAGGTGCTGCAGCCCTCTGATCCCATTGGTGGCCTCCTCTGGAAGTGCCCCAAGAGGTCCGTGTCTCTGCTGTGCTGAGGAGCCCGTGGAGCTGCAGGAGATGCCAGGGCTGGCAGGGGAATCCCCCCAAGCCATTACCATTGCGGGTGGGTGCGTTGCAGACAGCCAGAGGAGCCCAGAGCTGGAGGCAGCACTGCAGGTGGGGTCTCAGCTGAGCAGAGCAGAGGGGCAGAACCCCCCTCCCCTGCTGCCCACGCTGTGGGATGAGCCCAGGACACGGGGGGTTGTGGGCTGTGAGCTCCCACTGCTGGCTCCCATCCTGCTTTTCATCCCCCACTATCCCCATGGCCTTGGATGCAGGGTTGCTCTCCATCCCTTCAGCCCCGAGCCTGTCCCTTGATCTCTGGGGGCATTTGACACCCGCTGGCCCCTTTGATCCCCTTTCCATCCCTCCCAGAGCACAGGGGAGGTCCAGGTGCTCCAGGGGCTGCCCCGTGTTTCCCTTGCCTGTCCCAGCCCCCAGGAGGGACATTCCACGATGCCCCAACCTGCACTGCTCAGGATGCACATGGAGGGGGTGAAGGGGATCTCGTGTGCAGAGACCCCCAGGAGCCCCCGGAGCCTCTCTGCTCATGGTGGGGGTGCGACCAGAGAGGCACCGGGTGTGCAGGGGCTGGAGAAGGAGGGGACAGGGACATGGGAATGCAGGCACAGAGATGGGAACACACCCATGGAGATGGGAACACAACCACAGAGATGGGAACATATGGAGATGGGAACACACACGTGGAGATGGGAACACACACACGGAGATGGGAATACAAACGTGGAGATGGGAACACACACGTGGAGTTGGGAACACACCCATGGAGATGGGAACACACCCATGAAGATGGGAACACACCCATGGAGATGGGAACACACACGTGGAGATGGGAACACACACACGGAGATGGGAATACAAACGTGGAGATGGGAACACACACGTGGAGCTGGGAACACACCCATGGAGATGGGAACACACCCATGAAGATGGGAACACACACGTGGAGATGGGAACACACACGTGGAGATGGGAACACACACACGGAGATGGGAACACACACACGGAGATGGGAACACACACGTGGAGATGGGAACACACACACGGAGATGGGAACACACACATGGAGATGGGAAAACACACATGGAGATGGGAACACACACATGGAGATGGGAACATGCACACACAAGATCAAGCAGAGTAGCTTTGCTGAAGGGATTTATTGATCATTCAGGGGAAATGGCCCTGGGCTCTGAGGGAAATCAGGGGGTTCTTCCAGGGATGATCATCTCCTCATGCCGCTGGAGGGGGACAGGGCTCGGGTGTCACCACCAGTCCTGAAAGACAGAGCCCAAATCGTCACCCCTAAAGTCCACTGCAACATGAGAGGGGCCTTGTCCTGACCCCTCTCCCTGCAGGCACTGCTCACCTCAGACAGCCACGGATGCAGCCACGCGTTTCTCACGAACAAGACCCACCAGCTTCTCAACCACAGGGGGCTGGGGACAAAGGCATGGTTAGAGACACACTAGGGTGCAGTGGGATGTATTGGGAGCCTGGGGGAAGAAATGGGATCCTTGGGGAAGGTGCACTGGGGTATACTGGGGCAGACTGGGATGGCCGGGAGTGTCATGGCCATGTGAGGGAAAGACCTGACTCAGGCAGAACTCCTGGTACCCACCTGAGCCGTCTTCAGGATCTCAACGTCCACTAAATCCAGCTGGAGAGAGACCAGGAGCCCTGGTTGGTCACTGGGATGTCCCCGGTGCCAGCGAGGGATGGGGGGACCAAAGTGTCCCCCAGTTCCCAGACTGGATGCCCTCCAATCCCCCCAGCCCACTCACCTCCCGCAGATCATTCTGGGTTCCTGCCAAGAGTGCCTGGGCAAGGAGAGCAAAGGGTTGCTCAGGATTGGCCCCTGTGGGGCTGGGGAGGGACACGGGTGTCCCCAGCCCCCCCAGCCCATGGCTGCCCCCGTCTGAGGGGGCAAATCCCTTCTGCTCCCCCCGCTCCCACTGCACCCAGTTTCACCTGCAAGCCCTGTGCCTGCAGGGCCCAGGGTGGGGATGGAGACAAGGAGAGCCAGGGGAATTCAGGGCCTGCAGGGAGGGTGGGGGGAGGTTGGGGGGACCCAAAGATGCTGAACTGGGGGAACTGGGGAGCCCACGGGACTGGGATTGGGGTGTTTAAGGGGCACCGTGTGGGATGCAGGGGAGGGGAAAGGAATTCAAGTGTAGGGATGTGGGGAGTGCAAGGGAGAGGCTTGGTGGGGACAGGAGGAGGAGGATGGAGGAGGACAAAACCGAGGGGACTGGGAGATGGTTGGGAGTGGAGAGTGAGTCAAGGAATGGTCTTGGCAGGTACCAGGGCAGTGGCCTGGGTGAAAGGCAAAGGTCTGAGGGGAAAGACGGAAAGAAAAAGTTTGGGAATGATCAGTGGGAGGATGTTTGGGGACCCTGGGTAGGACACAGAGCAGATCCTGGGGAGGAGATGCCTGAGGGAACCAAAACGGATGGGATGGGAGGCCCAAGAGGATGAGATTTGGGAGCACCATTAAAAGAAAGAGGTGGGGGCCCACCCAGCAACTGATAGTGGTTCTCCCTTGTGAGGGACCTCCCTGGTCATGTTCCCTGAGCATCTGGGGCTCTGGGCACAGGGAGATTTGCAGTGGAAGTGGAGTGAAGAGGGGGAAGAGTGGGAGGGAGAAGCTGCAGTGCCCAGCACTGGAGGTCCAGGGGAGTTGAGGATCCTCTGGACTGGGAGAGGGAGAGGCCAAGGCAAGGAGTTTTGGGATCACAGCCCCGATTCCATCCTGCAGCAGAGCTGCTCTCCTGCAGACAGGAGCATCCCCAGCCCTGAGCCCACGCCCGAGGCATCGGGGCCTCACCTTGGCATCTGCAGGGGGGCTCAGCAGGATGGTGAAGAGCAGGGCCATGCTGAGCACAGCGACCTTCATCTTCCTCTGGGCCTGGGCAGCGCTGGCTGAGGCTGCACAAGGGCAGGAGCTCATTTATCCCTGCCGGGACTCCTCCCTGCCCCCTCCCCGAGAGCCCCCGGGGCAAAGCCCGGCTGGGCACAGCCCCCAGCCCTGGCCACAAGCCCAACCCTGGCACAGAGTCCATCCCGCCTGCGGCACCCATCCAGCCACCTTCCCCGGCATCCCGCCAGCTTCCTGCACGGGGCACCTGCCCCTGGAAGGGCCCAGGCCCCTGGGGGTGCCAAGGGGGTGGGCAGGGAGCTGAAAGCAGCTGCATACCCTGTGGGGACAGTCCCACAACAACACAATCTGTCCTCCAACGGCCCCCAAAGCCTGATCCACCCATGTCCTCCTGCCCATCCCTTCCCACAGCTTTCCCTCTGAGACACCCCAGAGCTGAGCCAGGCCCCAGACCAGCATGTCTGTCCACAGTTGTCCCTGCTCCCACTCCAGCCCCGTGGGGAAGGAAGGGGCTGCCACTGAACATGATTTGGGAAAATCCCACTCCTTGGGTGGGAGAACAGTGGGGGACCTGGGCAGTGGGAACAGCCCCGTGACTGGGATCTCCAGGCGCTGGAGGCACTGGGGAGCACTGGGGAATGTTGGGCACCTGGAGACAAGGGGGAGGCTTGGGGAATTGCTCGGGTGTGGCAGTTCCCAGATCCAGCCCACCCCATTTCCCAGCACTGCAGGCCCCAAATGGGTCCAGTCTCCAGCCCCAGAGCAGAGCCCAGGGGGGAAGATTCCTCTGCCACTCCCTTTGTCACACCCGGGGCCACCCACATCACCTGGGTCCCGCTCTGCAGAGCTGCCCCACACGGGGTTCCAAGGGACCCCATCCCCAAGAAGGCTCCAAGTCCAGCTCTGTCCCTGGCTGGGACTTGGCCACAGCTCCCCACAGGCCTTTGTCCCCACACTGTGTCTGTCCATGGCCCTGGGCCCACGCCAGTGCTGGCCCCGGGCAGGATGTGGCCATGCAGAGGGACAGGCTGAAGGGGCCCTTGTCCCCAGGCAGCCACTTGGAGCTAATTGGGCAAACAGAGCTCCCCTGCCAGCAGGAGGGGTGTTTGTCCCTCCCAGCACCTCTGATAAGCCCTGTTTGCCCATGGCCTGAGGCAGCAGGAAGCCATTCAGCAATCCCGGGGCTTTCCAGCCCTGTCTGATCCGGGCAGTCTGGGAATGGGGAGGTCAAGGCAGCCTGGACACCTGGGCTCCCCCCAGGCCTGGCAGAGCAGGGCAGAGTTGGGGGCACGGGCAGGAGCAGGTCCTGGGGCACCCCACAGCCCTGGGGCTCCCTTGCTGCCCTCAGGACAGGCCAGAGCCCAGAGGTGGGGGCAGCGCCCAAAGCCTTGCTGAGCTCCAGGCACACAACACCCACAGCTCTGCTCTCCTCCAGCCAGCCAGCTGGGCCATCCTAGATGGCAATCAGGTGCGTCAAGCAAGATTGCCCCTTGGTGAATCCATGCTGACCACTCCTGATCCCCTTCCTGTCATCCACGTGCTCAGACGGCCTCCAGGATGAGCATTCCAGCCCATTCCAGGGATGGAGGTGGGGTTGACTGGCCTGCAGCTCCCTGGGTCCTTCTTGCCCTTTTGGAAGAGTGGGATGACACTGGCTCTCATCCAGCCCTCAGGCCCCTCTCCTGACTGACACAGCCTTTCAAAGATCACCAGCAGTGGCCTCCCTGTGGTGTCCAGCAGCTCCCTCAGTGCTCCCAAATGCATCTGACAGGACCCACGGACTCGTGGATGCCAAGTTTGCCCAGGAGATCTCAACCCAGATCCCTCTTGACCATGGGAAAGTCTTTCTTCCACCATTTCTTTTCACTGCTCTCCTGGGTCAGAGACTCCTCAGGGCTGGTTTTCTGTTCCAGAAGGGGCGACTCCACCGCTCCCTTCCTGGCCTGCTTTGCCAAAACCCCTGGAGCCGTTCCTGACAACACCCCAATCCTGGAGCCATCCCACCATCTCTCTGGGAGATCCAGGTCTCCAACTGCACAGGATCTCCAAATCTCTGTGTTTGTTTCCCTACCTCGTGCTTTGCTCTCCAGGCACTTCACTGAGGTGTTGGAGAGGGTCTGTTTGCCAGGAGGGCTGCAAGAGGACACCCCCTTGTCAGGCCTTGGGGCCACTCCCTGGGCTGCTGGACCTTCCTGGAAGTTTCCCCACTGGAGCCTTGTCTTGCTGCCTGGCTGGTCTCCAGGACTCTGCCCTTCCCATGTCTTTCCTAGTTGAAATCCCTCCTTCCCAGGTTGGCTCAGACACCCGTGTCCCACTTCTTGAGGTGGATCCTGTGTCTCCTAATCCCCTGTTGATCTTCAAACAGGGTGCCATGGTTCCTCTGGAAACTCCTTCTCTGTCTGATATGTGCCACAGTCATTCAAGCTGTGCTTCCCAATCTCCATCCACTTCCAAATCCATCCAGCAGCCCATGGGACAGGAAAATAACACTCTGGTTTAGTGCTCTGCCTACGAGGGTGTGAAGAGAAGTATTTTTAGGAGTCCCAAGCTGGGGATCAAAGGATGAAAACCTGTTTTGGGTTCTGAAGGCAGAGGAAGGTTTGCCTGATCCGCAGGCAATCCCAGGTGGCCCTGAGTTTGTTCCCATGATGATACAGACGCCCATCACAGCTTCAAAGAAGTAAAAATACCCTGAGAAGTGGTTCCTGAGAACTGTCAATGGCTGATTGTTGTGTGACGTTCCGGGGCATTTGTTAAGGGTTGGGTTTCTCTCTTTCCAAGGCACTGTGGGGCCAGAACAGATCTGTTGTGGGGCAGCTGGGGAAACATTCCAGGCAACTGCCTTGACTATTTGCTCTGGAACTTGCCCAAGGAGGCAGCAGTGCCCGGGAAGATTTTCCTCTGGACTGTTTCTGCTTTCTGCCCCGTTTCTTAGAGACCAGAGTGTGCCAGGGGGGGATTATTGCCCAGATGCACATGTGCCATGACATCATTTGTGTGCTGAATTCGTCTGGACAGGAATGAAGGAACTGCCCACAGGGTCATCACTGAGGAACATTGATGGAGGAGAGGCCCAGGCTGCCTTGGAGATGCCAGTCAGGGGGATGGCACTGGACACCAACTGAACATGTGCCAACAGCCTGGGGTTAACGAGCTGGGCAGGCTGGGAGGCTCCCAGGGCAGGTGGGTTGGCCAGTCAGCTGCAGGAACTGAGTGGGAACCCCACTGCCTCCCTCGGGGCTGTGTCTCAGCACATGTCCCAGGGTTTAAGGATGTCTTCCCCTCTCCTACCGACCACTGTCTCAGCCAGGAAGAGCTGACCTTTTCCTGCTCCAGGGAAAGGCTCTGGTGGCACAGCCCACATGTCACCCTGAGGTTCTGTCTGAGGCACTGGGGCTTGGCCATGAGGGAGTGGGATGGAGAAGCTCCCTGGAGACTGGAAGCTCAGGTCCAGAAACTGGAAGGAAAAGCAAAGGCCAAAAGCATTTGTGCAGGAGAACTCCTGCTCCAGTGTCTGTTGGGCAGAGGAGAGGGGCTGGTCTGACTTCTGACCCTGCTCAAGGCAGGGAGGAAATGTAACAAACCCCAGAAATCAATGCCCTGAGCAGGAACAGGGTCAGCCCAGCCTCAGAAAGGGGCCCTGAGGGTTCCTGGGCTGTGTGGGATCAAAGGGCAACCAATGTGCCAATTGCCACTCTGATAGATGGCCAAGGACAATATCACACCCAGCAGGGCTTCCTGGATCCCTTCCATCAGCTGATCAGTGACTGGAGAGCAAAGGATTGCTCAGGAAGGCTCACTTGCCCTTTAGCAGTCCCATCTGGCCAGTGCAAAAGTGTAATGGGGACTGGAACCGTCCCCTGGGCTTTGAAAGCATCTTCTGGGGGCACAGCCCCCCTGAAAGGACTGAACCATGGAATGGGACTCATGAGAAGAGAGTGGGAAAGAGAAATGACCTGCAGAGGAACAGGGAGGGCCAGGGCAGAGAATCTTCCCCACGGGCTCTGAGGAGTCTCTGACCCAGGAGAGCAGTGAAAAGAAATGGTGGAAGAAAGACTTTCCCGTGGTCAAGAGGGATCTGGGTTGAGATCTCCTGGGCAAACTTGGCATCCACGAGTCCGTGGGTCCTGTCAGATGCATTTGGGAGCACTGAGGGAGCTGCTGGACACCACAGGGAGGCCACTGCTGGTGGTCTTTGAAAGGCTGTGTCAGTCAGGAGAGGGGCCTGAGGGCTGGATGAGAGCCAGTGTCATCCCACTCTTCCAAAAGGGCAAGAAGGACCCAGGGAGCTGCAGGTCAGTCAGCCCCACCTCCATCCCTGGAATGGGCTGGAATGGCTCATACTGGAGGCCGTCTGAGCACGTGGATGACAGGAAGGGGATCAGGAGTGGTCAGCATGGATTCACCAAGGGGCAATCTTGCTTGACGCACCTGATTGCCATCTAGGATGGCCCAGCTGGCTGGCTGGAGGAGAGCAGAGCTGTGGGTGTTGTGTGCCTGGAGCTCAGCAAGGCTTTGGGCGCTGCCCCCACCTCTGGGCTCTGGCCTGTCCTGAGGGCAGCAAGGGAGCCCCAGGGCTGTGGGGTGCCCCAGGACCTGCTCCTGCCCGTGCCCCCAGCTCTGCCCTGCTCTGCCAGGCCTGGGGGGAGCCCAGGTGTCCAGGCTGCCTTGACCTCCCCATTCCCAGACTGCCCGGATCAGACAGGGCTGGAAAGCCCTGGGATTGCTGAATGGCTTCCTGCTGCCTCAGGCCATGGGCAAACAGGGCTTATCAGAGGTGCTGGGAGGGACAAACACCCCTCCTGCTGGCAGGGGAGCTCTGTTTGCCCAATTAGCTCCAAGTGGCTGCCTGGGGACAAGGGCCCCTTCAGCCTGTCCCTCTGCATGGCCACATCCTGCCCGGGGCCAGCACTGGCGTGGGCCCAGGGCCATGGACAGACACAGTGTGGGGACAAGGGCCTGTGGGGAGCTGTGGCCAAGTCCCAACCAGGGACAGAGCTGGACTTGGAGCCTTCTTGGGGATGGGGTCCCTTGGAACCCCGTGTGGGGCAGCTCTGCAGAGCGGGACCCAGGTGATGTGGGTGGCCCCGGGTGTGACAAAGGGAGTGGCAGAGGAATCTTCCCCCCTGGGCTCTGCTCTGGGGCTGGAGACTGGACCCATTTGGGGCCCGCAGTGCTGGGAAATGGGGTGGGCTGGATCTGGGAACTGCCACACCCGAGCAATTCCCCAAGCCTCCCCCTTGTCTCCAGGTGCCCAACATTCCCCAGTGCTCCCCAGTGCCACCAGTGCCTGGAGATCCCAGTCACGGGGCTGTTCCCACTGCCCAGGTCCCCCATTGTTCTCCCACCCAAGGAGTGGGATTTTCCCAAATCATGTTCAGTGGCAGCCCCTTCCTTCCCCACGGGGCTGGAGTGGAACAGGGACAACTGTGGACAGACATGCTGGTCTGGGGCCTGGCTCAGCTCTGGGGTGTCTCAGAGGGAAAGCTGTGGGAAGGGATGGGCAGGAGGACATGGGTGGATCAGGCTTTGGGGGCCGTTGGAGGACAGATTGTGTTGTTGTGGGACTGTCCCCACAGGGTATGCAGCTGCTTTCAGCTCCCTGCCCACCCCCTTGGCACCCCCAGGGGCCTGGGCCCTTCCAGGGGCAGGTGCCCCGTGCAGGAAGCTGGCGGGATGCCGGGGAAGGTGGCTGGATGGGTGCCGCAGGCGGGATGGACTCTGTGCCAGGGCTGGGCTTGTGGCCAGGGCTGGGGGCTGTGCCCAGCCGGGCTTTGCCCCGGGGGCTCTCGGGGAGGGGGCAGGGAGGAGTCCCGGCAGGGATAAATGTGCTCCTGCCCTTGTGCAGCCTCAGCCAGCGCTGCCCAGGCCCAGAGGAAGATGAAGGTCGCTGTGCTCAGCATGGCCCTGCTCTTCACCATCCTGCTGAGCCCTCCGGCAGATGCCAAGGTGAGGCCCCGATGCCTCGGGCGTGGGCTCAGGGCTGGGGATGCTCCTGTCTGCAGGAGAGCAGCTCTGCTGCAGGATGGAATCGGGGCTGTGATCCCAAAACTCCTTGCCTTGGCCTCTCCCTCTCCCAGTCCAGAGGATCCTCAACTCCCCTGGACCTCCAGTGCTGGGCACTGCAGCTTCTCCCTCCCACTCTTCCCCCTCTTCACTCCACTTCCACTGCAAATCTCCCTGTGCCCAGAGCCCCAGATGCTCAGGGAACATGACCAGGGAGGTCCCTCACAAGGGAGAACCACTATCAGTTGCTGGGTGGGCCCCCACCTCTTTCTTTTAATGGTGCTCCCAAATCTCATCCTCTTGGGCCTCCCATCCCATCCGTTTTGGTTCCCTCAGGCATCTCCTCCCCAGGATCTGCTCTGTGTCCTACCCAGGGTCCCCAAACATCCTCCCACTGATCATTCCCAAACTTTTTCTTTCCGTCTTTCCCCTCAGACCTTTGCCTTTCACCCAGGCCACTGCCCTGGTACCTGCCAAGACCATTCCTTGACTCACTCTCCACTCCCAACCATCTCCCAGTCCCCTCGGTTTTGTCCTCCTCCATCCTCCTCCTCCTGTCCCCACCAAGCCTCTCCCTTGCACTCCCCACATCCCTACACTTGAATTCCTTTCCCCTCCCCTGCATCCCACACGGTGCCCCTTAAACACCCCAATCCCAGTCCCGTGGGCTCCCCAGTTCCCCCAGTTCAGCATCTTTGGGTCCCCCCAACCTCCCCCCACCCTCCCTGCAGGCCCTGAATTCCCCTGGCTCTCCTTGTCTCCATCCCCACCCTGGGCCCTGCAGGCACAGGGCTTGCAGGTGAAACTGGGTGCAGTGGGAGCGGGGGGAGCAGAAGGGATTTGCCCCCTCAGACAGGGGCAGCCATGGGCTGGGGGGGCTGGGGACACCCGTGTCCCTCCCCAGCCCCACAGGGGCCAATCCTGAGCAACCCTTTGCTCTCCTTGCCCAGGCACTCTTGGCAGGAACCCAGAATGATCTGCGGGAGGTGAGTGGGCTGGGGGGATTGGAGGGCATCCAGTCTGGGAACTGGGGGACACTTTGGTCCCCCCATCCCTCGCTGGCACCGGGGACATCCCAGTGACCAACCAGGGCTCCTGGTCTCTCTCCAGCTGGATTTAGTGGACGTTGAGATCCTGAAGACGGCTCAGGTGGGTACCAGGAGTTCTGCCTGAGTCAGGTCTTTCCCTCACATGGCCATGACACTCCCGGCCATCCCAGTCTGCCCCAGTATACCCCAGTGCACCTTCCCCAAGGATCCCATTTCTTCCCCCAGGCTCCCAATACATCCCACTGCACCCTAGTGTGTCTCTAACCATGCCTTTGTCCCCAGCCCCCTGTGGTTGAGAAGCTGGTGGGTCTTGTTCGTGAGAAACGCGTGGCTGCATCCGTGGCTGTCTGAGGTGAGCAGTGCCTGCAGGGAGAGGGGTCAGGACAAGGCCCCTCTCATGTTGCAGTGGACTTTAGGGGTGACGATTTGGGCTCTGTCTTTCAGGACTGGTGGTGACACCCGAGCCCTGTCCCCCTCCAGCGGCATGAGGAGATGATCATCCCTGGAAGAACCCCCTGATTTCCCTCAGAGCCCAGGGCCATTTCCCCTGAATGATCAATAAATCCCTTCAGCAAAGCTACTCTGCTTGATCTTGTGTGTGCATGTTCCCATCTCCATGTGTGTGTTCCCATCTCCATGTGTGTGTTCCCATCTCCATGTGTGTGTTCCCATCTCCGTGTGTGTGTTCCCATCTCCGTGTGTGTGTTCCCATCTCCACGTGTGTGTTCCCATCTCCATGGGTGTGTTCCCATCTTCATGGGTGTGTTCCCATCTCCATGGGTGTGTTCCCAACTCCACGTGTGTGTTCCCATCTCCACGTTTGTATTCCCATCTCCGTGTGTGTGTTCCCATCTCCACGTGTGTGTTCCCATCTCCATATGTTCCCATCTCCATGGGTGTGTTCCCATCTCCATGGGTGTGTTCCCATCTCTGTGCCTGCGTTCCCGTGTCCCTGTCCCCTCCTTCTCCAGCCCCTGCACACCCGGTGCCTCTCTGGTCGCTCCCCCACCATGAGCAGAGAGGCTCCGGGGGCTCCTGGGGGTCTCTGCACACGAGATCCCCTTCACCCCCTCCATGTGCATCCTGAGCAGTGCAGGTTGGGGCATCATGGAATGTCCCTCCTGGGGGCTGGGACAGGCAAGGGAAACACGGGGCAGCCCCTGGAGCACCTGGACCTCCCCTGTGCTCTGGGAGGGATGGAAAGGGGATCAAAGGGGCCAGCGGGTGTCAAATGCCCCCAGAGATCAAGGGACAGGCTCGGGGCTGAAGGGATGGAGAGCAGCCCTGCATCCAAGGCCATGGGGATAGTGGGGGATGAAAAGCAGGATGGGAGCCAGCAGTGGGAGCTCACAGCCCACAACCCCCCGTGTCCTGGGCTCATCCCACAGCGTGGGCAGCAGGGGAGGGGGGTTCTGCCCCTCTGCTCTGCTCAGCTGAGACCCCACCTGCAGTGCTGCCTCCAGCTCTGGGCTCCTCTGACTGTCTGCAACGCACCCACCCGCAATGGCAATGGCTTGGGGGGATTCCCCTGCCAGCCCTGGCATCTCCTGCAGCTCCATGGGCTCCTCAGCACAGCAGAGACACGGACCTCTTGGGGCACTTCCAGAGGAGGCCACCAAGGGAATCACAGGGCTGCAGCACCTCTCGGATGGAGACAGGCTGAGAGAGTGGGGGCTCTTCGGCCTGCAGAAGAAAAGGCTGTGGGGAGACCTCCTTGGGGCCCTCCTGGGCTTCAAGGCAGCTTCTGAGAAACGTGGGCAAAGGGTTCAGTAGGGCCTGTCACAACAGGACAGGGGGTGAGGAGGTAAACTGAAAAAATCTTAGGTCAGACTAGAGATAAAGAAGAAATATTTTAGAGTGAGAATGCTGAAACACAGGAACACATTTCCAGGGAGGTGGTGGATGCCCCAAGCCTGCAAACATTCAAGGCCAGGTTGGATGGGGCTCTGAGCAAGGTGATCTATGAAAGATGTCTCTGCTCCCCCCTCCAGGGGATCCCCCGCCCTGTGCTCTTGGCTACCAGAGTGATGGGCAGCTCTCAAAAGATGCAAGTGCCCAGAGAGCAGAGGGAACACACAGGACCTCTGTTAGCAGGGACATCTTCAGATGAGATGGGAATAGTTTGGATCCACACGCTCAGGCTCCACTGTTTTGCCTCTCTGTGGTTGCACACAACGTTTGGAAGAGACTGAGAACCACAGTGTCACAGGGTCCCCTTGGTGACAGGAGGTCATGAAGTGTCCCACGGACTTGTGGGGGTAGAGTTATTTGAGGTGTTCTCTGACCCAATCTTCCTTAAACAAGGGAAGGTCTTCCTTCCCTGAGGGCTGGTCTTGTCAGTGCAAAGGTGTTCAGTAACTCTGCCTTCTCTGCATCCTTGTCATGAGCAGAGTGGCTCAGGGGGCTCCTGGGGTCTCTGCACACCAGATCCCCCTCACACTTAAGGGAACTTCCCAGGCTCACCATTCCCAAGACTCCCTGGCAGTCACTCTCCCACCAGCCCAGACTGGCACTGCTGGCCCTCAGGCCCCTTCCCAGCAGCAGCAGCTCCAGTGACACAATGGATCCTCTGTGACTCCCCACAGCCCCCACTCTCACAGTCAGACCAGGTTTCCCCACTGCTTCCACCCCAGCTTTCCCATGGAAGAGTCTCTGATGTCTTAAAAACAGTAAAACAATTTATTTCTTGTGAAGAAACACAAAAACAGGCTGAGCCTATTGCCTCGAGGAAGGACCCCCAACAAAAAACTCCTTGGGGTTTTATCTCCTCACAGTCCAAGCACACAAAACGCTCTTCCTGCTGAGTCCTGGGCTCCTACCCTGTCTCCAAGTGTCCTCTCCCTTGGCTACTCCAGGGTGAGCAGCTCACGGCCTTTGGTCTGAGGCCCCTCACCCAGAGCTCGTCCCACAGCTCCAACTGCAGCTGCTCCCTGAGCCACCTGCACCCACGGGATTCCTCAACCCTGGGCACCACGAGGATCCTGACAGTGTCCCAGGGTCCCTTTGGTTACCTGAGCCCCCACAGTGTCCCAGGGTCCCTTTGGTTCCATGAGCCCCCACAGTGTCCCAGGGTCCCTTTGGTTACCTGAGCCCCCACAGTGTCCCAGGGTCCCTTTGGTTCCATGAGCCCCCACAGTGTCCTAGGGTCCCTTTGGTTCCCTGAGCCCGCACAGTGTCCCAGGGTCCCTTTGGTTCCCTGAGCCCGCACAGTGTCCCAGGGTCCCTTTGGTTCCCTGAGCCCCCACAGTGTCCCAGGGTCCCTTTGGTTCCCTGAGCCCTCACAGGGTCACAGGGTCCCTTTGGTTCCCTGAGCCCCCACAGTGTCACAGGGTCCCTTTGGTTCCATCAGGTTCTGGTACTGAAAACTGGGAAACAAACTCTCCAACCAGTTTTTTGGGTTAGAAAGCCCACATGACTTCATTCAGTGTGCTGGGTGCATGAAGATAGCTCCATAAAGCATGCACACCCAGCAACCTCACAGACCACTTTATCAACATCATCATGGCTGGGCTTCGCCAACGAAGATTTGGGAAGGGTCTCCCCACATTTGCTACAAGCACCCTGGTGGCTAAAGACGCCAATGGCAGATAGACAAGATGGGTTGCAAAAGGCACAGCAGAAAGACTCTTTGGGTGGTATAATCTGGAAGGCACGATTCTTTCTGCGCTGTCTTTTCTCCTCAAGGGTGATCCTGCGTGCGCTCTCAAAGGAAGCAGCAGCGTTACAGATGCTGTGTCTCCAGACCTCCTGATTGGAGGCCAGAGTAGACCTGCAATGGAGATCAATATGGCCAAGGCTGAGATGTTGTTTCAGGCAGTCCTTGTATCTTCTCTTTGGGGTTCCTCTCTTGTGGCAGCCGGTGGCAAGTTCACCATAAAGCAGGATGTGCTGGTTTGAAAGTTAACCAGCAGAGGAAACCAAGCCAACTCAAAGAGAGATTACAAGTCAGAATAACAATTTAATAAAATAATACAATAAGTACGACCACACAGACAAGCAACAGGCAATAACCCACAAAACCCAAATGTACAACACAAATGTACAACCCAGCAGCCCGGGGCACAAACAAAGCAGTGCTACCTGGGCCCCCCCTTGAGTCCAAAGCAAAGGGAGAGGGGAAAAACCTGCTAGTGGGAGAGCTGCTGCAGTCCAACCAAAAGTGGTAATTGTAGTCCGGCCAAGGGTGGTGATGAACTGCAGGTTGAGAGCGATGAGCTGCGGTCCTCCTCTGGATCCCACCAGTGGTAAAAAGGTTCCGAAACTCCAGGTTTATATACTCTCCAGTTCAGGTGGGAATGTTCAGTCCTCCCCTCAGAGCGGGGAATTCCATAAAAGGGTGTTTAGTCCTTCCCTCAGAGCGGGGAGTTCCATAAAAGGGTATGAGGGTGCTCATTCCATAAAAGGATATGAGGGTGCCCAGGAACACTCCCCCCCCACCCCACCCCGCAGGCCTCCACTGACAACAGTTTCTGGGAAATGGCATTGAGGGCTATAGAATACACAGTTTGGGCTATACCCATTCAGTGATGAATCGGTCCCAGCTGTTCTAACCAGGACATTATCCACCCCTTATTCTATGCCGTCCATGTCATGCCCAAATTAACCCCCTTAAAAACTATGTCTCCTTAAACTATATACACTTACATATATATATACATATATATACATATACAATGAAACATTACAGACCATTCTCACTCAAAATTAGGTCCCCTTGTGGTACACAACGTGTCTCCCCATCTTTTTGCATTACCCACCAGGTGGAACCAGGTCCTTGAGCAAAAACAATCCCTCGGATGGGTTTACCTTTGCTTGAGGTGGGACTAATCCAAACAGTCTTCCCTAACATTCCTCTCATATGCACCACAGGGACTTTATCTCCATCTACAGTATACAAAAGTTCTGATTGAGCAGGGCCAGCTCGATTGATGGAGCCTCGGGTGTTGACCAACCAGGTGGCCTTTGCTAAATGCAGCTCCCAGTGTTTGAAAGTCTTCCCACACAGTGCCTTCAGGGTGGTTTTCAGCAGTCCGTTGCACCGCTCAACTTTCCCAACCGCTGGTGCATGGTGGGGGATATGATACACCCACTCAATGCCCTGCTCTTTGGCCCAGGTGTCTACGAGGCCATTCTTGAAATGGGTCCCATTATCAGACTCAATTCTCTCCGGGGTGCCATGTCGCCACAGGACTTGTTTTTCAAGGCCCAGGATGGTATTCCGGGCAGTGGCATGAGGCACAGGGTATGTCTCCAGCCATCCAGTACTTCCTTCTACCATGGTCAGTACGTAGCGCCTGCCTTGGCGGGTTTTGGGGAGCGTGATGTAGTCAACTTGCCAGGCTTCCCCATACCTGTACTTCGACCACTGTCCACCATACCATAGAGGCTTCACCCGCTTGGCCTGCTTGATGGCAGCACATGTCTCACAGTCATGGATGACCTGTGAGATAATGTCCTTGGTTAAGTCCACCCCTCGGTCACAAGCCCATCTGTATGTTGCATCTCTCCCCTGGTGACCGGAGGCATCATGGGCCCATCGGGCCAGAAATAATTCTCCTTTGTGCTGCCAATCCAGATCTACCTGAGAGACTTTAATCCTGGCAGCTCGGTCCGCCTGCTCGTTGTTACGATGCTCCTCATTAGCCCGTTTCTTGCCTACATGAGCGTCTACGTGACCGACCTTCACACTCAGCTTCTCTACCCGACCAGCGATGTCCTGCCACATCTCTGCCGCCCAGATGGGTTTCCCTTGGCGCTGCCAGTTGGCCTTTTTCCATCGCTCCAGCCATCCCCACAGAGCATTGGCCACCATCCATGAGTCAGTGTAGAGATAGAGTCTTGGCCACTTCTCTCGTTCAGCTATATCCAAAGCCAACTGAACGGCTTTAAGCTCTGCAAACTGACTTGACCCACCTTGTCCTTCAGTTGCTTCTGCAACTCGCCGTGTGGGACTCCACACGGCTGCCTTCCATTTTCGGTTTGTCCCTACCATGCGACAGGAGCCATCCGTGAAGAGCGCATATCGCCTTTCATCTGCTGGTAGCTTGTCATATGGTGGGGCCTCCTCAACCCGTGTCACCTGCTCCTCTTCTTCTTCAGAGGATAGTCCGAAACTCTCACCTTCGGGCCAATTGGTGATAATTTCCAGAATCCCAGGGCGATTAGGATTCCCTGTCCGGGTTCGCTGCGTGATCAGAGCGATCCACTTACTCCATGTGGCATCAGTGGCGTGATGTGTAGAAGGAACTCTTCCCTTGAACATCCAGCCCAGCACTGGTAGTCGGGGTGCCAGGAGGAGCTGCACTTCGGTGCCGATCACTTCTGAGGCAGCTCGAACTCCTTCATAAGCAACCAGGATCTCTTTCTCAGTTGGTGTATAGCTGGCTTCAGATCCTTTGTATCCCCGACTCCAGAATCCCAGCGGTCGTCCGCGGGTCTCCCCAGGCACCTTCTGCCAGAGGCTCCAGGAAGGGCCATTCTTCCCGGCTGCAGTGTAGAGCATGTTCTTCACATCCTGTCCTGTCCTTACTGGCCCAAGGGCTACCGCATGGGCAATCTCCTGTTTAATTTGTTCAAAGGCTTGTTGTTGTTCAGGGCCCCACTGGAAATCATTTTTCTTCCGTGTCACAAGGTAGAGAGGGCTTACAATCTGGCTGTACTCGGGGATATGCATCCTCCAAAAGCCCACAGCGCCTAGGAAAGCCTGTGTTTCCTTCTTGCTGGTTGGTGGGGACATGGCTGCTATTTTGTTAATCACCTCTATTGGAATTAGGCGGCGTCCATCTTGCCACTTCACTCCTAGGAACTGAATTTCCTGAGCAGGTCCCTTGACCTTACTCCGTTTAATGGCAAAACCAGCTCTTAGGAGAATCTGGATTATCTTCTCTCCTTTCTCAAAGACTTCGCCCGCTGTGTTCCCCCATACAATGATGCCGTCAATGTACTGTAGATATTCTGGAGCCTCACCCTTTTCCAGTGCAGTCTGGATCAGTCCATGGCAAATGCTGGGACTGTGTTTCCACCCCTGAGGCAGTCGATTCCAAGTGTACTGCACACCTCTCCAAGTGAAAGCAAATTGTGACCTGCACTCCGCTGCCAAAGGAATGGAGAAAAAGGCATTGGCAATGTCAATGGTGGCGTACCACTTGGCTGCCTTGGACTCCAGCTCGTACTGGAGTTCCAGCATGTCCGGCACAGCAGCACTCAGGGGCGGTGTGACTTCATTGAGTCCACGGTAATCCACTGTCAGCCTCCACTCTCCGCTGGACTTACGCACTGGCCATATAGGGCTATTAAAGGGTGAGCGAGTCTTGCTGACCACCCCCTGGGTCTCCAGGTCACGGATCATCTTATGCATAGGGGTCACAGAGTCTCGGTCGGTGCGGTATTGCCGACGGTGCACTGTTGCTGTGGCTATCGGTACCAACTGTTCTTCAACCTTCAGCAGTCCCACAGCAGAGGGGTCCTCTGAGAGACCAGGCAAGGTGTTCAACTGTCTAATTTCCTCTGTCTCCACAGTAGCTATGCCAAAAGCCCAGCGAAGTCCTTTTGGGTCTTTGAAATACCCACTCCTCAGGTAATCTATGCCAAGGATGCACGGGGCCTCTGGGCCAGTCACGATGGGGTGTCTGTGCCATTCCTTCCCAGTCAGGCTCACTTCAGCTTCTAGTATAGTCAGCTGTTGGGATCCCCCTGTTACCCCAGAAATAGAGATGGATTCTGCCCCTACGTATCTTGATGGCATTAAAGTACATTGTGCGCCGGTGTCCACTAAGGCCTTATATCTTTGTGGCTCTGGTGTGCCAGGCCACCGAATCCACACTGTCCAATAGACTCGATTGTCCCTCTCCTCTACCTGGCTAGAGACAGGGCACCCCTAGTCCCGGTCATGGTACTCGTTGTGCTCTTCTTGTGAGTATGACCTGGAGGTCCCTTCAAGAGGATCAGACTTATCATCATTCCTGTACCGTCTGGAGTCTTGCCCACGAGAGACTGGAGCAACATTTACCCTTGAAGAGTTCCTTGTGGTACTTGTTCCTCTTTTCAGTTCACGTACCCAGGTTGCTAAGGAAAAGGTGGGTTTCCCATCCCACTTCCTCATATCTTCTCCGTGCTCACGGAGGTAAAACCATAGATTGCCACGTGGAGTGTGTTCTCTCTCCTTAGCTGGGGGACGCTGGCTCCTAATAGCAGAGACTCTTGTTTGTCCTGGCGCGATATGGAAGATCCCTTCCTTAATTTCTTCTCTTAGCTTCTGGTGTCCCTCTTCAATCTTCTCTTCCAGGCTTCGGACATGTTCGGCCAGTTTGGTTTCCACACATGAGACGTGGGCTCGTAGTGGGGCGGTGATAGTGTCTTCATAAATCCTGAGTTTACTGACCAACGTGCCCACTTTGTCCTCTCCCTCCCTCCATTGCAGCGTTGCTAAGTAGCGGGAATACATTTCTGGCCCGAGTCGTGCAAACTTTAACCACATCTGGGATGTGCACTGTACACCATCTGGACTTTTAGGGAATCTTTCATCCTCTGAAAAGATTATCTCCAGTACAGCTAATTCTCTTAAACACCGGATACCTTGTTCCATCGTGTTCCACTGTCCTTGCTGTACGTGGAGGTCCTCCTTACAAAGGTATCTCTCCCTCACACTGGACAACAGTCGCCGCCAGAGGCTGAGAGTTTCCTGCCTCCTTCCAATCCCCTGATCAATGACTACATCTCGAGACAGGGATCCCAGCTGTCTGGCTTCACTCCCATCTAGGATTGTATCGTTAGCTGCGGCATCCCAGATTCGGAGCAGCCAGGTCAGAATGGACTCATTCGCCTGTCGTGTGAACTCTCTCCGGAGCTCACGTAACTCACCCAGGGATAGGGACCGAGTGATTATTTCTGGCTCTGTCTCCTCCGGTGGATGTGAAGGTCCTGCCTCTTCATCATCATTTGCTATACGGACTGATTTAGTCTTTGATTTCCTTTTCTGGACAGGGGCGACTGCTATTGGTTTGGGTTGTTCTTCTGGCTCCTCGATGGTTTGTGTGGACACAGTGCCGGTTGATTCATTTCTTTCTCCCTCTGACTCAGCTGTGGTTTGGGTGGATGTGGTGCCTGTGGATCTGCTCCTTCTCTCCTCCCCCTGACAGCACTGTACCATGTCAAGTAGTGCCCGGTAGGCAGTGGCCAGGGCCCAGCAGGTTGCTGTGAGCTGGCCATCTCTGGAGCTGCCAGAGCATTTTCCCTTCACCAGTCTTATCATGCTAACAGGATCCTGCAGTTGTTCAGGGGTGAATTTCCAGATCATTGGAGGAGAAAACTTCTCCAAATACTGGCCGATGTCCTCCCACTTCCCGTGCCACTCAGCATTATCCACTCCCAGGGCAGACGTCCAAACAACCTCCCTAGAAGGCCCTGTTCTGCCCCTAAACATGGTGTAGACAGTACAGAGCAGACAAAGCAACACTAACAATAACATTATGCTGTCCTTAACATCAAAAGGGAACTCAATATTTTCAAAAACTGTTGTAGCAGGTCTGAAGGGGAAGAAGGAGGTGAGAGGCTGGAAACAACCATTCCCCCCTGTTCCCCCAAAGGGCTGGGTGCGATTTTTAATGAGGCCCCAGAGGTAGCAACCCAAACCAGGACAGGCAAACAGGACTGAATACACATTTACAATGAAACTCATTGCTTCTGATGTTATGATGACATAAATATAGTAAACTAATAAAGCAATTTGGATCCCTCTCCCTAGTTTTAAAGAGAGCATCAAAACAGGCAAATAGTTCCCCATTTGTGGAAATATGAACATGCTCAGATACAACATCCACGTGAATGCATCAAACAACATGGTAATCAGGGAGTTTCTATATCCAAATAGACAAATGCTTAAAATGAAATTGTGATTCTGACTTCTCTCTCTCTGCCCCACGAGTGGGCGCCAAAAATTGTGCTGGTTTGAAAGTTAACCAGCAGAGGAAACCAAGCCAACTCAAAGAGAGATTACAAGTCAGAATAACAATTTAATAAAATAATACAATAAGCACGACCACACAGACAAGCAACAGGCAATAACCCACAAAACCCAAATGTACAACACAAATGTACAACCCAGCACCCTGGGGCACAAACAAAGCGGTGCTACCTGGGCCCCCCCTTGAGTCCAAAGCAAAGGGAGAGGGGAAAAACCTGCTAGTGGGAGAGCTGCTGCAGTCCAACCAAAAGTGGTAATTGTAGTCCGGCCAAGGGTGGTGATGAACTGCAGGTTGAGAGCGATGAGCTGCGGTCCTCCTCTGGATCCCACCAGTGGTAAAAAGGTTCCGAAACTCCAGGTTTATATACTCTCCAGTTCAGGTGGGAATGTTCAGTCCTCCCCTCAGAGCGGGGAATTCCATAAAAGGATGTTTAGTCCTTCCCTCAGAGCGAGGAGTTCCATAAAAGGGTATGAAGGTGCTCATTCCATAAAAGGATATGAGGGTGCCCAGGAACACTCCCCCCCACCCCCCACCCCGCAGGCCTCCACTGACAACAGTTTCTGGGAAATGGCATGGAGGGCTATAGAATACACAGTTTGGGCTATACCCATTCAGTGATGAATCGGTCCCAGCTGTTCTAACCAGGACACAGGACCTTCGGGAGGCGGTGGTTGGTCCTTCATCCTGGAGACGTGCCCTGCCCAGCGCAGCTGTGTTCTCAGCAACATGACCTCAATGCTTGTGACTGCTGCCTGTTCTAGAACAGGCGTATTGGTCACATAATCTGACCAGTGGCTGTTTAGGATTGTGTGGAGACAGCGTTGATGGAAGCGTTCGAGGAGACGCAGCTGGTGGCTGTAGATGACCCACGATTCAGATCCGTAGAAGAGAGTAGACAGCACTAGGGCTCTGTAAACACTGATCTTGGTGCTTTTCTTCAGGTGTTTATTTCCCCAAACTCTTTGATGGAGCCTTCTGAAAGCTCTCCATGCCTTTGCTAACCTGTTGTCTATCTCTCCGTCAATCTCACCGCCCAAGGAGATGAGGTCACCCAGGTAATTAAACTGCTGGACTGATTTGAGGTCTGATTGGTCAATGGTGATGTGGGGATGATGGAAGCCTTCCTGAGGTGCAGGTTGATAGAAAACTTGTGTCTTCTTCAAGCTGACGTCCAGCCCAAGGAACTCAGCAGCCTCAGCACAGCAGGATGTTAAACGCTGCAGAGTTGCCACTGTGTGAGCGACGAGGGCGGCATCGTCAGTGTAAAGCAACTCCCGGACAAGATGGTTTAAGGTCTTGGTGTGGGCCTTCAGTCGCCTTAGGTTGAAAAGGTTTCCAGGGGTACGATATGGGATGCAGATCCCACCTTCTTCATCGAGGTCTGCCGTGGCCCTTTGGAGCATCCTGCTGGAAAAGATTGTGAATAGGGTTGGTGCAAGAACGCTGTCTTGTTTCACACCACTGGATATTAGAAAGGGCTCAGAGAGTGCATTGCCATATCTGACTTGCCCGTGCTGACCCTCATGGAGTGAGATGATCATTTTAAGGAACTTGGGGGGACAACCTAAACGTTCCAAAATCTGCCACAGACCTTTTCTGCTCACAGGATCGAAAGCCTTGGTGAGCTCAACAAAGGTTCCATAGAGACCTTTGTTCTGTTCCCTGCACTTCTCTTGCAGTTGTCTGAGAACAAACACCATGTCTGTGGTACCCCTGTTGGACCTGAAACCACACTGAGTTTCAGGTAGAATTCCTTCTGCTCTAGCGGGTATTAGTCTGTTCAAGAGTATTCTTGCCAGGATTTTGCCAGCAATGGAGAGCAGAGTAATACCACGGTAGTTAGAGCAGTCTGATTTAACTCTTTCTTCGTATACAAAGTGATGATGACTGCATCACCAAGGTCTGATGGTAGTTGGCTTAGTTCCCAACAGTGCACCACAAACTCATGGAATTTAGCATGGAGTGCAAGGCCCCCATGTTTCCAGACTTCAGGTGGAATTCCATCAACCCCAGCTGCCTTGCCGATTTTCACCTGCTGTATGGCCTTAAGTGTTTCTCCCCTAGTAGGGGCAGTACCCAATTCATTCTTCACTGGTTGTTGTGTAATGGACTGAATTGCTGAGTCTTGGACTACATGGTTGCTACTGAAAAGAGTCTGAAAGTGTTCAGATCATCGGTTCAGAATGGAGGTTTTATCTGTCCAAAGTGTTTGACCATCAGTGCTGAGTAGAGGGCTTTGTTTGGACTTGATGTGTAGGCCCATATGCTGTTTTCAGGGCCTCATAGAATCCTCTGTGATCACCCGTGTCTGCACATAATTGAGTTTTTTCAACTAGATTGATCCACCACTTGTTCTGGATGTCACAGAGTTGCTGTTGGAGCTTGCTGCATGCGAGGCAAAAGGCTGCTTTTCTTCCATGACAAGACGGCTGAGCAGGTGTGCTTGGTGGGCAGTTCTCTTCCTCAACAAATCCTGGATCTCTTGATTGTTGTCATCAAAGCAGTCCTTGTTCTTCTTGAGGGAGAACCCCAAGGATTCTTCAGAGGACTGCAGGATGCTGTTTTTAATATGGTGCGAAATTGTTTCAGGAGAGGCATCTATTGAACCTATGGAATGGTTTTCGAGCCTAGTTTGAAGGTTTGCCTGGAATCTGTCTCTCACTGTGGCTGATTGGAGATTGTTAACTCGGAGTCTTCTCCTTGGGATACTGCCCCTTTTAGGTTTGGATTTGAGATTGAAGTTGAGTTTACAGTGCACAAGTCAGTGGTCTGTTTGGCATCACGCTGTAACAGTTTGTTTGGGTACATGTCCGGAATAAAGACAAGTGCCAGAAATATTCAAACACACAAAATATCTTTTATTACAGTGAGAATAATAACAATAATAAAC